>NW_027286874.1:58118610-58718610 GCF_022747635.1 Hetaerina americana | reverse complement strand
AAGACTGAATAACTTTCAGCTGAGTGTTTCAAACCAATAGCGAGCATAAATCGTTCCAAGCAATCTCGCGTAAACCGAAAAATCATTTCGGAAAGCTACACCGAAGCAGATTCACCGTAGAAATATGCAATGAGCTCCCGTTCACACCAGCTGTCCTCTCTACCTCGCATGCATAAATTAGATATCCACGCTCACGCGAATTCACATTTCCATCGTACCAGAAGGAGTTGTCTAGGTTTATAACTCACGTATTATCAGGGTCAAAAACCTCGTAGCCCCAGAGTGCATTCAGAAGGACACATTCCTAATTTGCTATTCTCGCCTCAATTAATTCTTTCTGGCATTGTAATGCACGTATTAAAACAGAGAAAAATGTTTAACAATAGAACTTTGAGGGATACTCTAGATGAAACATGATTTTTTATGGCCTCAAGCGGAGTTGTTTTCCAAGCGTAAAATCGTGGTTTCTCTTTGATAGTCTGATGTTGGTATTATGACTGCAGACAAAACGCAGTTGTACCATATTTAGTGTCAGAAGATTCGTTTTTGCGTTAGAAATATTACAATTAAATTTTGTGAGAAAAATTTTTACTGTGAATCGTAATGTAAAAATACTAACGTTAATGCCTGGCTTTGATTAATTACGAATATTTGTCAAAACCGTTATTAAACCTTGTGCAAAAATTCTCAGCGTCATTTTATTTCGCCACCATTATCTGCACTAGTTTTGAAAAAGCAACTCCAGTTATATGTACTCACTTTCATATACCTTAAGATGAGGAAATTTACTTTTGGATATTTAAAAAAATATCATAAGAGATGTTGAAAGCCATTAGTAAATAGTAACTTATTCAGAATTGACATTGAACTTTTTCGTCACTTTTCCACCATAAATTCCAGATTTAAACCCTGTAATTACACTGTAAATATGCAAAATATTGGATATAGTGTAGCACTGATGGTATTAAACATCAATTCTACGGTAAAAAAGAATTAAAAATCCTGCATCAAAAACCCGAAGGGTGTAGCTGCTACAATTTGAGGCAGTTCCTTTTTAAACAAAAAAGTACACTGTGAATAGCTACTCCAAGAAAGTTGGCGGCGTTGTTAACCAGTGAATTTCCTTTCTAATTAATCATAGTCAATTATTATTAAGAGAATAACGATCTGTTAAGAGTTCTGTTCCTAACCAAACTCATTGCTTTATTTTTCCAACAGGCGTGGTGCGAAAATGGATCACCTACAAATCCTCGATAGCCTGCTAAGGAAGGGATACGATCGACGGGCAACACCCACTAACCAATTCAGTAAGTTGAAAGTTTTTCTCTCTCTGGTCATAAATTTTATACCTAATCTTATATCTTGACATTGTGCCATGCTCATAAATTACGAATCAATTTCCAAGAATTTAAAATTTTCTATTTGAGAAATTTCTCTTTGAAAAAACAAAATTCTCTAACTGAATTCATTTCGTGTGTGTTATGTGACACACATTTCTTTTTTAATGCAATTTCATTCCACACTGTACCACCAAGAAGTACAGTCATACCCCGTGGTATCGTATCCTCCGTTTCAGAAATACGGTCGCAAAACGTGATCCCCGGCCTTTGCGTCATGTAGTACCCGACAATTTTTTAAACCCATAGCTCTCATTTCTCGCACTTATTTACATTTGCTCTAGTTGTTATTGAGGATTAAAGACATGCTATTTTCTAATTTTGTCTAATTTATGTGTCGCATTAGTATATTTGATCAATTTGTCCTACCGAAATATTATTGAAAATGTTATTTTCCGATCCTTGAGTATGAAGTGGTGACGAGAGTGAAACGGAAGCCACCAATTTTAAAATGGATTGCATATTAAGACGTTTGATTTTTAAAATTTATTTAAAATACAATTTATTTAATTTTTTAATATAAATTTTTCTTTCTGTTGAAACCATATCCCACAGTTTTAAATGTTTTTGATTTCCTTGGTTTTTCAATCTTCATTCATTTTAGCAGCAACTGCTGTTCTTTCAACTGAGACTGTGATGAGAAAATCTTGCTAAGATCTCAACCGGTAGATTTATGAAATAATATACAGAAGTGCGCATTTTATGTCCAGACAAGATAAAAATGCAAAATATTATACAGCCCGATGACGGTCTAACATTGAGCAAAATTTTTAAACTGTTACTGGTTTTCTTTTTCTCGCTAAAAATGCAGTTGAACCTTGCGAAACTAGTATCAAGTTACTTGTTTTTCAAACACTTAACTTTGCCATATGAAATGTCTCCACAAGTGACCTCAGTTGTCAATGAACTCTCCAGATAACTAATACAACAATGGAATATCACACAGAGAAAAACTTCTGCCTTACATAGATTCGTCTTTTTTAGGTTTTATATTGGATTAGTGACAGCCTTCGCAAAATATATTATTAGTCCATGTACAACTTTTATTACTGGACACACGGAGGTGGCAGATAAGCACTAGGAATCGATTGAAATTTAACGTGAAATCGCGGAAGAGGCTAATAAATTCGGCTAGTTGTGGATTTCAGGGCATACTCAGGGCAAAGAACCGTCGATAGTATACAATACGATCGGTTGAGGTATGATTTGGTTTTAAAACTATATGAAGTATTGGGGAAAAGAATGCTAAAAATATGAATGAATTCTTAAACTCTGAAATTCTGAAATCAAGGCGAATGATTTTTACGCTCTGAAATTGTTGCATTAAAATGCACATTAGCGGATGACTCCGTTAAAAGTTACTGTTGCGGCATCTCCCGCAGTTTCTTTGGAATGAATGAATTCCTTTAGAATAGTGTCAATTTTTGAAATCTTGCAGAGTTCCCACCTGTATCGTGTTTACGTATCTGTGCTCGTGTCCTTTTATCCGAGATACTGTATTACTTATATTTTGATTTTCTTTGACTGCTCAAGGATATATATAATGGGTGACAACTCCGCAGCGACAGATGAAACAAGCTTGACTAACACAGTTCAAACCCTTGAGGCTCTTTTGTGGTCAAAGGCAGAGAGAGAAAATGCCGGCCTGAAGAGGAGATCGTTTGGGGGAACATTTCACCTTCAAGTGACGAGAGAAGAATAGAGAGAGAAGAAAACGGAAGGAGGAATTGAGTAGAGGAGAGCAGTGAGAGGTCAGAAAAGAATGTGGTGGATGGTGTGAGGAGACAGAGAAACGAGAAGAACAGAGAGGGGGAGAGAGAGACGGATACTGGGGTACGGGTGAACTGAGAATTGGCAGTAGGGAAAGGGAGAAGAGGGAACGGGGAGGATTAGGAAAGTGGAGGGAGGAAGTGTGGCTGGGTAGAGGGATTTCAAAGAAATTGAGAGTAAGACTGTGACAGATGGTTTCTTTTTTGGCGGGAACCGAGAGAGCCAGCTTTGTCCAATAGTGGAGGGTGAATGAACGACAAACCTGGAGACAAATGATGGGCGAGATGCGGATGGAAACCTTATTAGCGCCTCCTTCACATTGGTTCTTCCGGACCCAAAAGAGAGAGAGAGAGAGGGAATGAGATCTATACGAGTCCATTAGTTAGATATTAGCCTCACGAGAGCTATGGATAGCTCGAAAAGATGTAAACCCTAAATGCACCGATATGCTAAGTGAAAGCTGTCTAATTGAGCATGTAAGATTTATGGAGTATTTCCAAATGCATTGAGATCGAAAATTTTCGCTGTAAACGTTAGCATGTGAAAAAATCCGGTTGTCGCCAGGGATTTTTTTCCTGTTAGAAGTAATGGTAGCATTTTATCAATGATAAGTATGATTTCATAAAAACCACTGTTTTCAACTCGGAGGTTGGTTAGATAGGTAAGGGTAGAGCTCTCCCAATGCTAAGTCCAACGGCGTGAAATTCACATATCAGGGTATGGGGGCTTTTTCTTTTCCCAGTGCAGCCTCTGGTGTTTTAGGAAGATATGGTGCCCAAAAAATCACACAAATTGGGTGGAGTTTGAAATGTCCAAAGTGTCCCCGGGAATGGAACACGAGCTCCCCAATGAGTAGTCCAGCGGTCTATCCACTAGCTTACAATCTTAATTTCATAAAAGGTCCTTTTAAGTTTAAAATGTTCCTTATATCTTATGTAATTTAGGATTATTCAAATGTTTTCTTTGTAATATCAATGCCTATATTCAGGATGTCACTTAACTGATATCTCTAAATGTAACACTTTATTACTTTCCTTCGTTTTCCTTTCAATAGCTGTAATATAAAAGAAAAATCTCTTCTTGGGATCCAACTGATGGAGACAGGCTCGTGGGAATAAATTGCTTGAATATGGTTTCTACTTTACCGAGGGCTAGGTCCCTTTAGCAAGTAAAAGTTTATCGTATCCAGCGTAAGGTTAAAATGAATGAAGGCAGCATGAAAAATGAAAAAGACAAGACCGTAACCTTGATACAGGACATGGTTTGAATAGTTGGGGAAGTTGAAGTATATTGAATAAGATGAGGAAGGGTGGAATATACGAGTATATACGAGCTCGTATATATTCGTGTATATATACACGCATACATATACTATGTCTGTTCAAAAAGTTCCCGAACTTTATTTATTACTAAAAAAATACTTAACTAACAAATTATTGGTCAGGGTCCCCTTCAAAGTAGTCTGTAGTCTCTCCCCCAACGCATACACTTACGCCAACGGTGTTACCACTTTTTTGAAACAGTCCTGGAATGCTTCTCCCGGAATTCTCATAAGCTCCTCCGTCGAATTTTTCTCGATCTATGGAATCCTGGCTATATGTGCCATATGACGCACTATCCCTATTCTTTACGACATGGTATGAATGCTTTCCCTACTATATTTTCCTCTTTAGTCCGCATCCATTTCGCCTTTGGGAAATAGCTTCCCAACGCCATCTTCTGGCTAAAGAATTGGGGCAAGTGGTTGCATAAACCCCCCGTAGAATTCATTGCAATTTAGGTTTCCTCGATAGCTCAATGGTTATAGCATCGGCCCAACAAGTAAGATATTCGATCCATGGATATCTAAAACATGCGCATTATTATTACATAATTTTTAGCAGATGCATTGTTTGTATAAAAATTTTGTCGGGAAATGCTTTGGAAAAATAGATTTATTACAGATATTGGTACAATGCCACAAAGCACATCCTTTGAGCATCGATACACTTTTGCCAGCCGCTTTTCCACGACTCCAAGGCTCCCTGGTAGGCGGTCCGGAAGATTCTTAAGGGTACGCGTACTAGCTTCTTTAACGGAACTTAGGGTCCCATGATGGGGTACTTTGAGGGAGGATTACACTTTTGCGGATAGGAAATGGTCTGCTGGTGCCAAGTCTGGATTTTAAGGAGTTTGGGGAATTTTTGCGATGCCGTTTTTCGTCATGTAATTGGATGTGACTGGGTACATTATTGTGATGCAATTTCCAATTTCCGGCTATGGCTGGCCTCATCCCGTTGACCCTTTTCTTCGGTCTATTTAACACTTCTAATTGAAAATCACCATTTACTATCTGCCCCTCCCCAGGTAAAAATTCGTAGTGGCGTCTAAGAAAACGATGAGCATGGCCTTCACTCTGGATTTGCTCATTTGAGCCTCTTTTCCCAACCTAATAACTGCCCAATTGCTTTACTTAAAATCATTCCCAACGTCTCCGTACCCAAATACCTCAGTCTAACTCAAAATTTGATGGCGTACCATCTTTCAATCGTTCGTTGTATTTTGCGCTTGCACCGAGTCACTCGGCAGAGTTCCGCTAAAACACGATCAAACCTAAACGAGCACTCGCAGGCGACTGGCGCTTGGAGCGTGTTAAAGATCATATCCCTTCACACCGAGTCTTTAAAGTGTGAGCGCGCTGCAACGTACAGTCATGGCATGAAAAAATTGTTCCCAATACTTTTTATACAAGCCTTGTGTGTGTGTTTGTGTGTATATATATATATATAATTTTTTTTCAGATACCCATTCCTCTTAGACAAGAAACCTTTCCCCAAATCATCCAGTGGAGATCTTAATCAACGTCCTTTATCCGTCTATTCCTTCCTTCCTTTTTTTCTCTCTGGATCTCCAGCAACAAAACCAAGTCCAGCGTACATTCCATATGCCCCTCTGCACATTCAACCGTCCTGTAAATCATTCTGATATTCTTAAAACCACCAGGATCCTTTCTAAATCCACTCCAATTTCCAAGAGCCCTCCGACTCTTGCATTCGTGCCGGATGCAAAACCTGCTCCATCCTCGTCACAAAATCTTCCGCAACGGCATCTTCTTAAATATCTTCCGTCTTTATTTAAAAAAAATGCAATTTGCCTGTTACCGTGTAAACTCTGGTCACTTTTTTATATTATTCAATACACCACGTCCTTTACTATGAGAATTAACAATCACAAAGGATTCTATAAGCCATTTTCCTCGTCTGCTTTCCTCCCAGCTCCCCAACATGCAGCTATCTACGATAAATCTTTTGATCATTTTTACAATGTAACTATCATTTTCTCCCTCCCATCTACAGCCACACCAATCCAATTAGGGACATTAACTAACTTGCATTTGGCCATTTAAATCCTTTCTAACTCCCAGACTAAACCTTTCCCATTAGTTAACTCCTTCCTCTCATGTACCCTCATTATGCATGCATCCGTAACGCACGCCCTTCTGTTTATCCGTACCCCTCCTCCAACGTCACCTCTTTTCCCAATCTTCACGTCAATACTCCGCATACTACGGCGAAAGTAGTATACACTTACATACATTCATATGTGTATAGCTATCCAATATAAGACTACCTTCTTCTATTTGAAGATGGTGGTTTTGTATCCTATAAAAACTTTGAAAGGTTGTGTGCATTACGAAGGTATTTTTAAATTGATTTCTCACGGAAAAAAAACAGAACGAAAAAAATGTTCAATTCACAAGGAATAAACGTGAAATTCATCAAAGAAATTCACATCTAAATGATTGGAAATCTCTTGGTAACTGAAAGCATTTTAGTGACTTTCTGTCACTGGCCGTTATTGTTTTGTTTGGAAAAAAATTGAGTATTGGAAATTATAAATCATATATATTATGCCTGAATTGAGAAAGTAATCATGGGTAACTTAAAAGCAAAAGATAAGATGATGATCAATAGAAACGAGAAAGGTTTTTTAAGTTAATTTGGGAGCTTTGTAAATTATATTTGATGCCATTTAAATGTATGCATCGCTTGTGGTTTTCTATCTCTCAGAAAAATAGCATTGATAGGTTTTTTTAAATGAACTATCGTCATTTTTTTCCTTGGCCGGTTTATTGAGTGTATTGAGCTGAAAACTGCGTCGGCATGCAAATGTTCTTTGTTTAATAGTCAACCTAATCCGCCTTAATTTCAGTAATAGTAAAAATGTTTTTATAAATTATAATTCATGTAAAAATACTAAATTCAGTGCCAAATTCTTCTTATCAACTTACTTAGACATATTATACTATATATCAAACGTACAGCAGGAAGGAAAAAGCCAACTTAACCCAGGGAGCCCATCAAGAGAAATGTTTTCTTTGAATTAATAATTTTTATCTTTTTCAACTTTGTATGAAACATTTAAATAATAGAGTCACCCTTAGTCTTTGGATCTCAAAACTCACGGTACAGTGTTGGCGTGAGCAGTTAAAGATATTATATACGAAGGAATCACTACTCCTGAAATCACATTTTAGGCTCCATTTTTATTCCTTATTTGTACTTTTGACTCATAATAAACTCACATGTATACATAATCTTGCTTTCAAATGCTATTTTTAACATTATTTTATCTAATCCTAACATCCTTTTAAATAACAATCAAAATATTTGGCCAATTTGGGCCTGTATAATGCGCATATAATTCTGGCAAATCTGCTTTTCTTTTTTGCCAAAATGCCTTTTAAATCAAAAATATGCGAAACAAATGTTTTTTCTCTACACCTTTGCCTAGTCATTTAATCTGTTGACGTACGTGGTCGTTCAAACAAGAAGTCCCTTGCAACTTAAATCTGAATTTTTATTATCTTTTTGTGCCTCTCAAGCATCTGATCATTCCTCCTACCATATGAACTGTTTCATTTGGTAACTTTTTTCACAGTTCTTATTTTCACTCTTCTTTCGTTGCAGACAACGCGACTACGGTCATCTGTGAACTGTACATAAGGAGCTTTGGTTCAATCAGCCCCGTGACAATGGTGAGTTACGATCCGTCATGGAGGATATTAAATTTTCAGTTTGATTTGTCTTCCTCTTAAGCTCATAAATTTATCAATGCGCTGCCAATATTGGTTCATTTTCTCCTTCTCTGCCTCAGGATTCCTCCTTTCTTTCATCTTCTGTTACTCTATACCAGTATTTACATATATGAGCTGTTTGATATATTAATCATGTACGATGTTTTTTTATTATTGTTACCCTTTAAACCCAATTTTCCTCTCGGAGGAAATTCATACCACATTAATATGAGTTATTGAATGGCACCTACCTAGTTAGACCTTCCAAGATACTGGTGATAAAGCCACATTTCTTTCACAAGTCAGCTCACATTATTACTAAACGGTAATTCAGACTTGACAATAAGAAATCCGCTGATTGATGCCAACTTTCAACCTACATTACATTGAATACTTTAATGAAAGACTATATTAATTACTGAATTACCGTGTCTACATTCACACTTGGAGAAGCTTACTGTAAATGATCGCATTTAAGTTAAGTTTAATGAATTAAAAACTGATTTTAGTTAAAAATTAAATACATTAAATTAATCTCAGTTAGTTTAATTAGAGAACAATAATAATTTTAATGTAAGTTTAACTAAAATTAGCATAAATATTTGTACTCTTTATTTTAATTTTATTTAAATACTTTATTACGAAAATTCAGATAAACGGATGTGTGCTTCTCTTGAAGAAAAAACTGAATCATGGGACTGAAAACCTGTTACATATCGTAAAAAGAGGTAGAAGATCTTTAAAATTGAAAGCTTCTGGTTTTCCTGCCCTCCATTTGCCTCCCAAAAAGTATTCCTATGAAGATCCCCTTCCTCAAAATATTAACTTTGGGCATGCTAAGTTGTGCGTTTAACACGAAGTGGTACGGAGTTATTTTATAAAATAAACTCGTTAGATACAAAATTTAACAGAAAAATAACCTAAAGAGGTAAATTAAGAGTCAATCGAGAAATCAACCTTATAATCCAACGTTAAACGCTTATTACGTTGATTTCCTAGCCTATCGTCATTATAATCAGACAATTTATTATCTTGTCCTAATATCGAGCCAGGATATAACTGTCTAGGTAGATTCTATAATAAGACTTGAAGATTAACATGGAAATGTTATGATTCACGTCATAGTTGAAACTTTGTTGCCCTTAGGTGAGAAATTTATGTTGTTCTGTTTAGGGTATCCAACGTTTTGTTGTTTTTCGCCTTATGGGTGGCAAATCCTGCGGCTCGTCAGCCCATAAGATCCCGATAAACCACTCTTGACGTGAACTCTGTTTTCCCAAAAGCCATAATCCCGGAGTTTACACATCGCTCACGCAAAAGTAGAACACAAACCCACAAAACTCTGGATTATAAGATGAGCGCGTTACCTACTGAGCTAAGCCGATCATTATAAATATATTCCGATGTATGTACAGCTTGTCAATAGGATGTTGAGAGTCAATGACCCTCTAAAAATATAGATCTTCGCTGACCATCTGATTGAATTCTCTCCTCCGACCCTTCCAATATATTTCTAACGCTAATAAATCTATTATTGACTCTCTACTCATTTCTACCACATTTTACTGCTCAACCCATCTCTTCACCGGATACTTTTATTTTTGCAACCTACCCATGCTAATATTTTTTTATAATTGCGGCAAAAAACAATTATTCTAATTTTTTGTGTTTCTTTCGGTAATTTCATCTTTCTTTCACTCTTCCAGTTTGAGAAAATTTACGGAATAGGTAAATCCAAATAAATTTTCTGTGCAAACTACTACACTATGTTTTATTATTCTTATTTTATAGCAAGGTCACTCGGTTAGAAGTATGACGAATCACACTATTCACATTGCATTTCGTTTAATCTTTCACTTACAATATCTCTTTTATCGATGTAAATAACGATTTAACCAAATCTTTGGCTCTTATACGTTAGAAACTCATTATCACTGTGCATTTTTCATGCCAAACTAGTCTGATTTATGCAAATTTGGGTAAATTCCTATAGCCAATAATAAGGCTTATTGGCTAAATATTATAGCATTTTTATCGGCTATAAGACTTTATCTCACTTTACATTTACAGCCAATGGCTCACATGATGAATGTGAGCTATTGACCGAATGATTGCTCTTATACATGAATTAACGAATCCTATCATCTGAAAGTGGAGGAATTTTTGTTAGAAGAGAATTCATCTAGAAAGGATTATAATTTCTTTTGAAAAAATAGATTATTTTTCAATTGGTGTTTGAATCCCATTAATTGTTATTTTGCATGTAACCTTTAAACTATGAGTACAATCCCCTTTAGTATTAAATATGTATTATATCACAATCATTTTCTAAAATTACTAACTCTGCAGCCTAAAAAATCGATGCAATAATAAATTAGTCATTGATTTTGTGCTATAATTTTGTTCACGAGGGAAAAATAAGTACAGGAATCGGAAGGAATGGAAACGGAACATTTGATCAACCTACATCAGCACGTACTAAATTGCCAAGTTGATGCTGAGCATATGAACTCTGGCTGAATCTAAATATACTTGGACACGTGGAAGGAAGTCTTCGCTCAGAAAAGTGAGGAGCTTGCTTCCAAGCTAAAGATCCATTTAACTTGAAGGACTGCGGGTGCTTCTGCCTTTTACTTAGAGTAAATGTGTACTTGTACCCGCATGGTTTACTCTCAGAAGTACCCTCATAGCTAAGTTAGTGTAACCATGGCTTTACAGGGTGTCACATTGGAGTTCAGCATGCTTCCATTTCGGCAAGGAATTGCTCCCGTTGTCTATTACTTTACTTCGTCAAAATACCTAAACTCCGGCGAACCTACAACAGTTTCTCTATCTCAGTGCCATATTTCCATTTCATTTCTTTCATGTCCACCTTTATTCTTCCTTGTGCTCTTTTCTTAAAGCACCATATCCCGTTTCTTCTCCATATCCTTCAGTGACTCATTTACTCTTCTTGCCCTTTCCTCTATCACTCATGTAATAACAATAAAGTCTGCTCCAATTATATGTGACTTTAATGTGTTGGTGCCATACAAAAACAATTTCTCTTGCCATAATCACCTGATATCCATTTCAGAAATTCTAGAAATTGAGATTTTGGAAAATATTTAGTTTTCAAAATCTCCTACGAACGTATTTTCTATTGTATTCCTCTATAAAGTTTAAGAATCTTTTCGTAGCACGCTATTTTAATACACGTACAATTTTATATATTCTTATATTGACCCCTTTTCTCATTCACTACCGTAAATAACGTAAAGCATTACGAAGTAATAAAGAATTAAAGCATAAGATGCTTGATTCTTCTTTTATTAGCTATAATTTGTAATGGTAATCATATTTCATTTTCATACTTCCTTTTAATATCCTACTTAATCGCTTTATAAAAAATACATGAATAATCCGGTATTTATGTTTATAACAGGATTATGAGGTTGACTTGTACCTGAGGCAGAAATGGCAAGATGAGAGGTTGAAACACGAAGAAATCACCGAAGCGTTGGATTTGAATGATCCAAACTTAGTGAAAGCCATCTGGAAACCAGAGGTTTATTTCCCCAATGCTAAGCACGCTGAGTTTCAATACGTAACTGTACCAAATGTCCTGGTGAGGATCAACCCAGACGGTGGAATTCTCTATATGCTAAGGTGAGCGAAAAGATCTTTATGCATATCTGCATTTTTTCATAGCGTATTTTTTATTTAGTATGAATGATTGAATAATATCCTCCGAGAACCAAAACCGTACCTTTCAATTTTTGAGGAGTTCTAAGTAAACATCAATGTTTTCGTATTCTTTTATAGCTATCAAATATACAGCTCAAGAAATTTTAAGTTAACTAAGAATTTTCCGTGTAAAAGAGTAAAATATACTTTCCTATTGGAAAAAAATTTAAACAATGAGCAAAGACTGTAAAGATCATTGTTATTGCCATAAGTTTTGGATCAAAAGCTTTATGTTGTGTCTGATGAAACACATTTTTGAGCTCCAGATATATTCCTAATATATTTTGATTGTTGTATTTTTTCAACGTATGGATTTACAAAAATAGATTTTTTTATTTTAAATGAACTTGAAAAAGTTTTTCGATAACCAAAAAACTGTTTGAAAGGAATTTGAATGAAATCAAACGGCATGGAACAATGCTTCTCATCATCTAAAGTCTAGAATGAAAATTTTGTTAGCCGTTGGAGAAATTATTTTTTGCGAGTTTCATCCATTTAATTTCTTCGTAAGATAAATATTATTCATTTAAATCGAATTTGAAACGTGTGTGTTTTCTCGGCGCTCAATGTACTGGAAAATGTAGCGATAAAACTAGGAACAATGTTTCTGGACCGAATGCGAGCTGTACCTCCTCGGACAAACATAAATGTCACCAGTCCATCACGTTTACATTCCAAGCGTACGGGAATAGGTGCGTGTTCTGAGCGTGACAGAACACGCACCTATTCCCGCATGTGGGTGCTTGAAGGATAGCGAAATAAGTGGGAGCCTGCGAGGACGTGGCTGGGTGGCGAAAGAGGGAGCCGACCGCTTGGGAGGTGTACCCTGACACCGCTGACCACCGCCCGAGAAAATTGGAGGCTTTCATTGGTCGTAAATCACAATTCAGTGATGGAGGATGAAATATAGCCCGTTAGGTGGGATGACTTCCCGGTGGGTGATATCTCAGGTAAAAGACAAATTTTATTGCCTTCAGGATTAAGCTAAGTGAGGAACTTAATCTGTTAATTAAAAGCATCCCAGGATGTCATTATTTTACGTACATGATGATAATTTGAATGTCAAGGAAAAACAGAAAGTTTCAATTAATTGAAATTTCAGCTTATATCCTTGATGATAAACCAATAATGGATGGTTTGCAGGGAAAAATCAACCAGAGAATCTAAAATCAACAGAATTTTTCTAAAATTGTATGCGTACATGCTCATATTTTCACCACACTTGCAGGAGAAGCAATGTTTATTTAAGTCCTTTTGTACTGCATGTTATCTGTTTCACCTAATTTATTTAAAGAAAATCATACTCTATATTAAATCATAAAAAAACCCTTGGTAACTTAACGGAGGCGGTTTTTAATGGATCATGTGGCGATAATTGTAATAAAAAAATGCAGACTTTTGATTTCAATAATGAACTATAAAATTATAAATTTTGACGTTACGCCCAAGAAGCCTCTCCCTTGTTTATTTTTATTTGACTGGTGAAGAAGGTAAGCGAAAATACCTTTATTTACCCTGTGCACTTTTTTTGTTTAAATGATAGTAACCATAATGTATAAAATCAAGATCTATGAGTCGTGTATGAAATACTTAACCAGAATTCAAATGCAAATGGCAGGAAGGTGTGTTATCCTAAGAAATGGGCAACACGTAAACGTGATAGGTCTTGCTGGTAGTCAGCATTTATGGGCCATTCCATTACTGCATCTGTATGCATTTTTTTACAGCATTACTGCATCTGTATACATCTTTTGTTCGTTGGGCAATTTCCAACTAACAATCCACTGCTACATGTTCCTACTATCAACTCTTTACACTGTAATGCCAAGGAGAAAAACAGTCTTTAAATTATTGATACATATAAATAATATTAAATGATGAACGATTTTCAATAGGTGAGGTTAAAACGAGCAAATGATGTATTTTAATTAAACACTATGTTCTTTTTATTTGATCAATTTTTTTTTAATGAAGTGAAAAGCCGTACTGATGGTCATGGAATATGGATTCATGTCTTTAGCTCCAAGCCACAATCTGCCATAATCATGAAATTGGTGCTCGTTTTCCGTGCTTTTCACACGTGTTTTTGATTACACATTTAATCAGGCTTCTTCATACTTTTTGGTTTCATAATCAAATGGAAAGGCAATGATAAATGCAAATTTTCACAATGCGAATAGTCGTTCAGTTGCATTTCCATAAAATAGTCATAACTGAAGAAATTATGGTTAAATCCGATAATGTAAATCATAATCATAATGGATCAACGGATTTCCATTTAATTCACTCTAGAATTCATTACTTTGGACTTCAGGGCAATTTGCATACAAATAACTGTAATTACTCTGGGAGTAGGCAAACATTGTCATCAAAATATCAGAAGCTATTTTTTTTTATTATTGGACACCAGATTTTTCATTTCGATTTGGCAACCCATGATCAGAAATGCCTCTTTCCTGAAATGAAAATGGCTTTAGAAGTTATCAATGTAGGTAATATGGCTAATGTATTGATCAGCTTTTAGAGTCAGTTTTTCTAATCTATTTCATTAGTATTTGTAATATTAGTTCAATTTCCTATGCAGTCAACGGCAATTGATAGAAATTTATCTGATCAATCACATCATCTTTTGTCATGTTACGGTCTACTGAAAATGTGATTATCTCAGTGAATTCAGCAAGGTGGAACTAGCTATGTTGTGCATGAGTCGGCCATTTGGGAAATCTCTCTGCAACAGAGTATTTGCAAGCTCTTTGAAAGAAACCATCATAGTAGGTGGCATTTCTGAATTCTGGTTGCTCTATTTCATTTAAATACCACTCCTCTTCTTAAAACCTCTGATAGTAAGTTTATGCAGCTTTACTTGAAAAATAAAACCTGTATGTTAATGTCCATTAATATTCATCCAAAATAGAAGAAAGTTGTTGAATTTTATATAATGAAAGATGCAGTGTAATTTGAATTCAGGTTTTTAAATTAAGCATCTTTACCACCATTGAATATTTATTTTTGAGCTGCATGGTCCTATATTAATAGTATGATTATGACGTCCATATAATTTTCAACACTGAAAACCATTTTGTGCGCTCAATTTCAAACTTTTAACAGTGTAATATTTTTTTGGCTTCAATAAATCTCTCAAAATTTCTTTTCAGATTAAAACTTACTTTCTCATGTATGATGGACTTGGCTAAATTTCCTCTGGATAGTCAAATCTGCACTATGGAAGTAGCTAGTTGTAAGTAGAAGTATTTCTACCTGAAAATTTTAATTATTGACAATTATTGGCAATAATTGTCAGCTTTCAGTTTTACTTATTAGGTATATAGCTATTTCTCTATGTTGAATAAGTAGGTGCTGACATTGTTTTTTCAAATTCATTTTTTTAATACAATTATTCTAAATTTTCTCTCCAATCAATGCAAACATGGTTCAATAGAAATTATCAAATATAGTTTATAAGTTTCCATTTTACCACATGTGTATTCATGTATGCAGAGATATTATAAAAAATAAGTGATCAACTGCTAAATACCATTCTAATCATTTTTTCATAGTATTTGGGTGCTTGGAATTTACAATGGTATTTAAAATTAATGAAAAAAGTATGAAACAAAAAACATGCCAGAATTTCACTCACAAAATTCAATAATTCATTATTAATTTTCTCAAGCATTGCCTTTTAATCATAGTTTTATTGTTTTTATATAATATTAATTTATTTGTTTGAGCCTCTAGTTACCTTATATAGTTCATTTATGTGTTATGTAGTTATTAAATCTAATAAGCTATAGAATAAATAGGTTAGTCTTTACTTGTGGTTTTCATTTTTTGAAATAATATAATTACTCTTCCATTTTCTTGTCAACTGAATCATCAGTTTCCAAAACTATTGAAGAGTTACGACTGGAATGGAAGCTTACAAACCCAGTCATAATGGGCAAAGGACTCAGAATGCCACAATTTGAAATTGTGGACATCTTAGCATCAGATTGTCAAGAATCATTTCAAATAGGTAAATTTAAGACGGCATGGTACATGAATATAGCTGAATATTGAAATATTATAAAATTATTATGTTTTTTTATGGTAAGTAAATAATGAAAACAAAAAATGATACAGGATGAGTTAGTATTACCTGACGTTTTTGGCTCAAATAGTATTAAAAAACTCTGACTCACCCTTTGTACAAATTTGAGCATATTATACAAATTATAAAACAGTTCTGATCCATTTCTTAAGAGGTTAATTTCTGTTCCAGGAAATTATAGCTGCCTGGTGGCAGAATTCTATCTAAGCAGATCTGTTGGATTCCACCTGGTGCAAAGTTATCTTCCCACAATACTCATTGTGGTCATATCCTGGGTGTCCTTTTGGATGGATGTAGATTCGGTTCCAGGACGTACCACATTGGGGGTAACCACACTGCTTGCGGTGTCATCTCAATCTTCAGGTTAGTGGGTTGATTTTAATTTATTAAGAGTCTTTTGAAATTTCCTTGGTAAATTGGTTTCACATGTTGAGTAAACATGTCCATAATGAGAATGAAAATGATTCATTAATGATGGAATGAAAATAAATATTTGAAAAATAAAGAGATGGAGATTTTAAAAAGTTACTTTCAATTAAAGTTATAACTTCCACCTAGTTATGCATAATTTGAAAATATTAAATATATGGAGCCACTTGATTTAATGTGAGGGTGAATCATATATAAAAATGCTTGTGATAATAATTTCATTTCCTCCATGGCCAGGAAGTTTAGAGTTCTTGGCTCGCCCAAAGGTCATAGGTTTAAATCCATGAATACACACGTTCAAATATACATGCATAATTTAGGCTCCCATGGTGGACTATTAAATTATGATGCATTGTTGCCTACAATAGTTTTAACATGCTAGACAGAAAATTTTGTACCTGGAATTTCTAAAATTAAGTCCGTTGCTCATTGCTCAAGGCAACTGCTCATTACAGCATTCAATTTTTTTGTGTGAAGTAGTTACTAGTAATTATGATTATAATGGCATCAAAGATATCAGTCATTACTGCTAGATGTGTGACATGTACTTCATATTTGACTGGAGTGAACTTTTTGCAATGGAAAAGCACATTGTGCTTAGCATAGAAATCCCAAAGATTATGAAATTCGAAAATTTTAATTTCATCCAAATGAAAAATGAAACTAATTGAAAAACACCCATTACCTCTCTTCACTTCACAACTGCTAAATGCTTAAGAGGTTTGATTCAAAATCAGCATTGAGCGTGTAATCCTTGAATAAATTCTCTATTCAGACCAGCCTTGGAATATCTGGGCTTTAAATTACTTACAGCTTATATGATATTTAGAGGCTTTTTTAAAATTTACTTTACCATTCAACTTTGAGACATTTTTTAGCTGTAACATGAAATTTGCCCATCAGACACTGCATTACACTCATACTTCAACTATATCATGGGAAATATCAAGGATACATTAATGCTGCAAATATTTATCTCACTTATGAAGAAGACATCTTGGTACCATTGGAATGCATTAAGGGGATTGTGATGATGTGGTGGATGGGTACTGGCTTCCCATCCCAAGGGCCCGGGTTTGAATCCCAGTGATGGGCTGATGTTTCAGTAGTATCCTAATCCCTCCTTTGGGTGCTCTGTGGACAGCATATTAAGTGTGTAGCCCATCCATTTGATGGGATATTGAAGTTTCCAACCCTTGGTGCCTTACTTTAAGAGTAGGCTAATGTCGATATCAGGTTTCTCTCCACCCTTCCTCCATTCCCTGAATATCCTACCCCTACTGTGTTTCCCACTTCTTCTGGCCCAAATGACTTTTGTTATCAATCACATCCCTTAATAACTACTATTATTACTTGTTTGCATTAATATCTTATTTTTCAAAAGATATGAATGAATTTTAATAATAGTGTAAACAGCTGTTTTTTCCAAGTCCCATTACAATTTATTTGATGGTTCAATCTATCAAACATAACAATTACATTTCTCGGTGAGGAAATGTCAATTCAAGATCTTGTAATTGCTCATGCATATAGCGTCAACTGCTGACAAAATATAGTATATAAAAATGCCTTTACAGCTTTTTTTTATTATCTGTATAAAGCCTGGGAAGGAATCTGCCACAATTATGCGTTGCTACTTTATCAGTGGAATTATTCAATGATGGAATAAGTTAATGACTTTATTCAATTTATTCAACAGGTATTCAAAGTGGACTGCCCCAAGTGAGCTATGTAAAAGCCATAGATGTTTGGATGGGAACTTGCTCAGGTGAGAATATGGCAAAGGCAGGGAGTGGCATATAAGAGTACTGGCTATCAGTAATTACTACTGATATGTGATTGGAGTGAACACTTCCATTATCCTTTATCATTATAGAAAATAAAATCATGCCAAGCCTAGAGTAACAAGAATAAGTTACAAATGTTTGTGAAGCCTCATTTTTATTTGGTACTTAGAAGTAAGTGGTAGTTATCAGCTGAAATGTAAGAAATTACATATTTGTAAGCACACTTCACATAATTCGTCCATGCTTAATAATAGTTATGTTGGTTAAAAATAACTTTGCACTGATTTCCACTGTTATATTATATTTCTACTACTGCTACTGTTTCATACACACGCAAGTGATTGAGTAAATGGGCAAAAACGTGTGTACATCTGTTTTATGATTTTGTATTCATCTGTGTGATTAATGGGTCACTGGCATGAGAGGAATCCTTGTGGACCCCGAACGAGTGAGTGAGTGCAATTCACAAAGGTTTAAACTATCGGAGTAATCAAATGACTGTGAACGTGAACTTGGGGTTTGTCTTTTTGATTTTTATTTCAATTGTTTTTCATTCTAGAGTGAGATAAACAGGTCCCTGGTATAGGAGATATCCTTGCCAACCCAATCTTTCCCCATACTTGTAACTTTGTTTTTATCTCCCCTCTTTACAAACCTGGAGCCAATCAAGTTTAAGGTCTTGGCTATTTTGTTTTTCATTGCTTCATGACTGTAGGTACATTCATTTTATACTTACATTAATCAATACATATATATTATTGTTAAAATGAACATATATACATACATATACGTTCAATTACAGGATCCTACAATATTTGGAAATTCTTAATTTAACCACTGGATAGTGGATCACTTCATTTCAAAAATATAAATGTTGCAATCTACTTCATTTAAAATTTTCCTTTTGAGATTGAATGCTCATGGAGCACATTATTTATGCCTACCTAAGTAACCTTACTGTTCAAAATATATAAAAATTATTTAATCGTATACTCTGATCCAAAAATATGTTCATATTCCATGATAAGATTAATCCATGTGACAAGATGAATGCCATGACTGAAAAAACATCGTTGCTTGAAGTATAGTTCATGTTCATTTGTAGTAATTTTTAACTGCTAAGTACTTTCGAAATAGAGTTAATTATTTATTAGATGTTCAGAAAATCCTACTAAAGGCAGAATTAAATGAGATAATTTGATATTTCCAAGATAAGAATCATACCGCATATTAAATAACTATGAGCCCACATAAACTATCTTCCTACAATGCCCTTCCATAGGGATTAGGTGGTAGAAGAGACTCCATAGTCTCAATCTTGCCCCAAAATAAAGATGACTATCTATCTACCTATCTATCTCCATCTCCTACGAACATTCCATCAATTCATGTGGCATCTTAAAATGCACCTCACTTTCTTATCACATCTCTCTTCTCTCCATTGCCACCTACTATGCAAATTTTTCCCTCTCTTTTCCTCTTTGACTCCTTTCTGAAAGTGAACCTTCTTTTCCAAGCCATATGCAAACCCAAACATGTACGAATGTCATTTACTAACTACCCAGTGTTCCAAGCTAATTACCGATTTCTCTTCCTCATTCTACATTGGGGAGTGCACTGCCACACTTTCCATTTAATTAAATAATCATGTCAATCAACCAAATCTCTACCTCCTCTACTAATTATCCCATCCTCAAATTCATCACTTCCTCCAGTCAACTTTTGGATAGCAGTGGTGATTTCGATGATTTCTATCACCAAAATAGTCCCTTAATCTGTTGGTAAAAATTAGGTGAGGCCTCATGAAATACACACAATTGGCTACCTAAACTTAAAGATCCTTGGTTTAAACCTTAAGCAATGGCACCACTCCCCTTACAAAATTCCCTTGCACTCCTTTCCCTCACTCATCCCAAGTCCCCCCTTTTATTTTTTCCTCTTTAATCTCCCTCCTGTGTTCTCACCTCTTCTCTTAGCCTTTTCAGGGATCTTAGGCCACCAGCAATGGAGGGATGACCAACAAAACATATAGCTTAAGTCTTTTGGTTTCTTTCATTTTATATATGTTTATCATACATAGTGTATGGTTTATTTCTTTAGAGAGCCTTACATTAGAAAAATTCTGAAAATAATACTATAATTCTGATTTGTGCACCTTTAACAAAATTCTGCATAATATAGACTCTGCATAAAGCAACTTCCATAATATATGGTATGAATTCATTCACCTTTAAATTTTCTCAGTAATTAGTTTAGCATTTTGATAGCTTCCAAAATATTTAATAATCTTTAATATCATGACTTATTAACATCTGGTATTGATTTCATAGATAGCATGAAATTTCTAAAGGAACAATATATGTTTGTATTTTTTGTTAAAATTGTAACATTTAATCTGTGCTTTATTCAATAAATGTTCATTGGTTGTTATAAGGTGTTAAACTTTGTATGAAAAAAATATCTGACAAGAATAATAAGGCTGATTATGAAAAATAATTCTGGCATATATATAGTAATCCTCATTAGCTGAGTTATACGAGGGTCATCCGGAAAGTAGTACCCGTTCGTGAAATAAAAAGACAGAAGTAAATATTAACAAACATAAAAAATTTTATTTGAAAGAGGATACTTTAAACTACTTCTCAACATAATCTCCAAGCAAATTAAGGCATTTGTCATAACGTGTGACAAGTTTCTGTATTCCTGCTGCATAGTCCTTCGCCGCCAGCTCATTGAGATACAGGGTCACTCCTTCTTTAAGTTCTTCATCGCTGTCAAATCTTTTTCCTGCCAAAAAGTCTTTAAGCTTTGTAAAGAGATGAAAATCTGAAGGGGCCAAGTCCGGGCTATAAGGTGGATGGTCGAAAGTTTCCCATTTGAATTGCTGCAAAAGTTTTTGTGTTATCCCAGCTGCATGAGGCCTGGCATTGTCATGAACGAGAATGACACCAGTAGACAATAGACCTCGCCGCCGATTTTGTATTGCCCGCCGTAATTTCTTTAATGTTTCACAATACGCATTGGCATTAATAGTGTCTCCACGGGCCATAAAATCGTTCCTCACGAATTCGTCAACTGAGCTCACCAGTTGGTCTGTAATGACAGACGGTCTCCCCGAACGCTCATCGTCGTGTGTGTTCCCCCTCCCCATGTTGAAGTTGCGACACCACCGCCGAACAGACGACTCGTCCATTACATTGTCTCCATACACCTCCTTTAATTGGCGATGAATATCACATGGGCGAACGTTTCTTGCATTGAGGAATTTAATCACTGCCCTCACTTCACAACTGGCGGCGTTCTCAATTTTTTTAAACATTGTAAACAATCACAGAAACAACACAGGCAATGCTAGCGTCACGCAACTTGGCTCAGAGAAGGCAGACAAGCCACTGAAGCTATCTGACCTCGTCCAGCGGCTACTCGCGTCGTCAGCACTTCATGCGGCACGAACGGGTACTACTTTCCGGATGACCCTCGTATGTCATAATTTTAAGATGTTTCTGAGGTGATTTTCCATGACATGCCTTTCCCAATAAGTTCTATTTCAAAAAGCTGTTCAAAGGTTAATTCTGAGAATGATTCTAGCATGTCTACCATCATACCATGGTCCAAAGCATACTTGAGCATTAGTGTCTGTATGTGTAATTAAATTATTAGTAATTTAAACAGCTGCACTACATACTCCTCTAAATTATTCATATTATCGCTGGGTAACCGAATAATAGGTGTTACCTAATGTTACATAAATATAGTGCTGAAAGAAGCATAAGTTAGAAACCAACACCTTAAGCTTATGCCCTATATTATATGTAATGGCAAAATCAATTCATCATACCAAGCATTTCACTTATATACACACTACAATTCATCATTTACAGCATAGGTTCATGGAATTGATCAATTATAAAATGCAACATAGACACTTGTTTAATTCCGAACTATTCGTAAAATATATACAAGTATATATTCATACTATGGCAAAGGAATACAAATTTGTGCTACACCAAAGGAGGCATGAAAAGCAGATACAGAGCATTTTGACTGGTGATGGAATGTTGAAGAGTGTAACAAATTGGGGATGGTTAGGCTAGCAAGTTAAGGGGAAATAATGGTTCAGCATTTTGGATGGAATGAAGGGAGGTAGAATATAGGCTCAGAGAATTGTAGAATGGTTATTCTAATAAGGGGTGTTACGTTGTGCCCTGGAAGTGAGACTTAGAAATGTATGATAGCAATAGTAAGTTGCTGCACATCCAAAACTTACTTTAAATGGTAGACTGCCAAATAATATTATAATATACTGCATATGTTGAATAACCATTGTTTGTTTTTAAACTTGTTGAACAGTAAAACCTGATTGGCCTTGTCTTGTTCTTTCTCAAACTATTAAACCCATGGAAACAGCCTTTGTCTTCTGTGCCCTCCTGGAGTTCACAATTGTCAACTACATGTGGCGCAGACAACCAGAAGTGCACATTAAGGCAACTAATACTGCAATAGTGGCAGGTGGAGGTCTCCTAACTCCTTCTCCTATTAATGGTGCATCTGCACCCAGTGCTGGCAAGACAGGCTTCCAGGAAAGTGCCTCAGCTCAGCAAGGGTGCACCCAAGAGGCAACTACAGAAAACGAAGTTCCTCCTGTCAATTATGTACGTAAATATGGTTTAGTTATGACAAACCACCTTGTCAAAAGTCAGTGTTGGCCAGCAAAAACAGAGAATTCATCCTTGTGAATACATTCTCTGATGATGAAAATGAAAGGTATCATTTTCCATGTAGGAATGCTAAATTTATGACGTAACGATAGATTTAATCACTAAAAATGAAAATATACTACAGCGCTATTTTGCTGTTACTTACTTGTACTCAATGCTGGTCATTATGAAAATTCATGTGGTTACGTAAACATGGTTCGCAAGCATCACCTCCATATAGAATTTCATTTCACTACCTCTTCATGGGCCCCAGAACTTTATCTGATCTTGAAAGTACACAGTATTTGAGGAGGTATATACTTGCAACCTCTCTGCCTCAAAACTTAAAAATTTATTGTGTTGGCATCAAAATTGTGGAAAAGTAAGACATTATATGTATGCCAATAGTAAAATTTTATATTTAGTTTGGTGGTTAGTTTACTTAATTTACAGATGGATGAAGAAGATCTGACTCATAGTAATTGCTTATTATCACAAAGAAAGAATAAAATTTCACCATAATTTATTCACCCAAATAATGAACATTTGATCCTGTATGCTTTTTGGCCCAAAATTACCTGTAAATTTTGCATTTTTTTCCAAGTGGGATATGATTACTTTTGGCATTATCTTTTTGTATGTCATGGTTCTGCTTCCCATGGTTCAAAAGCAATGTATCATAGACTCATTTTATATACATGTTTCCAAATGCTTTAAAAATTAATAATTTACTAATTACCAAAGATCCTCATGACCTGTCTATCAGTCTGCCTTTTCAGAAATGTAATTGAAGAACCTTTTCATGTTGACACATTCATTCAACACCATTTTATTAATTTTGAGAGAACCCAAGAAGAGTATTTTCAGGCAATTGTCTGACATCCCTTTTTATCAAATTGGGAATTCTTAAATTTGCCACGCCTGAGGTTTAGGAATCATTTTTCCTATTAACCTTTGGTATTAAATCCTGCCTGCTATTATTATAATATTTTAAATATGAGTACCTATCATCAATTTCTCCATATCTTATTTGCCCTGCCCTGGTTTATTCTTATTTTGCTTTAATATTTATTGTTCTCAAAATCTCCCATTATAGATGAAATGTCCACCATCTGGTCCAACTACTCCCTGCAAGGCTGAAATTGGAGTGATAAGCACAGCAACTTCTTGCTATGAATCACACCTCCATCAGATATCCCATGGAAATGAAACACCAGTTCAAACTAAGCTAATGGCCCGCAAAATAGATGAATATTCCCGGTTCTGCTTCCCAATGGCTTTTGCCACATTTAATTTAGTTTATTGGCCATATTACATGCTGGCCTAAATTATTGTCTGAATACAGTTACTAATTATTGCTGAAAGAAGTGCATTTTGCAATTCATATAGCACCTGTACAATATCTGGATCCTCTGAAAATCTGATATTATAATCCATGTTGTGATTCCTGACTGTGTTGTCATTTCCCAAATGATGGCACATATAATATCTATCCAGTTGAAAATAATAAGATACAAACATATATTCATGTTCACAGAGAATTCGGTGGGTAAATGCATCAATATCAAGTTCTAAGGTTTATTAGCTGTGTTTTCTGGTCTCAATATATTGGTTTAATGAATGGAATTATGGCAATGTATTTAACAGAAGTGAGTATGTGGAGTATATCTATTAGAATAACAATTTTTAAGAAAAACATATGATGGTTAATGGATTATTTATTTGTTTGGACCAGTTATTTGGAAAAGGAAATCTATTGTATTTTATTTCTGTATCTATCAATTGTATTAGCTTAATTTATTTATTCAAAATGAAATTTTATAAAAAATCATTGTTTCCTAGGTACGGTTCCTTATTTTGATACTTTTGAAATACATTTTATTTTTATATCACCAATTATATAGTTTTAATCAACACATGTTAGGGGAATTGTATATGTTTTCCATAAACAGAATCAAAAATATATAACCCTTTATAATGATGAATTTCCAGAAACATTCAGAATGAAACTTCTTTCAATGCCTCCTATATTGCAAGGTAAGTAGTTCTGCTTTTTAAGCTGTCATCAACAAACAAATGGAATAATGGGAATATGACATTCAGATCTCATGACACCATATATCAATTTCTGTATCGCCTGTAATTTTATTTTTATTAATACCTTTGTACTTATTTTTTTCTTTGGCATAAAATTTAATACATTTATTTGGACAAAACACTCCAAAAACTCTCACTGTAGATTATGTATTACTCTTAATTTAAGAAAAATATATACCTACTCCCAATGTGATATGGTTGTTTGCTTGTTAAAACATTCTATTTTGTTGACTAGAAATTCAAAACTGAAAGGCAAAACTTTTCTTCATGAAATGAAGTTGGAGCCTCACAGGATTAATTATTTCACATGATGATTCCACCCGTTCTACCCTCTGCCCATAAAAGGCTGAGAGAAAAATTATAGGCACCAAAGTAATGTCAATTAAAATGAATTAGATTCATAACTTCAGTTTGTAATGTGACTAGATTTGCTTTGTATCAACTACAATGAGAGATATATTCCATGTGGTACTCTTTGGCTGACAATGTTGGAAGCATATGCATACGTATAGTTAATCAAAATAAAATAATCATTTCAATGAAAACTTTTTCTGTCCACAAAATATTAGATTTTCAATGTGAGAAGACACAAATTTTTCCCTTTACCCTAGCAAGTTTTGAGCTGAAATAAATTTAAAATGGTACCTATCTGCACTATATTTTACTGAATAGGTATAATATAAAAACAGCTCATTTGAAAGGATTTTACATATAAATGGGGTCTAGATGTAAAAAATTTGAATGCATGATGAAATCGAAGTTAAATACTAAAAATAAGATTATAGGTAATGGGTCTGGTTAAATTATAAATATCAACAATTGCCATTCTAAATGAAGGCAATTAATGGTCAAAATGGAAGCATCTATTCCTCCGAGATTAGTGTTCCCAGTTTATACATTTTACGTTAGGGTATAATTAAGGAATAGAATTAAATTTGTATTGCTAAAGCTTTGTCAAATACTATTTTAGTTTTATAACAGGTAAAATATAGATGCATTTATGAAATAGTAATAGTAAAAAAATTGGCAATTAAAAATATTTCTTGAGGAATATATAGCATTGCCCTAATTAGTTATATGGGTTCAGTAATTTTTTAGCTATGTATTGTGTTTTTATATTCATTGCTCAATTTATTTTTAGATTTATTTATATTTGATATTTAGAAATACTTTTATTTCAACTGATATATTCTATTATTATTTAACATTGTACAATTTTATTTGCAATTATTTTTTTTATTTACCTCAAAATTTGTCATAATGCTAACTTATTTCAGAATTGGTTCCTTATTTTACATCATTTTAATCATTTATCTTCAGCTTGGTACCCACATTTATGGATAAGAGTAGATATTTAGTTATTTCTATATAATTGTGATGGTACCTACCCCAAGTACAGTCTTGCCTAATTTGTGTCTAATAATGTTCCAAGATCTTCTTATATTATTATAGCATTATTTTTTAATTGCTAGTAGCTTCTAATATATACTTATTTGCCAAGTTAGTTTTTGTGACCCTTTCTTTTGTAGCAATAAACCTTATTATTAATATCTGAAAAAGTATGAATCTCCATTATTTTGATCAAGGAAAATGTTTTCACACATTGGATTGATAAACAAGAAGAATAGTTATCAATAAGAGGTGACTGAAGAGCTCGATTACTTATGTCAAGGCAGAATTGTGCTAAAAGAAAGAAAGAAATTGCTGTTTTGCTCTGACCTGCCAAAAGTTCAGTGATCTGGTCATTTCTTTAAGCTGTACAGTTAAAGCAAATCACATAAAACTAACAAAGTGACAGTCCAATAAGCTATATATATATATATATATATATAGCTTATTATAGAACGAGAGAAAACATCCTGGTTCATAAGTTCATTTCCGTATATTTTTCGCAGGAAACTTTTATTTATAGATCCCTGCGCTCACGTCGACAAGGTCAACTTCAAACCACCCTTGAGTCCATATATATATATATATATATATATATATATATATATATTTATAAAATAACCACTTTGATAAAATAGTCAAATCCAGAAAGATTTCTTCTGTGTCATTCAAACAATGAGTATTAAAATGGCTTGCTATCATTAAATTAATGAGCCTGCATATTTCATAATTCTTTTATAGTGAGTTTAAAGCTTTTCATAACCATTTCTTATCTCTGCTTACTGAATCTGAGAGCAATTGTTATCTCTGCAATATACTTGTTAAATTTTCTTTGGTTTTATTCAAATGAGATATGCAATTTTACAAAAATGAACATCATTAAAGGGATTATTCCATAGTTCCTATAAATTGTATTGGCGATGAAATATTTGTAAAAATAGTGAATACAGTAATTTATCAAAAATAAATAATAGTGCATATGCATTTTCATTAGGGGAGTCTTCAGCCGCCATCCCTTTATTTAATACCTAAATAAAGCTGCACAAAAATAATTTCAGCTCATAAAACAGTGAAAATTGCATTGTAAATCCTGCAAGTGTTTGTAAATGGATAATATTTGACTAGTAAGAAATTCAATTACTGAAATCTGGAAATATACTCATTAGTCATAAATGTATCCAAGGGACAGATCCACCTTGGAGGTCAACATCCTAAAATGCAGAGCTTGCTGTTTCTTTGCCACCTATAGAAGAAACCTGAAACAGCATTAAAAGTGGGTATCACACCTCCTTCCTTTTATTTAAGTACAATGAAACCCTTTTATTGAGATTGAGAAATTAGGTATTCTGCATAGGTAAGCTGCATCAGAAGAACCATAGGTCTTCTGATAATGAACCATTTTGTCTTGGTGATAATTTCTGTAAATTTATGGGGATCCCATGTAAAAATAACACTGGAAACTCATCACTGAATTGGTTTCATACAGTGCCATGGGACCAAACATCAGAGTATATAGTGCATATCAGTACATATTCCTGTTAAAGTAGCCCAGAGGGCAGAGTGCTGAACTACTGAATAGATATCAATTCTTGGTTATGCCTTTGGGTACCCACAGGTTTTCCCATTCCAAGTGATTTTTCAAGTACCAGACCTACCTGCTAAATCACAATAGACACAAGGAAAGATGCTATCCTACTTTGATGGGTGTAATTACATTGAAAAATGCTTTTATGTTTAAATTCTTTTCAGTTCATTCAATTTGAATGCTCAACATTTGCGTTTTTCGTAGGCTGCATAATACCAATTAGGCCCACCGCCAACATTATCTCCCTGCCTATGGCGCTATTTAACGCCAATATTGATTGATTCTATCCGACCCTGTTTGTATGAATCAATTTCTTGAGACGCCCTTCGTCAATTGCTCGCGGGACCGGTATTACGTAACATCATGACAAAAGGTAAGGAAAGCCCCTAAATGGAGATCATACAAATGGGACTCGGTATAAAATAGTATCAAAAACGAAATTTTTTAATGATTTTACCCGCATCAGAATTGTATTACCAGCCTGTCTACTGGCAGCAACGTAATTTCGCCGCCGAACCCAGTGGAGAGAGAGGCCAAGGGAAACGAAAAGTTCGCAAGGCGAGTGGGAGGAGAGAACAGACGGTCAAGCAGGGCACAACGCGCAAGTTCAGTCATCCCCAGGTCTGATCAGAGCATTTGGGACTTAGAATTCCCACCTCTAATACAGCACAGTCGACGGAACAGACGTCTGTCAGGCGTTCAATAGTCAAGGATGATGAATGGGTCACACGGCAAAGCGTGGGTTCGGTTGCGCTCGCCATTCGGTGCCAACGTACACAATATGCGGGGTCAGAGTGAATAGAATCTGAACAGAATCTCGGGAACGCGTCCCGAACGAATGATCATAGATTAGTAGATGCTGGAACATATCCAGGCTGGAGGGTTCAAGAGGACCCTGGTCTCCTTTGATACCCTTCCATGACAAGATCAACCTTTTATTTGGATAAAAAATGCTTAAAAATTACCAGCGCCGGAAAATTGAAAATAATTGGTGTTCAAAATCAAACATTCCCAAATTGCTGGCAGAGTTTTCTCTCCATCCCTGCTCAATGTTGTGTTCATGATTAAGCCCCCCTCCTCCCCTTGAGTGTCAACCCTTGGATCCGTCCCAGTTCAAAAACCCGTTAAAGAAGGTACTTCCGATGAATTATCTATCTTGAGGTTAAATATACGTCGATGTAGCCGTCAACGTTTTGACGAAGACTTCATCAAAGTTTTTCGTGAAATTTGAATATATTTCAAAATGTTTGTTTACACATTATAATGTAACACATTGAATAATGTGATTTGGATTCTTACAAATTTCACAAAACTTCCTGAAAATCATGTTTTCACCCGACCTAGACGTCAAGGAACACTTCTCATTGGGGATCAAGATGGTGTGGTAGCTAGCGTGCTGGCTTCCCACCAAGAGCCGGGTTCGAATCCCGAAGGCGTTAGATATTTTTCAGTGGTATCCCAATCGCTACTTGAGGAGCTTTGTGGAGGGCACTTTGAGTGAGTACGCCGTCCGTTAGATGGGACGATAAGCTGCGGTCCTTTTGCCGCCTTTCGTTAAGAGTAGGCTAATGCCATCGCCGGGTTTCTCTTCACCCTTCATCCTTTCCCGTCCATCCCTAATGGCGCAAATGACCTCAGCTGTCGGTCGTCTCCCCTGAAAACTACTACTACTTCTTCCGAATTTCTGCAGACAAGTTGGGTACTGGAAAAATACGGTCGGATACTAATCCACCATATCCACCTCATACGCGTTTTCACGCATGATTGATGTATTCTTTACTATTTACTGTACGCTCGAATAGAAAACGTGTCCTAGCCCATATAGCACTACCATTTGTCGCCCATGTACGCTGCAATGGTCTCTCCAAAAAGAAAGAAAAAATACAACTACTTACGTAAAGAATCAATTTTACGTGATCAGAAACATTATCTTAAAGAATTCAGTCGATTGCAGTCTATAGAAATTCGCATATAATTCCATTGAGCAATCACATTTGCACGCGGGGTGTGAAACTCGAGTTGTTCTAGTTGAACCATTCCCCATAGGCACTAGGAAATTAACCTATTAGCATGCAGTGTACTCTTGAGACTCGGCCGACTGTGCTCCATCTAATGAATTTCAAATCTGAGACCAAACCCAGGACACAGAATTTAATTTGTGCCCAACACGTCTGGCCAGTCTTTTTATCCTCAAAACTCCTCCAACAACAACTAACCCTGTGGTCCTCCCCTCTCCCAAATTCTAAAACCGCTTGCCTTTCCCGCGCGCAGGTGTCATTCTGAAATCCTCTCATCAAATGTGACTCCTCTCACAGGGAAAAAATCCCTGAAAATCTCTGGAACTTTTAACTCCACGTGTACAGCGCTGCCTTCTGTCTGTCGAGTGAACCATTCACTTGGTCGCTCAAGTCGATCCGGTGTGCATCGTACAGAGCAACGGAAGAATACGAAGGAACGTATTCACCATTTGGAGCCATGCGTAAGTATTAACTTTCGTGGAAAATAAGATTTTACTATATTCCACATAAAAACAGTAATTAACGAATATTTTTATCATTAGATATAACATCAGTCAATTAAGAAAAAAGAGAGAGTAACTCAAAGTTGGTTAAATTGGTTTTTAATTTTGGTCTTTTTAATTTCACCCACACAACAGAAGAGGAGGAGACTTCGTGCAGCTGTACTGAGGTCATCAGTCACGAGTCCACGGAGAGGTTTTCTGTCGAATGCCTGGCAGTGAGTGAAATGAAATCCTATGACTCCACCCTCAGCTAACTGATCAAACTTTGCCTCGTTTTTTCGGTCATGACTAGTGGGTGTAATCCTGTTCAGAGACGGTAATGTACGATTCAGTGCGTAGCGCAGTTTCTCGTCTCACTGAAAGATGACTTCCAATAGATAGTTCCATTTAATTTCTCCACTATTTTCTTAAGAATTGGCATATGTTTAATGTTATGTACTCTTCCTTCTCCAAATAATCATCTTGAAAGTTCTCAACTTAAGGAAAAATTTGAATTAACTGTTACACATTTAGTACTGTTTTTAATTCTACTTAGAGATAAACATTTTATTTTACTGCGTCATCTAATGATCATGGCATCTGCACTTTCAGAAATAACAGTGTAGACATAATAGAAGTGATAGGAATTAATTCTGGAGCGCTATTAAAGACGCTGAGTAATGCATATTTTTTTGGGTAAATCTTTTGACGTAAAATTTTTTTAATAATTATTTATATTAACGCTGTGCTCAGTGACAGTCGATCGATAAACTGACCTTTTTTAACTTGAATTGAAAGTTTCTTTATTCTGAGGTAATTGTTTCTTTCTCTCCCTTCGAGTTTAATTGCTCTCAAAGCTAATGCACATAAATATGAGTATATTATTGTTAGGTTATCTACCGGTTAAGGTAGGTTTTGAATGGACAAAACTTCCGAATATATATTTTGTGACCTATAACAAAAGTAAACCAAACATCCTACTCTACGAAAAATTCCTCTTCATCTCTCTGTCTTTCCTTCCTCCAATCAAACCATCCAATATCCCTATCCTATTCCTGCCCTTTCCTCGTTTGCCTAACATTCTCCCCTCTATTACAATCTTCAACATCCCACTGCCGATCAATATGCCCTTCATTCAGTTTTCCTACCTCCTTAAGATTTATCCCAACAAATCCCTCTCCTCGCCCACCACATCTAGCACTTCATTTGTTTTCCTTTCGGTCCATTTCAACCTCTCCATACTTCACACCCACGTTTCAAAAACCTCCAATCTATCATCCTACTTCAGTGACCACGTTTCCGCGCCGTACGTGACTATGCTCTATATCAAAGTTTTGATGAGTCTTTCCTTAACATCCTTACTCAACGCCAGCACGTTAGGTACCGCACTACTCCGATCCCCAATGTGAAGTGTACCCTCTCTTCGCCCGCCATACCAAGTACTTCCTCATTTGTTTTCCTTTTGGTCCACTTCACCTTCTCCATTCTTCTCCAGACCCACATTTCAAAAGCCTCTAATCTACGTCTCTCCTCCTGCTTCAATGACCACGTTTCAGCGCCCTACATAGCTACGCTTCATATAAAAATTTTCGCGAGTCTTGTCTTAATATCCTTACTCAACGTCCCTGTCATCAACTCCCTCCCTCCTTGTGAAAGCCCCTTTGCCTAGCGCAATTCTTCTCCTTACGTCCCTACTACTTTGACCGTGTTGGTCCAAAACACTTCCGAGATACGTAAACTGTTCTACCTGCTCTAGTTTTTGCCCTCCTATTTTAATGTTTAGCTTAGCCTTTTTCTTTCTAGAAAATCGCATAACCTTTGTTTTATTAATATTGATTCTCATCCCATACCTGTCGCACTGAATTTCCAATTCACTAAGCAATGCTTGCAAACCCTTAGCTGGCTGACAAACTAAAGCTTGGTCATCGGCAAACCTAACTGATTTAATGTAATCCCTGCCCACTTTCATTCCTACCTCCAGTTCTTCCCATGCCTCTTTAATCATTTCCTCTGCATACAGGTTGAAAAGCAACGGTGATAATGGGCAACCCTGCCTTACACCTCTTCCTAACACTGCCCATCCGGACTTTCCGTCCCCCACTCGCACCTGAGCAGTCTGCGGATTAGCCTCCTGTTTCTCCAAACTTTCCTATTTTCTGCAATATACTCATTATTTTTTCCCAATTCACTCTATCAAACAATTTTTCGAAATCTACGAAACAGGTAAACATGTTCTGATTGCATTCTACATATATTCCTCCCGATTACTGCAATGGCATCGCGCGTGCCTCTCTCCTTCCTAAACCCATACTGATCATCCCCTAAGTAATCATCTGCCCTACTCTCTATCATTTTTTTTATGATCCTGAGAACAACTTTAGCTTCGTGGGATATCAAACTTATCGCCCTGTAGTCCTCACATGATGTAGCATTTACCTTTTTCGGAATAGGAACTAAAACCAGATTACCTCCTCATAGATACTACGAATCAGCCCATATAACCTCTTACTCCCATATTTTCCTAAACATTTCAATAGTTCCGCAGGAAATTATCCACCCCCACGGCCTTATTTAGTTTCATCTCCCTTAATGTCCTTCCTATCTCCTCATCGAATATGCCTGGACCTAAGCTATCTTCATCTGCGCCATGCTCTCTTTCTATATATTCCTGCCATTTCTCTTGGATCTTTCCTGTACCAACTATTTTCTTACCCGAGTTATCTCTAACTGTCAGCGCAGATCTTCCCTTCTTACTTCCCGATAGTGATAACCTTGCTGCATAGCGCACTAATTTCGCCCTTCTTCTGCAAACTTTTCATATCCTCGCACTGCGTCTTCCACCATGCTTTTTTGCTTTATATTTTACCCGATATGGGCATATATCTGTTATTAAATGTAGAAATTGGTATTCGCAGTCTACCAGTGAACGTGAAATTTTTCAGCTTCATACACTGGATCTTGTCTATGTCTTTTCCGTTTTTCTACTCATCGCTAAACGGATTATTTCCTCCGCCACGCTTTAAATGTCGATAGTGTATTTTTTCTTATAGCGTATATTTAAAGAATCTGTAATGAGTATTTATTTTTCCATGGGGTCCGCAGTAATGTTGGTCTTCTGTATGTGTCTCCTTTGTGTTTGATACTATACATTATGATTCATCGCGCAACTGCGAGCAACACCCTCCTTATTCCTATGATATTGCGCCTTGCGATTTTTATTTTTTTCCTCAATTCAAGAGACACCTCAAGGGTAATCATTATGCCTCGGACAATGCGGTGAAGGCAAAAAATCGACCACAGCACGCTGTTTAACTCGCGTTGACATAGCACTAGAACACGTCTCCATACCACCGCTTCTCAAAATACACTGGATGAATGTAACGACGACAAACCTACGTATGCGTGTTGAGGGGGAATGTTACTTCTGCATGTCACCAGGAATGCTTCTGGAGGTGATTTTGTTTGTGGTCTACAAGCATGTGTGCATTATTTTCAGCCTACCCTCGTATAAGTGTACAAAATACTCCACCAATAGTCGCCCGGGTGTGCAATAGGGCACTAAAACGCTAGCCATTTATTTATTAATACGAGGGTTGCTATTTATATTTTGAGCCTAATAATAAAAAACGGTAATTTTTTGTGAAAATGGATTTATTATTTTTCGAAGTATTCTCCATGGTCATCAATAGACTTTTGCACTTGTTCGAACCAATTTTCGTAACACTTTTTCCACTCCAAATGAACCGCCAAAACATGGTTTTTGAATGCATCGACGGATTCTTCAGGCGCCGAAAAACGTTTGCCACGCAATATTTTTCTTCATAAACGGGAATAAAAAGAAGTCATTTGGTGCTAAATCAGGGCTGTACGGAAGATGACCCATCAATTCGACGTTTTGGCCAGTCAAATAGGTAGTTGTTTCAGCCGATCTGTGAGAGCTTTCATTGACATGATGAAGAATGATCCTTCGTTGTCGCTTCTTTTTCCGTAATTCACCAAGCACTTCTGGAAAAAAATGCCCGTATACCATTCAGAATTCACGGTTCTACGTTTCTCTAATGGTACGGTTGCCACATGTCCATTTATTCCGAAGAAACAGACGATCATTTGCTTCGATATGTTTCGTGCACGAATCACTTTTGTCGGATTTGGCTGGTCTGAAGACCCATACAGTGGATTGCTGTTTTGTTTCGGCCTCATAAGCATAGATCCAAGATTCGTCACCTGCGTAGATGTTATACATAGCTTTTGATGCACTGCGATTGTATTTGTTGAGCATTTCTTTGCACCAATTGACATGAGCATCTTTTTGAGCTTTTGTCAAATTATGCGGGATCGAACGCGAACATTTTTTTCACAGCTAAATGTTCATGCAATATCTTATTGATGCTCGTTGTACTAATCCCCAAGGATGCCTCAATCTCACGATAAGTCACATGACGATTTCCCTTTACTAGTTCTTGCACAGCATCAATGTTTTCTGGCACAACTGACTTTGGACGACCTTCATGACTTTCGTCGCTGAGCGAACGGTGGCCATGATGGAATTCGCTATACCAACGTTTCACAGTGGCAAAGGGTAGGGCTTCATCGTCAAAAATGGAAGTAAGTTGATCGATGCACTCCTGTTTTGATAACCCATGTCGAAAGTCGTAAAAAATCATCGCACTAAAGTGTTCACGAGTAAACTCCATTTTTACGCTTAGACAAAATTTTCGAGTCACTGTAAACAACACAAGTTATGATAAAACTGCATAATATTCTGGAGAAATTTGCCATTGAAAGGGTCAAACTTTCAGATGGAAACGTCAGATGGCGCCTAAAGCGGTTAGTGTTGTTAAGGCTCAAAATATAAACAGCAAAAATCGTATGCATTATTATTGGTCCATTTCTTAATGACTTGGAGAAAACAACATTATTTGTGTTTTACCATTTTGAAGGACCATACCATTACTTATACACTAGTCATTCATAGCCTTTATTTCCAGTTCAAAAGAATCCAGTAAATTATTCAACTAATTACAGGAAGTTATGATGCTCACATCAGCAGCGTAAAAGACACATTGATTGCATTTAACCATTAAATTAATGAGTAGACCATTAATAAATATTTAAAAAAGTATTGGGCTCAGTACCTCTGAGGTATTCCTTTGGCCATCTGGAGTGGATATGAGAGAAAAATATTTATATCTTTGCAGAAAACAACCTTCTGTTGTCGGTGAGCTAAATATGTCTTTAGCCAACTCAGAGCAACTCCTCTTATGCCGAGCACCTCACATTTTGTTTGTAGTATTTTGTGATCTACCAAACCAAAAGCTTTGCTTAACTCGAAAGTAGATTCCCATTATTTTGTCATTTAATTTATAATATAAATAACTATTGAATAGAGCTTCTTCTATTGATCTTCCTCTTCAAAATCCAAATTGATACCCAAATAAAAGATTATTGATTTCAAGATAATTAATGAGCCTTTGAAGATAGACATACTGAAACACTTTTCCAAACTGAGGGATAATGATATTGGCCTGAAATTACTCAAGGTGTTCTTGTGACCTTTATTTTTATATACTGGGACTACTTTAAACACCTTTAGAACATCAGGATACACACCATCAGAGAAGGGTTGATTTACTAGGGAAAGTAAAGGGTTTAGAATAAACGTTTGTGATTCTCTTAGAACCTTACCTGGTACACCATCTATATTGGATGAGTTTTTTACTTTTACTTCCCCAAGATAGGAGCATACCTCACTTTCACTGCAAGGATTGCGGTACATTGTATTGCTTGACCTTATTTGGAACTTCGTGAAAAACCCTTGAAGTGGGTTGGGGTGTGTTGGTTGGGAGTAGAAATGAACTATTGAATGTATCTGGTATTTTAGTAGGGTCAGTTATGGTACCACCATTTTTGTCATTAGCATAATGTGGAGTCTGGACGAAGTTGTAGGCCATATTACTTTTGATAATTTTCCAGGCTCGTTTCGAGTAATTATATGCTTCGCTTAACTGTTCATTGGTATACTCCATTTTAGATCTCGTATGAGATACCTAAACTGTTTCTTAAGAAAAGAATATTGCTGATTTAGTGCTGAGTGGTCACCTGAAGTTTTGACAAGAGTGAACATTTTCTTTAGGGTCTTTAACATGTTGATTATTTCAGCTGTGATCCAATTTTTGCTTTTTTCATAGAAATGTTCCACAGGATCTAAAAGAAAAGCAACATCAAAATTGTGCATGAAAGCAGAATAGGTTAAAACTATTATTAAGGGAGTCTTTTTGGTATACCTCTATCAAATCTTGATTTCTAAGAACTACCTGAAAGTAGTTAACATTTTAGTAATAAAATATAAATTTTTTATTGGATGCTTTTTGGTACTATGACTCGCTTTCCACAAAAAATAGATTCTACAGCTAAGTGGTCAGACAAGCCTGGATCAAATACCATGGTGTGAGTTTGGTGTTTATCCAAACCTGTTGAAGCATTATCCAGAGGTCTTTGGGTGTTGGCAGTTACTCTAGTTGGTATATTGGCTAATGATTTCAGATTATATGAATATATGGTTTGGAGAAGCTATTTCTGTTCTTCTCATGACCAGGTCATACTTGGCTCACAAGGGTTGTTTCTCTTAACTCACAGAAAAAAACTGAGCAATGCTAATGTATGTACACAATTTCCAGCACTCAATGACTCCAGTAACTGCTTGTCATACACAAAAAATCATTCTCATCATGCAAGAGAAGAAAACAAGACAGCATGTTGTTAGTGTGGATAGTGTTAAGAAACAGTAATCCATAATATAACTGCAGTTTTTTATAAGAAGGGATTCTGTGGAGTGTGTTGAAGATCAATGAATTATGGCAGAAAATTTTGCAAAAATGCTTGGAAGTATTTTCTGACTGAAAAGATAGGTTATCTCAACAAAAGCATTGAAGATATGAAACATGGCAGATGTTCAGATCTTATTTAGCTGACAGTCATATGCTAAACATTAATTGAAAATTAAGGCATTAGCTGTAAAACAGTTTTCTGGAGAATATATTAGGCCTACTTTGGCAAAAAAATGAAGCTGAGTATTTGGGCAGAAAATCAATTGTCAAGGAAAAATATTTTAAGGAAGGAAATACGATGGCTTTTAGAAGAAACAAATGCAATTTTATGAGCCAGAGCTATGAGGGATAATGATGTAATCTAAGTGAATTACTCATTAGGAATAGTATCAGACTTAATCAGGCATGCTTGGCTCACTAAGAGATGTGCCAGGTTTAAGAAAGAGTATTTATTTAAGGATGGCCATGGAGGCCAAATATGAAACATTCACCAAAAATGGACAGGATAATCAGATACCCTGCAGGATGTGAAAGGCAGGTCAATGGCTATGTATATTCTATAGAAAAGTAAGATGAACTTAAAGCCCAGAAATCAGGTTTTGATGGAAGAAGAGGGCATATTCTCGACTTGCAATGAATCAATCAACAACAGGGAATTTAGGGAAACGAAAATGAAGCAGCATTAAGTGGCAGGAATCCAGACATTAAACTCCAGGTATACCAAGAAGCAGCAGGCAACCAAAGAATGGATATAAGGAAAATCTGGTGCTACCAAAGAATAATGTCAGAAAAATGGAGAGAGAGTATCAAACCATGAAGAATTGTTGAGAGAGGCATTGGAAATGGTAATTTTTTTGATTTTGTTTTATTAAAAAAAATCGGGAAAATTTTTCCCTTTCTTCGCCAGGTCTATGGAGGACACTAACGTATAGAAGGAAATTGATTGAGCATACTATATGCTGAAACATGATAATACACTGAAGATGTGGAAATCATCAATTCAATCAATCTTCAATTATTTTTCCTTCAAGAAATATTTGGAAGAATAATAAGGAAGGCTACGGATAAACCAGGAGATGGGGGAGGTAGAAGATGAGCAATCAGGTCATGTAAGAAGCAGAAGAGGAATAAAGATATTGGAATGGAACAAGATAGTTCAGAGAGCTACAATACACATATATGTTGACTAATAACCTATAGTGAACTCATGTCAAAGCCATCATTTTGTAAAATGTTTACATGGTAAGTGCATAATTCGATATCATGTTCGATGTTCGATGTCATCTAAACATGTACTCATCCTCAGAATATTTTAACATTGCTGGTGTTTTAATTGTAAACTGGGGTCATTTGAAGCATTACATAATTAACGTAACTCTGTTATGTTTACATGATGTTTTTATCTCTTTTGTCATCCAAGAGAATTTTATTTAAGGAGAGTTTTATGAATATGCATGTACTTTCCCAAAGGGAAAGCTGCATTGAAGTAAAATGTAGATAGGGTTTCAAATTTTTGAGTTTTTACATTGCCATCTGTTATAGTACTCCCTTCCTCTCAATTTACGGAAGACAAAAGTATGTTAAAGTAGGAAAGTGAAAGTATAGTATATAATAACTCATTTCTGGTTGTATTTTTTATGAGACTGGAGAAACTTATTTGATGATATCTATAGTGTGACATGAATAATGTTATTTTTGGCAAAGACAGGGTTAATGTTTGAACTGGAGTATTTGAAATTGCCACCAAGATACAATTGGTCTAGAAAAGCATTTAATCAAGTAGCAACCTTAATTGCAGTAACGAAATCAAAAGAGCTAGTGATAGTAGCAAGCCCAGCTTTAGTAGAAGATTATTTAAGAAAGTCAGTATCTCAGAGTCAGAAACTCAGAAAGTCAGTAAAATTTCCCAAAATCACTTGGGGTTTGTTTTTATTTTTCACAATCACAGTAATCGTTTTAAACTTTTCTATTAAGTTATGTATGCATGCATTTGCTGATTGATACAAAACTTCAACAATAAGATTTACAGCCCACACATAAATATATTTCAACTACTGAATGTTTAATAGAGTTCTCTTGATTTAAATGGTTAGTTGGCTTTTTTTATCAATATTTGATGGCATCTTTGAGTAGTATAGAAATTTTGAAATTTGAGCTACAGAATATGCACACCGTTTTGTGCCTTGGATGCAATGCAATTTCAGTTTCATGACCATTGAGTCAATGTTCAGTTAAACATAGCACTTCTGTAGTAAAATAGTCTCTTGTTGCAAAAACTGAAAGGACAAGAGGAGGAAATGCAAATTTTCCCTCTATTTCCCTCAGAGACCTTTGCTCATTGAAAGCGATTTAAATCACATATCATCATCAAGAATTTGGAGGAGGAAGTGCAAATGGGATCTTGAGTGAGGAGGTAGGTAGCAATGAAGTAATTCTTAGAATGGTACTAAGACAATGAAATTAGCAATGGAATAGCAGCCAAGAAAGATAGGCTTGTTATTATGGCTTGTTTTACTCTGTAACTTCTAATGGAATTGTAATCTGGGGAAATTATCCTCATTAAAGCAAGTATTTTTAGTTCAGAAAAAATAGTAATCAACCTTATTGTGCACATTGTCAACCTCTTTTTAAATATTTGGAAATATTAACTGTGCCTTTCATGTATACGAGTCTATCATACAGTGGCCCATGTTGTGAGAAAAAGAGTGACTTTACAATGAATAACAGCTATCCCTGTCACAATACCAGAAGATGTAAAGATATACATGCAAATACATCAAACGTGTCTACTGTAGCTAAAGACCAGCATAAATGTGCACAACATTGTTTAACAGTCTGCCTAATCATTTAAAAAATGAGACAAGAATTTCACCATTCAAGAAGAATCTATTTGAATATCTGGTTGAAGAGTATTGTTTTAATGTATATTAATAATTATGTAAAACTAAAGTGTATATTAGTTTTGAATGAATGTAAAACTCCAATAGCCGTAAACAGTTTACCTTTCTAAACAAAGTACAAATGAAATTAGTTGAAAATTGAAAATGTGATTCCTCACTTCGACTTGTGTTGTCATGACGATTACCCTTCAGTACACTGAAGAGGGCTACTTTATGGCCGAAATATGCTTATTCGTATTCACCTTTCTTATCCTCTCCTTTTTTACCTTTTACCCCTTTTTGACTTGTGGCGCTAGCCAACTAATTTCATTTGTGCCTTGTTTAGAAAGGTAAACTGTTTACGGCTATTGGAGTTTTACATTCATTCAATATTACTAGCCGTAAGAGCTCATTTCTTATCAATATGTATATTAGTTTCCTGTCATAACTGTATTTTGTATTTCTATTCAGGAATAATGTGATCTTTATCCCATTGAAGAGTTCTATACACATGTCATGTATTCTCAATACTGTGCACTGTATCTGTTGGATAAATACATATACGAGTATTAATATTATCACACTGCACAATAAAAAACCTAGTTATGTCATTTCTCCGCAAACACTGTGCAAACAGAGTGTTTTTATGAATTTCATCTAAACTTTTTCATCACCATTTGGCTTGCAACAATGTGCTAGCTGGGCAGATATTCTTGTTTCAATTCTTTCCAAGAAGACTTTCAAGGTTTATTTGGGCTCACAAGTCCAGTTCCATTTTCACCACATTGCCCTTGAGTAATTTTATTTAAAGCCACCCATTTTCTGTGAAGATTCCCTAATTCAGTGATGTCAATGTATTTCAATTTAATTGCATCACAAGGGTGAGAGAATGCATTGGAATCAGATTCACGTATCTAAACATGTGTGACCCTTCAAGCATTGTTGCAATGGTTTAATATTCCACAATTTGTTCATTTTATCCAATAAGTAGGGCTTTCAAGGGTGAATTCTTCCTCCACTGTTAGATTGATTTGAAAATAGACAAAAAGTCTTTTATGAGTGTCTCTTTCATCACTTTTATGAAGTTTTCCCTACATCCTTCCTCACCTGAGCCATATATTTTGGCCCTGGCCACCTACTCTATATTACCATTCCCTCTGACAGGTTTTATGAGGCCCATGTCTCAATGCAGCTCAGATTTTCTTTATACTATCCTCTTCCGCGTTGATCCCTCTTCACTAATTTTTAAAACTTTTCTCTTTATATCACTCTTTCTACCCAACTTCTTTTACTATTTGATAAATTTAAAGTTGAAGGCATCCATTCTTCTCTTTCTCCTTTCTCTATGGACCAGATTTCACACCTGAATTTGGGAGTACTCGAAATAGAAACTTATAAATAAAATCCTCTCTGATCTTCAACAGGTTGGTATCTCCATTGCTGCCAACATTTTCCGACCCTAATCTGGTGGAAGACACAAGAGGATTTCACTCAACAGGTACGCTGGGATTGCACAAGCTCTTTTTTAGAAAAAAATCAATTTCCACCTTAATTCTATGCTAATATTTTATGCTTTGAGGTAATTTTCCTCTGGTGGAACCTCTTTCTGCCATTGTTATTCTGATTCTCACTTCTATTACCATCAATTGTTATTATTGACCCAACTATTTGAATTACTTGCCCCCTTTCCCTTGCATCCCAACTTATCCCCAATTTCCATTGCAGACCATTCTCTTTTATTTTTCATTGGTTATTGCTACACTCCACTACCATAATGTCATTATATCATTCATAGCTTCCTTTGTAACATTTCATTGTTTTTCACCCTCACCCTTGTTGAATCATCATCACTCAAGTTGTGCATGATACACAAGTTGAATTTAAACTATTGGCACAGCCCTCCCTCATACCTTATTGGACATAGTCTTGACTTCACTAATTCCTAGACCTTATGTAACAAGCTTTATCAATAAATCACAGGTTCGGTATAATTATTCTTTGTATGTTCATCCCTGTCTTTACAACTCCTGGTTAGTTTCTCGGTTTCTCGACTCTGTACAACCTTTTGTGTCTATATTTTTCTCTACTCTACTTCCTGCCTTTACATCACCTGGATATCTTCTGAGTTGCTTCTTACAATTTTATCTTTTTAAATTTATATTCACCTCTGATAATGTAATCTATATTCGGTCTCTTCGGTATTACAATTACACCACAAACATCAATCGGTAATTAGGCTACACAAACATTTACAATGCAGCACAAACAGTCAAGTCCACTAGTGGCAGAATTCGCCGTGGGCGTCCCACATGTTCCACAGTTCTCGTAGTGGTAGGAGAGGGACAAGTGCGACGGTAGGCGAAGGAATAGATGGTGATGAGGTGGGGGACTACGGTTTAGGTACGGGGAATGACCGCGGGGAGAAAGCAGTTGAGTTCTGCAGGAGACAGGGGTTAGACATCACAAACACTTGGTTTGGACGCCACAAAAGGCGCCGGTATTCATGGAAACTGCCAGGTGACTCAGAAATGTATCAGCTAGATTATATTCTGGTTAGGCACAGGTTTAGGAACAGTGTGATAAATTCGCACAGCTTCCCGGGAGTGGATGCGGACTCGGACCACAATTTAGTTGATATGAAATGTAGCGTCCGTTTCAAAAAGATAAGGCAGGGGCGGCGAGTCAGAAAATGGAATGTAGAAGCATTAAATGGTTTGAAAAGGAAGGTATACAAACAGGCGGTAGAGGAAATCATGGAGGAGGGTCAAGAGCTAAGTACTATCGAAGAAAAATGGGAAAGTTTCAAGAAAGGGTGGTCCATAGCCGCAAAAGACACGTTAACGCTAAAAGGACTAGGAAACCATGGATCACGGACGAGATGATTACAAAGATGGATGAGCGGCGAAAATGGAAGAATGTAAATACAGAATTAGGCAAAATGAAGTACAAAGAATTGAATGATAAATTGAGGCGGGCAACAAATAAAGCAAAAGAAGGATGGTGGAAGACGCAGTGCGAGGATATGGAAAGCCTGCAGAGGCAGGGTGAAATTGTTGCGCTGTACAGCAAAGTTAAATCGTTACGGGAAGTAAGAAAGGAAGATCTATGCTAACAGTTAGTGATAAGGCGGGTAAGGTAATAGTTGACGCAGGGAAGATCCAAGAGACATGGAAGAAATATATAGAAGAACTGTATAGTAAAGAACTTAGACCCACAAAGTTAGACTTAGAAAAGGAACATGACGTAGAGGAAGACAGCTTAGGTCCAGGCATACTAGACAATGAGATAGGAAGGGCATTAAGGGATATGAAACTAAATAAGGCCGTGGGGGTGGATAACATTCCCGCGGAACTTTTAAAAGGCTTAGGAAAATATGGGAGGAAGAGGCTATATGGGCTGATCCGTAATATTTATGAGGAAGGAATCTGGCCGGAAGACTTTGTGAGATCAGTTTTAGTTCGTATTCCGAAAAAGGTAAAGGCTACATCATGTGAGGACTGCAGGACAATAAGCTTGATATCCCACGCAGCTAAAGTTGTTCTCAGGATCATAAACAAAAGGATAGAGAGTAGGGCAAATGATTACTAAGGGGATGATCAGTTTGGGTATAGGAAGGGGAGAGGTGCGCGTGATACGATTGGAGTAATGAGATTATTAATCGAGAGGAATATAGAATACAACCGGGAGGAGTTCGCCTGTTTCGTAGATTTCGAAAAAGCGTTTGATAGAGTGAATTGGGAAAAGCTAATGAGTTTTATGCAGAAAAAAGGAATAGATTGGAGGGAAAAGAGGTTAATCCGCACCCTATACATGTCTCAGACTGCTCAGGTGCGAGTGGGGAACGGGGAGTCCGGTTGGGCAGTGTTAGGAAGAGTTGTAAGGGAGGGTTGCCCATTATCACCGTTGCTGTTCAACCTGTATGCAGAGGAAATGATTAAAGAGGCATAGGAAGAACTGGAGGTAGGAATGAAAGTGTGCAGGGATTACATTAAATCAGTTAGGTTTGCTGATGACCAAGCTTTAGTTTGTCAGTCAGCCAAGGGGCTGCAAGCATTACTTAGTGAATTGGAAATTCAGTGCGACAGGTATGGGATGAGAATCAATATTAATAAAACAAAGGTTATGCAATTTTCTAGAAAGAAAAAGGCTAAGCTTAACATTAAAATAGTAGGGCAAAAACTAGAGCAGGTAGAACAGTTTACGTATCTCGATAATGTTTTGGACCAACACGGTCAAAGTAGTAGGGACGTAAGGAGAAGAATTGCGCTAGGCAAAGAGGCTTTCACAAGGGGGGAGGGAGTTGATGACAGGGACGTTGAGTAAGGATATTAAGACAAGACTCGCGAAAATTTTTATATGAAGCGTAGCTATGTAGGGCGCTGAAACGTGGTCATTGAAGCAGGAGGAGAGACGTAGATTAGAGGCTTTTGAAATGTGGGTCTGGAGAAGAATGGAGAAGGTGAAGTGGACCAAAAGGAAAACAAATGAGGAAGTACTTGGTATGGCTAACGTGCTGGCTTCCCACCTAGAGGGCCCGGGTTCGAATCCCGGAGGCGTTAGATATTTTTCAGTGGTATCCCCTACTTGAGGAGCTTTGTGGAGGGCACTTAGAGTGAGTACGCCGTCCGTCAGATGGGACGTTAAGCTTCGGACCCCTCGGTGCCTTTCGTAAAGAGTAGGCTAATGCCGACGCCGGGTTTCTCTCCACCCTTTATCCTTTCCTGTACATCCCCTACGGCGCAAATGACCTCAGCTGTCGGTCGCCTCCCCTAAATGCTACTACTACTAGGAGGATAGGCGTAGATTGGAGGCTTTTGAAATGTGGGTGGGGAGAGGGAAGGAGAAGGTGAATTGGACCGGGAAGAAAACAAATGAGGAAGTACTTGGTATGGTGGGCGAAGGGAGGGGTTTGTTGGGAGAAATCCTATGTAGGCAGGAAATATGGATGAAGCCCGTATTGATCGGTAGTGGGATGTTGAAGACTGTAATAGAGGGGAGAATGTTATACAAACGAGGAAAGGGCAGGAACAGGATAGGGATGTTGGACGGGATGAAGGGAGGAAGAAAGTACTCAGAGATGAAGGGGGACCTGATAGAAGTAGGATGCGGGATTTTGTGTTTTGTTATGGGTAATAAAATATTTATTTGGTGGTTGTGTTCATCCTAAAACCTAAATTAACCGGTAGATTACCTTAAAAAAAAAAATATATATATATATATATATATATATATATATATATATATATATATATATATATATATATATATATATATATATATATATATATATGCATATAAATGTGGGTCGCGGCAGTCCAGGGGGTAGAGGTATTGATCAGAGGGTCCCGGGATCGATTCCCGGGCAAAGCACCCTGGGCACCTGCAACTCCACCCAAGCTATGTGTTTTGGGTACCAGATCTTCCTGGGACATCATAACAGGCACACGGAAAGGAACTGGCCCCCCTACCCTGATGTGTGAATTTCACACGCCATCGGGCTTAGTTATGGGTGAACTCTACCACCACCTACCAAACCGACCTTCGGTTTGATTACTGTGTTTATGGTTTAAAAAATATGTGTGTATATTATACATATATATTTTATATATATATATATTTCTATATATATATATATATTTATATATATATATATATATATATTTCTATATATATATATATATATTTCTATATATATATATATATATATATATATATATATATATATATATATATATATATATATATATATATTTCTATATATATATATATATTTCTATATATATATATATATTTCTATATATATATATATATGTATATATATATATAACACAGATGTTGATTTTTAGAATATAGAGACACAAAGAAAGGACACTCACCATTTGTTATTTGACGTTTCGACAGCATGGCTGTCGTCTTCAGAATCAACAAGACGACAGCTGAAGACAACAGCCGTGCTGTCAAAATGTCAAATAACAAATTGTGAGTGTCCTTTCTTTGTGTCTCTATATTCTAAAAATCTACATCTGTGTTTTTATATATTTGTGCGCCGCCGAAGAGCGTTCCATTTAGAAGATTTTATATATATATATATATATATATAAAATATATATATATATATTATATTATATATATATATATATAATATATATATATATTATATATATATATATATATATATATATATATATATATATATATATATATATATATATATATATATATATATATATATATATATATATATATATATATATATATTGGACTCTGCACAGTAAGAGCTTCACTTGAAAATGATGTAGTACGTTGCCACTAGTCGAAAAAAACTTGGTTGAAAAAATGCTACTAAAAGGATTTGGGATCCGATCCCCTCATTGCCTCTTGCATCCGCCCGGGTTGGAAAAACCCTCGTAAAAGTCCTGTCCTCTATGCCCCCATCTTTGCACACTTACAGCAAATCAAAGAAATGATGGGATTGTATTCGGTGGAAATGAAAAATGAAGAATCGGATAATGAAACTGTCGTTTTCCATTTAATGTAAAACATAGTGCAAAGGATTGAAGCACCAATATCTCCTAAATTGAGCATTGCTTTATCTGGATGCTATATTTTTAACGAAGTCAAGGTCACAAGACAACTATTTAAATTTTAATTCTTATCTTCTTATTCCTGCAGATGGTCTTCATATCGATCGGCGCAAATCCTATTCCTCATATTTGATCCAATCTGAAAAATTACAGCGAGTTACATACGACAAGTTTTGAACTCGTTTAAAAAATTGTTCATTATTTACAATTATTTCCTCATTAAAAGAGTCAGGGTTCAAATTAACACCATAAAAATTGCTTAGAAGTTAATCAAAAATATATTTTAACTAATTCAAAACAAAGCTCATATCTTATATTGGCTTTGTGCTTTGGTACACTACAAACAAACTAAAAGCAACAGGTATCAAATTAAGAAGTCAAAATCAGCAAAAAATAAGTGAAGTTCAACTTCAATAATAACAGGCGGTTAAAGTCGAAAAATTGAATATTTTATGAATCTGGAAAAATAAAAGCAAAAACAAAGAATATACATCTCTCTTAAAATAGGTCTGTACAAATATTTGCATATGAATTCATTAATTAGGGCAGATCAGGAGATAGCACAAATACTATTAGATAGAAATGGCATGTTACCAATTGAAAAGCATGCATGAAATGCACAACAGTTAATTTTTGGATTGTGGCAATAATTATATGATTAATTGAAGAAGAAGGGATAACATATAATGTAGTCATTAATTGCTATGTATTAAACTTGGCAAGTCATTTTGCAATTAATACCTGCAAGATTAACATCGGTGCATCAATTCTTTTGATAAGGCTATCACCATGCTTTGGTTTGATGGAAAATAAATACATTTGAGTGATTCATAATGCTGGCATTAATTGAATTCAAAACATTTGCGATAAGCACAGGTCATTGAGGAACCTTAATTCCAACAAATAAAATTATATGTTAAGTTTGATGTCAATAGAGTAGCATATGATATAAATGGATTTTTGATGAATGCATTTACCTTGAAGGAATGGAGAAGTGACATGTTGACTCTGTCTTCTATATCCTGCAGTGCTCAGTAGCTATCACCTTTAAGTTTGCTAATCCTAGGAAGTATCGAAAATCACTACAAAAATACTATGGAAATTATATTCAACAAGTCAAAATTTGTCAATTGACTTCAGATCAAAAATCATAGGAGCAATGTCATTTTCAATGCTTGTGTATGCTGAATAAACCCAAAATTAATATTACATAAATGAACACGAATTTTGATTTTAGTTTGAATTGATAGTTTTACGGGGTCTATCCCAAATAAAAGGAGACAGATCCTCTCTGTCTTTTTTGACTCAAAAGATATAGTCTACAAATAGTTTGACCCTAGGGAGAGACAGTGAACAGTAAGTTTAATGTAAAAGTTGTTGGAAGGTTGCTAAATAGGGTGAAATATGTAGGGAAGGAGACCTTAGCTAACTGGAGGCTGCACCACCAACTCACACCACTTTTCTTGTGACAGAGTAGCTGGTCAAGCACAAGGTAGAAATGCCATCCCACCCACCCTACAAGTCCCATGTGGCACTACTGGACTTCATTTTGTCCCCAAAAATAAAAAAAGAAGCATGAAAGGTGACCATTTTGGAACAATGGATGATTTGAAAGATGCTGTGACAAGGTGCCTGGAAAATATTCCCAGGGATGCCTCCCAGGAAGAGCACTGTGCCTGTCAGAGGCACTGGTATCTTATGTGTCCATGCTATTTTGAAGAATAGTAGTAAATTGTACTTTGATCTGCAGATAAATTCGTTGCCATGACATTAAACCTCCATAGGATTAGTTGGCTTGCAAATTCCACCTTCAGTAGGTAGGTATTCACCAATAGCTTGGCAAGTGAGCTATTTAGGCTGCTGATAAATGAGGGTAGCAACATTTCTTGAGATTACATAAGTAGCTATATTCATTACATGCTAATCTGTCAGAAAAAGTAACATGCACAATCTCTGAAAGTTTCAGCTGCTTATCTCTTTTCTTTGATTTTTATCATTGTGGTCCACATGTGAATTTTTGTTTTTTTTTGTCTCTTATGAATGAGATGAACACTGTATTCATTCCACCCAGAAGAAAAGAGATATACAGGAGTAGTTAAGTAAGTATAAACTGGAGAAAAGATAATTTTTAAACTATTTCTTAAATTATCCTTGCAGAGATAAAAAGAAAGAAATTAGAAATAGCCAAAGTGGAGAAAAATGTTAACCTTCATTAGTAATGGTGTTCTTGTTTTTGGTAATAAGAGGAGAACAGTATGGAGGTATTTTACATGGTTCTAAAACAAACAGGTTCAAGCAGGAGTAATGTGTAAGATCATGCTTGTGCTTCAGAATATGCAAAAAGGTGTTAAAACAAAAACAAAAAAAGAGTAATAAACCAATAAAACTTTATAATGTCTGATTTTTCTTTTTCTCTTCTTCCCCCCCCCTCCCCCCCCCGTCTGATGATGCACATGTCTGCCTGTATATCAAAGCTCCTCTAATTATCAACTCCCATATTTGTATGACCATGTACAGCAAAGTTTATTTTAATTAAAGTTAATTTTATGTGTATTCTAAAAAATGAATAAAAACTCCTTGTACAACAATGAAATTATGCCTTTACTTTGAGTCTGGTTGCTGATGACTATAGTTTGCTTAACATTTTTTTTTCTATTTTGAAATGGTTGCCTTGCCTAATAATGGCCAGTATTTTTTGTATACATAATTGAATGAGATTTTTCTAATTCTCCTCATTAAGTCATTATTTATTTTATCAAATAAGTAAATATTGATAAGTTCCTAATGAAAGAGCTACTAATTGAGTACCTACAGGCGTGATGGGGTGGAAGTTGAACATAATGAATAACTGATCTAAGCACTTCAATTTCCACCACATCATGCCTGAAGGTACTCAATTTGTTCTTAACCCTAGCATGGCAACACAGGCAAAGTAACCGATAGACAATAACATTGATTGGCCATTATCTAGATATATTTCTTTGTTTGTTCCATCGCTGAAAAATGTTTAGCGTATCGAAAACAAAGAATATATGTACGTACATGCGCCTGGCGGGGCAGGAGAGGGGGTAATTGGAATAAATTCAAAGGAGGCAGGAAAAATGGATGCAGAACATTTTTATTGGCGATGGGATGTTGATGACTCAGTTAGAGACATGCGATGAAGGAGTAGTCAAAGGACAGGCATGTTGGACGGAATGAAGATGGAAAGAAAGTCCGCGGAATTGAAGGATTAATTATTAGCGTCGATTGTCAAATTGTTTTACAAGGACTCGTATGTTGGGAAAGGTCAAGAAATGTTTCACTCTTCAGTTTTTCTCCATCTAAAACCTACCTTAAACGCTAGAATACCCCTGATGAAATGTATTGAAATAAACTTGAAGTAGAAAGTGGACATTTAAATTAGAATAGGTTAAACAACCAAGGTGAGGTAAGTGTGTTGCACGAAGAAGTTTCTGTGGTGAAAAGATTCGGACGGCTGGTTAATTTCATGAAGAAAATTTATTTCACACCTGTTTCATGGATATCGTGATCCTAGTTGAATAGCGTTTCTATCCTCGACTCCCAGTTCCTGTTGAGGGCTATTTTCTTCACTCAAGCCTCGTTATAAAGGTTTTCCTATTGTGTTCATTCTTATATGGTTATCTTCCTTCCATGTTCTTTATGAAATATTTGTAAACGAAAATTTCTACCATATAAATGCATTATGTTCACTTTTTCATGATTTAATATCCATAATTATTTTCAAGCACTAAGCAATGAATAGCTCAAATTTTTCAACATCATAGCCATAATTGTATGCTCAAGACTCCATTGTCTACATTTTGCGATATTACGCTTATGAATGAATATTGAAATGTTAAAGTTAATATCAAAGTTAAAAGTTACCGTTGCGGCATCTCCCGCAGTTTCTTGGAAATTGAAATGAGGGTTGATTATTGTCTTATATTGTCATCTTTTCGTTAATGTCCAAGATCTGTTTCTATGCCTCGTCTCTTTATGCTTTTTGCAGATCTCATGGCACTACCGGAGCAGACGGCCGTAATTCAATGTAATGTTGCTTGTACCTGAAATGCACGCTGCACTCACGCTGAGTGTAGATTCAACGACGCATGTCGGTGCTCTGCTCAGTGCATCGTGCGGTCGGACTAACGCAACGCAGAATCTTAAAGAGATGGCCGACATCGTAGGCAAGTCTCTTGACGCTTCTAGAAGAGGAGGGGATGAAACTTGGCTTCGTGGAGTCTTACAAGACGGCGCTATCAGACATCAGACTTGAATCTTCTGTGCTATGCTTTTGAACTGAACTACAGCCGAGTGGCCGGCCAGCTGTGGGAGCCAACAGCGTCCGAAATGTGTCTTATTTTCAATAGCAGGAAACGCGCTGAAATTCATGTAACTGGCTGTCAGGACTTGATTTCTTGTCGATTTTGAGTTTCACAGTCGCTCAAATTAAAAGAATGATGAAGTCAATATTTCCTCCTATTGTAATTTGTAAATGGGGATTCGTCCCTTTTTTCGTCCAATAAAATTTTTAACTAAGACCCAACAAAAATGTTATTTACCAGATTTGCCACAATTGTTCGTGAACAACAATCCACTGTCTGAAATCTCAGCATCATCGGTAGATAGCAACCACATACAAAATATTCTTACCCAGAGGTTGGTATTGGTCATCATAGTTGGAATTAGCACCTAAGCTAACATTTAACAATGAAAACTCGAAGTCGATTAGCCAGTGAATACTTGAAAATGTTGAAATGGAAAAGATAAGAGTATTCCCAAATCATTAGAGTGACACAATATTTACAATTACGAATAATTAATATTTAACTCCAAAAACTATAACACAAAAGAATTTAGTAGCGGCCATTGTGGTGCTAAATATTTTCTTGAACTATTGCGTCCATTATTTCTCAAAATTATTTGACAATATTTCTTTCACGCGAGGTTCAAAATATTAAACTAAGTTTTAAAATAATTTCAAATGATGTGAACAAAAAGTGAATAGCAATTCGTGATACCATTAATGAAATCCCAGTAAATACATTACTTAAAAACATTTCAATGTGAAATTTTTGACCTCTTTCTTAAAATATTCCTAAGTCATGACTAGCGATCAAATGTATTTCCTCCGAAATTTTAAAAATCAGCCATTCCTCATGAGAAAAATTTTTATTTTGGTTAGCGTAAAAATAACATATTTGGCACGCAGTAATTTTTTAATTGTATTGCTCAGAGTAATATGTAAATTTTATTACATTGTTTAGCATTCAAGCTGGATAATACTTTTTATGGTTAGTCAAGTGCTACGACATTTGAGGTTATGGCGTCATATAAAGTTGGATGGCCAAAGCCATCGTAATACTTCAGGGAGCAAATTCGAAACCGCTTAGCGATGAAAACTAAACGTTTTATATGAGTAATATTTTTCTTAAATCGAAAATTATTTTAGTTTCAGATGATGCAGAAATCTGTGTGAAAGATTAATTTCTGCAGTATTTACCCGTATAATGCGTAATATCTGTGATTAATTTTTAAAAGTGGACATCATTATGTAGTTTAGAAGAATAATAACAGATTCAGCGATAAATATGAAGGGAAATGCAAAAAAGCATGCTCGAGAGGGCAACCGAAGAGCAAAAAGGCTGAAAATAGCGGCTAAAGTCGGGATTTTCGAAGATTCTTACCCGGCGCGCATAACATGCTAGGAGGTATCCTCGTAGAAGGTCCCACTTGACTCCTACTCCTGGTACCACGGGGAATTTACCTCACACCACACCACCAGTCGCTAGCGGACAGCCGTTAATGGCTATTGGCCCGTTCGTCAAGTAGGCGGATCCTCGAGGCTCCTCATAGAAGCCGCCCAATAATAATTTTTTCCAGTTCCCAGGGAGGGAACTGGGAAGTACCATCGGATTGGCATATACGCTTTTCTTTCCGCCTTCAACTCCTCCTCCTCGGTTTCATCGGCCAATGGGGCACCACCGAGGCGTGAGTGTGGGGGGGAATTTTCTCGCGGTACCAGGAGCCGGAGTTAAGTGGGACCTTCTACGAGGATACCTCCTAGTATGTTATGCGCGCCGGATAGAAATCTCCGAAAAACGAATTTGAAATGCATTGCAGCTCACGGGTTACTCAAACCCCATAATGTTGTCGTATTCCTTAAGAATTATCCCCGAATTATTGTGCATTCTTCTCTAAAAAAAACATTTGACATTAATTTAAATATCAATGTGAAATATGAACAATTTATCATTAAACTTAATATGGAAGCAATAAGTATCATTTGTCACCTCTGATTCACGTCTAAAAATATGTATGTTCTTTCGCAGGAGGAAATATCTCATGAAAGTAATAAATTTGTACTCAAGCATTTAAAATAACGATGATTATTGAAGATGAGTAGTGACTAATTATTTACTGGTGAGTATTAATTTTTATTCGACTTGAAATGGTTGATTTTAATGATATGTCACACAATAATTCTTGCTTGACAGTTGTTAAGTGATAAAGAAATATTAGTTCTATTATTACATATAACCAATATACACATATGATGCATAATCATTGCCATACATTTTCCTAAAAGTATTCCTTAAGTCTGAATATTTTCTTGCACAAAAGCGCAAACAATCTTACGAGTTATTATTGCTCTGTTAGATGTAAAAATATGGATGTTACGCCCACTTAATTGTGAATACTAAATGTTTATCTGAGTAATAATTATGTCAAATGGTAAAATATTGCATTTTCAGGCGATACGGTATGATGACAATCGCTTATTCAACAATAAATATCCTTGTATTAAACTATAGTTCTAATTAACTGTATAATACGTAATATCTGTAATTAATGTTTAAAGAATGAAAATTCTTATGTAGCTTAGAAGAATAATTACAGATTTGGCGATATATGTGAAGGGAAATGCAAAAATGCATACTCGAGAGTGCAACCGAAGAGCAAAAAGGCTGAAAATAGCGGCTAAAATCGGGATTTTCGAAGATTCCTACCCGGCACGCATAACGTGCTAGGAGGTATCCTCGTAGAAGGTCCCACTTGACTCCTACTCCTGGTACCACGGGGAATTTACCTCACACCACACCACCAGTCGCTAGCGGACGGTCGTTAATGGCTATTGGCCCGTTGGTCAAGTAGGCGGATCCTCGAGGCTCCTCATAGAAACCGCCCAATAATAATTTTTTTCCAGTTCCCAGGGAGGGAACTGGGAAGTACCATCGGATTGGCATATACGCTTTTCTTTCCGCCTTCAACTCCTCCTCCTCGGTTTCATCGACCAATGGGGCACCACCGAGGCGTGAGTGTGGGGGGGAATTTTCTCGCGGTACCAGGAGCCGGAGTTAAGTGGGACCTTCTACGAGCATACCTCCTAGTATGTTATGCGCGCCGGGTAGGAATCTTCGGAAATCCAGATTTTCGGGCTCGTTGCTGTCGAGGCCCGACGGGTTTCTTGTATCGCGGGATTTGAAACTCGCTTATGCTTTACCGTCTTTTCTTGAACACCCCAGGCGCATAACGCCAAAACCGGATATATTTTCAGCTCGGATATATTTTCATATAACTGGTTCATTTTATTAATGTCTTTCGCTGTTTAAATTAACCTGATTTCAGATTATTTGGAAAGTTATAACTCAATTATTGACCGTTGCTAAACTATTTTCGGGCAGATAATTCACTGCCTCATCAGAGCCCTATGAGGCAGCAAGTAAGAGCTGGGTTTTCATTATATTTTTTCAAGCGATATAATAATCTCTCGATGAATAAGAGCTATCATGTGACAATATGATTGAAAAACATGTAATAGTAATCATTTTTACTGTCTGGATTTAGATTTTCGCTTCGAAATTGCCATTTGTTTACTTTCTTTGAAACTGTTTTAGTTTATATTAGAGACGAAAACTTGCATACCAACGTGTTAACTCTTTTACTTGGTCTAAAATTATATATTTATTATAACTGTGGATTAGATCCGGTAATAATTCCAGACTTGTTTCCAAAAACTATTTTGTTTTATGCTGGGGTTTTGGGACATGATATGGATTGATATAGTGTTTTATTTTCCCGATACAATCAAAAGTTTATTATGGATGTAGAGTGTTTAGGAGTAGGTACCGTTGTTTCATTTTCTTATGCGTCGTATGTATCTACCGTATGTATCGTATATACCTCTTGTAATGGATCTCCTAATTTGCTTTGCAAATCTTTCTTGCCATTAGTAAATCGTACATTACTACTGTGGTGTGCAATAAATATGTCAACGAGAGAGAATATTCAAATAAGATGGAGCTTAATTCTAGTCTACTTATTTGCTGGATGAATTATAAATTTGGAACTTACATCTTTTCTGATCTACATTCCTATTCATTGTATTTTTAAGTTTATTGTCACGATGTTCCATTTTGCATCAATTCAAAAACGACATAAACCTACCATGCTGTAAAATAACTAAAAGTAACCTTGACCTTACTTAATCTTAGGATTACATAATATAGTTAATTATTTCATTTACAAATCTTACCTATTCATAATATGAACCTGTGTATACATTAATGCAATGTTTTGAGACAAATGTTTTATTACCTCAGACTAAGTTCTTGGGTATCCTTCTAGGGTGAGAATTCCTTTGAGTAACTGGCCCAGTAAAAACTTCTGGGGTTTTATTGAGGATAGGCCCTTAATGTTGCACGTTCACCATCATTCCTGAAAGCAATCTAGTGATAGATTCCCCCATAACCCAATATTGTTTAAATCATTTGATGGAACACCTAACCATTCCTACGAATCTGATGCAAATTATCTGAAAATTAATGTTTTAGGTAGTTCTTGCAAAAATGTAGGAGGCAGGAAGCAAATGTCAAGAGTCTGGCACATATACAAAACTTCACAGGCACACCTGCACAGGCATTGGAGTTGTAGGAATTAAAATAGGAAATTAAGGGATTTCAAAATTTGAGGTAACTGTTTGACATTCCTTAGCAACCCGAATGCTACCCAACAGTTTATTTACTAGCATATTAGATATAACTACCAAATTATCCACTTATGCTCTTTATGTACAAGACAGAAGAGGACAGAATTCTTTAAAAAGTGGAACACAATTTAGCCTGGAGGCATGCAGAAAATTGATGTAATTGTGCAATGAGCAAATAATTTTGATCCTCGCTTCTCATTAACGTTGCCTTTCCCAAAAATTAATTACTAAGAAACTGCAAACTGTTCATAATTTGTGAATAACCTCCATATGCCAGTATTATAAAATTGAAAATCCTGTCAGTCATTCATGAAAGATATTTAATTTGCCTCAACTATCAGCAGATAATGGTAGTAGCCTTCAAGGTTTTCTTTTGTTGACAAAAACTGTCACTAATTCTGAGACAATATTAAAATTACTAAATAATACCATATTTAATTGAAGAATACTAAATTTAGGGGCCACTGTGCATCTTAAAATATATAACAGGAATTGAGGGATGTTATGTATTTGAAATAACAGATACTGAATATCTACACACTTTATCATCCATTTAGAAATACAGAGATGATTTAGAGCCCTTTTGCTTTAATAAGAACACAATAATAACATATTTACACTAGTAGATCCATTAGGGGTCCATCCAGTGATGAGCATCATGGTCAATGTAGGTGTGGAACCTGCAGAAAATTCAAAATATATACCATCAAGGACCCCCAAACTCCCACTCATTTTTTTTAAAGTCTTTCAGCAAAACAGGACTCTCTCACATGAGAAGATTTGGGTTCGGTTGAGCTGACAGGGGACTAGATGAGCAGTCATTATCAACATTTAACATCTGGGAAGTCTCCAAGAAACATTTTCCTCCCACTTATTTCTCAGAAAAATCTGATCTCTTCTCTCATCCATTCCTAGTTACATTTAATTACATATATAGTCTCCCATCCCCCTTGCATATATTGCATCACTCTGTGACCATTTAGTTTACACAATTACTTCTCCCAGCAATAGATAATGTCTTCCACATAAAAGGATGGCCATACACAAATTGGTTTGTTTGAATTTTTCAGCAAGCCCTTAAATAATCAAATATTAAGTCTTTATTTGTGGGCAAATAGTCGATCAGTGAATGGTAGCTACTCAATTATTTTTCATCTCAAATGTCCAGATCCACCCACATGACTTAAAATACTTGGCAAATGATTGCTCATCAAAATATAGAAGAGAGCCCCAAGAGGGCAGAGTAACACATTTAAATGTACAGCAAAATTCCTGTGAATACTTTTACACTAAAGGCCAGCAAAATGATAGGGGAGCATGGCCCATCCATTGTATAAATTTAATAAATACCTGAGAAATTACAGCATTTACCTCCTCAACGCTAATTTCACCTCAGGATTGAGCAATAATAATAATAAGCTGTTTTAATTTTGAAAGTGAAAATTTCACAATGAAATGGAGATGTAAATGGGGCCTTTCAAAAATATTTAAATATGCATCAAGACAACTATTTGCCCTATCCTAGGTTATAAGTATTTTCAAATGTTATTAACTAAAAATAGCCACCGTGTATAATTTTCTTATGCCTTGCAATTAGTCAAATTAAAGTAGAGTCAATTGCGAAGGACCAATTCACAGTAAATATGACAAAACAAATATTTTAAGAAAATACCAGAATTGTTAGAAATTTGATGTAATATAGCAAAGTTAGCAATTGCAACAGTGAGTAATGAATAACATTGCAATGAAATGTACATAATATTTAGGGAAAAAGTTTTGAGGGTGCTCTGACAGCTTCAATCACGCCAGACCTACCTTGAGAAAAATGGGTGCATGCTGTGCTGCTCAGGAAAAGTTTATGTACTTGTGAAGGGTATTGATTAAATTAGAGTATAAGAAATTTTATTTCTCATTAAACACTGGGAAAACTTATCCAAAATTCATACTAATTTTTATAACATTGAATAGTTGATATTTACATTATTATTATCAAAAAGATTATTATCATACAAGTGACTCCACATATGTAAGCCAAACACTATATTTCAAGATCATAATATGCATAAATAAATACCTTAAAACAAATACATTCATTGTTTATTTTAGGTATCTACCCACCATAAATCCTTGCAGTTCATAAGTCACAGTGCACATGTAGATTCACATTTATCTCCAAGACACTAGACTTAGGTTTTACAGCAAGTAAGTAGTTATGCTCCACTAGTTTTATAATAGATGTAACTACAATTTCACCCAGCACCCATGGCTTTAGAGTTGAAGAATTAAAACATTCAATAAAGAAACTTTGAATGAGTTTGGCATGCATGCAGTAATCACTTATTTCTCACCAAATCTAATTCAAAACAGCTTTTGCACCAAATACAAAAAATCCCCTCAACTCAAAACAAGAAATTATTTTACATCACATACTATAAGATTTTAGAAAGGGTAATATCAAGGATGAAAGCCTTTGAAATAATTTAATTTTCATCTGGAATAAAAATTTAGCAAGAACAACGGGAAAACATGAGTAATAAAATTAGCTCAGACATATGAAATGGCATTGACTTTGTAGAGCTAGTTCATAATTGAAATATTGCAAAAAATTTCAACTGTTCATGAAATCTTTCAAATACAACCCAGGTTTGCTTGTTGTGTAGCCTCTCTAAGCGAGGGACAGAAATTATCCATGCATGTTCCATATGAAAGGAGGACCATGATAATTTTATTAATTCTTTTTGTGAATTTCTAAGATTCAGGTCCTTCAACAAAAAACTAGAAAGCCTTTTTTTTCAGTGAAAAGGACTGAATTAAATGAAAATTAAAAAACTTGAAAATTAAATGAATAACTTACATATTTTTAATCTTCAATATCATTAGTCGCCCACCTCATTTACAGACATTTCAAATCACCGTTCGCAACAGTAAATGCAAGAGTCCAAGTCATTTCAGGATTGATCAGAGTTAACTGCCTAAAAATTTACATTCAAATCCCAATATCTTCCTACGAATCCTAATACCTTCATAAGAATGAGGAAACAATACACTGCCAATTTCAAAATTAAGGAAATGCAAGGGACACAATAGTATTTGAATGCTCTTCAGAGCATTATACCTCTATATTGAATAAGTATTAACCAAATCAATCAGGAAAATGAACTTCATACATAAATAAAGGATAAGATTGAAATATCCATCAAGACAAACATAAAGCAAGTGAATCATGTGCTCCTCAAAAGTATTAAAACAAGTATATAATTATTCATCATTCAATTAGTCAGAAAAGCCAATAAAATGAACCAAATGATGTGAAATAAAATAAAAATGACTTCATGTTTACAATGATGTATCAGATAAGTTACTATTTACAACAGAAGAAATCGATTCCCACATTATATTGCAAGGCATTCATGATATAGCATATAAGATAGTCATAGAGGTGAAAAGGTAAATTCAAGGAAGTATTTTTAGGGGTTCAACCATAATCACATGCAATCGACAGGTTATTGCAAAAATAGAGATAGTTCTCAACATCATTAAATTATATTCAACAAGAGAATGTTATTTTCACTCTACAGGTAGTACAAAGGTTGTTGAGTATATATCATTGAACACAATTGGATTTGTGCCTTATAAAAATACAACTTTCACAAATTACCATTACTGCTTTAGCCACGCATGTAAAAAATAATTTTTGCTATTTTAACGATACCTGCTTTTGCATTAAATGAAATTGAAACCACACCTCCCAGGAATAGAAAACCTCCCTAACATTTTATGAAAGCAAATATAAAGTTGGAGAGCATTGGTAATTAAAGTATGATATGCATAAAAACTTTGCAGGCACCAAGGAAAGATAAGACACATGAGAGATAAAATTAGCTCAATCATTATCATACAAACGAAACTTTTTACTCCTGACAAGAAATTTCAAGACAATGCTAATGCTTGGATAATACTCGGCTTTAGTTTTTGGAATATGGTCCACTATGGGCAAAGGACTTTGAATGTTACCATTCAAGAAATTCAAAAGATATTACAAAGTTTTTCCCCGAAAAATATATGCAATACTTACAACTTTAATTTTACAAAAAATGCTCTGTATAATCTCACTTTAAATGGTGTAAAACATTGGTATTTGAGACTGTGGAATCTCTACTGAAATCCTATGCATATCCTTGGCTTGGCCATGGAAGGAGCATTGAATGATTAACCTAAATAAAAATATACCCTTTGCATGTGCCTTCATCAAGGTCCTCTTCATTTATATCTTCATAGCAGTCCTCTTCATATATGCCTTCATAGCGGTCCTCTTCATATATGCCTTCATAGTTGTCCTCTTCATATATGCCTTCATAGTTGTCCTCTTCATATATGCCTTCATAGTGGTGGTCCTCTTCATATATGCCTTCATAGTGGTCCTCTTCATATGTGCCATCGTAGTGGTCCTCCTCATATGTGCCATCGTAGTGGTCCTCCTCATATGTGCCATCGTAGTGGTCCTCTTCATATATGCCTTCATAGTGGTCCTCTTCATATATGCCTTCATAGTGGTCCTCCTCATATGTGCCTTCGTAGTGGTCCTCTTCATATGTGCCTTCATAGTGGTCCTCTTCATATGTGCCTTCATAGTGGTCCTCTTCATATGTGCCTTCATAGTGGTCCTCTTCATATGTGCCATCGTAGTGGTCCTCTTCATATATGCCTTCATAGTGGTCCTCTTCATGTATGCCTTCATAGTGGTCCTCCTCATATGTGCCTTCGTAGTGGTCCTCTTCATATGTGCCTTCATATTGGTCCTCTTCATATATGCCTTCATAGTGGTCCTCTTCATATATGCCTTCGTAGTGGTCCTCTTCATAAGTGCCTTCATAATGGTCCTCTTCATATGTGCCTTTGTAGTGGTCCTCTTCATATATGTCTTCATAGTGGTTCTCTTCATATGTGAATTCATAGAGGTCCTCTTCCCATGTGCGTCAACACTTTTGTGGCAGGTCACTCTTCAAAAAATTACTCCTCATAAGTGGCAAAAAGGGTAGGTATGGTATCTCCATAACCATTATTATTTCCCCTATAATAATAAATCTAAATAATAAAAATAAGGAAACTAAAAAATATAGCTATTAACAGTTATTCTATATTAACAGTTTTTTGAAGAAGTTTTTGTTTGTTTGTATAGTTTTTATTAGTGTAATCATATTTTCCAGTATTTTGTTGGAATCATGGTTGTTATCATTGTAAGTATACACTGTGCACACCATTAGGGAGTTATGGAGTTAAGCCTACTGGTAGCCAGAGGTTTAGCGCATGGCCTGAAGAGGACCAATGTTTTTGGATGGGGAAGGGGCACCAGGCAGGAAATGGACATTCATGAAACACAACAAGACTCACTCCAACCGTCATCAGGTGAACTGAAAACAGTCAAATTGTTATGCCCGATAGATTGAAGGAAAAAACACTAGATGCATTCTTATTTGAATTAAAATATTTTACATGCTCACTTTCACCTTGTTTCTTGTTGGGTAAGTTGGCTTATGGTTTAATCTGCTAAAATATTTTAATTTAGACATGGCAGCATGCATTTGCAAATTTATCCTTAAAAATGTGATCCAGCATTGAATATCAAAGAAAACTAATTGAGAAAGTGAACGGAGCACCAAATAGCATTTGCAGCATGGCGAGAAATTAACGACAAATCAGAACAAGAATTAACAACATAAATGGAGAAAAAGTCAATGAAGGAAATTTACAGAAATGTTTGAGTGCTTGGTCCCTTGAATGATATCCTAAACACCTTCCCAGCACTTCCTTTCTTGAGAAGACACCTATCATTGACACCGGTTGAAGTCTCTCTGCCAGAAATCAAAATGTCACTAGAGATGATGTCTTGAACTTACCTCGATGAAGAATACTTACATAATTGGCTAGGAAATAAAACAGTTGAGAGTAAAAGGAACGCAAATAGAGACCCAAAAACATCCAGAAATATGAGGCTGAAAAAAATACAACATTAAGTAACACATAGTCCAAGCAAATATTTCATGAAAGATTCAAGGTATCTCTTGGAATAATGCAGAAAAGCAAAAAATGTAAAAGGAAACAGATGGTTATAATAGAATACAGACTGCAGTAAACAGGGAAAAATGTGTGATAAGAGAAACACTGAAAAAGTTCACTCTCTATCCTGAAGGATATTCAGAATTTGAAAAAACATTTGGGAAAGAAAATCGTCGAAGTAATAATTGGTGAAAAGGAATTTGCATTGAAATGGTACATATTGTATATGGAAGAAATATATACAGAACAATTGCATGTAGGAGTTTTAAACAGGACAATTGCAAAATTATATCCTGGAAAAAGAGCAAACTTGAGAAAATTAAACAAATCATATTTCAAAAATCATGTAGTTCTCATTCCTAATAATCTTTTCTTGGCTAGGGGTTGTCAAATCCGCTATCTGCCAAGCTCATCTAGAGCTTGGAAGGTAGGAAAGATGAGGGAGAGGGCAGGAAAAGGGAAAAAGATTGGAGAAAGGAGGCCAAGTTGTTAGGTGGATGGGATTTTTTGCGAGGGTTACTTTTAATTCCATTTAGTGGGAGATGTTTGAATTATTATTATATGAGAAGACTATGCCGGTTGTTGTGGATAAATAGAAGGTACTAGCTAATAGAAATCCTTTTATAAATGCCTTCTTCAAATTTCTTTCATACATACCTTCTTCAAAATCTTTTCACATTCACCTTCTTAAAATTATCTTCATTCAAAATTCTTTGAGATTACCAATATATATATATATATATAACTTCATGAAGATCCTTTTCAATTACCCTTTCTTGAGATCATATAAATACCTTCCAAATCTTAACATATGTCTTTTGATTGATCATCTTAGCTCCTTTTTTGAAAACCATGCCCTTATTTACTTTTTAAAAACCCCTTTCCAAATGTATCTTCTTTGAATCCTCCCTAACCATCTTAATGCGCATGCAGATAACGTACATAAACAATCTAATTATTTACTCATAGCTTATTTGTGGCATTGAATACTAGTACCTACTGAAATTGGCATAGCAGCAGCAGTATACTTACACTACTGAAAATCTTTTTTACAATTGCAGGCAGACAGATCTATCAATGATTACTCCAGACATTTTAAGTAAACATGATAGCCAATCACATGTTGTAGTGACATCCTAGATGCATTAATTAGGTGAAGTAGGGTTAAATATGAATTTTTAGTCCAGCACTTCAAAATAGTGTTAAATTGGAATGGGTACCAGGCAGCCTTAATTAGATTTTTTCATATTCCCACATTTTAAGTTCAATTGTGGCCTTTTGGTGTTAACTTTCCTCCTTATAAATGAAGTTTCCACTCAGCATCAAAGAATAAAAGCCGCTGCAGCCCTGCAGCAAGGAAATTTTTTTCATCAGGTTCACTGGCTCTGCATGGAGTGACTGACAATCAGCAACCCACCATCATCCAATGAATTTATCACTTCTTGGATTTAACAGGTAATCTGAAAAAGGAAAAAGCTCTCAAGTCTTCTAAAATTCAACTCAATGTTTTTAGATTGTTAAAAGCAGTAGTCACCAGACATTTTAATAACCATGAGGACAATTATATTTGGTAATACTGCTTCAATATGAACATATTTAGTGTGATAGGGGAAACAATGTTTCTTTGTCATAAGCTTTATTAAAAAAATTAATTTTTATTTTGATTGCTAATGACGGGCTAATTAGGAGCTTCATATGAATGTTCACATGAAGGCTAAATAAAATTAGAGCTAATTAAAATGGTGAAATGAAAAACCTATTAGAAAATACATCATCTCAAAAGGAGCTAGGCTGAGAATCACTCACGGAGTGAAGGTTAAATTACCTATTTAAATCTCTTGTATAAATTAGAAGGATGTCTCCAAAGCAATGATGTTGAAAATGTATTATTACCCCCATCGCACGGTGATAGGCGAGATCATGTCAATAAAATTAGAGGGATTAAGTGTAGAACAGATTTAATATATATTTTTTTCCACGAACGATGAGGGAACAGAATAGCATTGTCAGACTGCGGTAGGAATGAAAATATTCGGGTGAAAATTGGTCTGGCATGTATTCAACCGCTGCCACACACCCAAGGGGTGGCTTGCAGGGCACTAACAATGCAAAACAAAAACAAAATATTGAGTATTACAAGCGGAGAGAAAGGAAGCAAACGGGAGGTGGTAATTATATTAAATAAAAAGGTAGGAAGAAGCTTAGTTAACATGGAGAAAGCGAATGATCGATTATTAATGTACACATCTATATTTCACCAAGCAACCGTAGAGAGGAAGAAGCAGATAGGAAATAAGATTAGTTGGGAGTTCACAGTTCCGGTAGTTCCTGGAGGGAAATATCTGATAATGATGGGGGATTGTAACGCGACGGAAGATGAAGGAAGAAATGGAAGCGAGGTAGAGAAAGGAATTGAGTTGTAATGCCGATGCCGCTAAAAACAAAAAGTTAATCTCGAAGTAGAATTTTAAAAAAGTGCTAAACGATTAACAGTTAATTCGAATTTTTTCCGTGAGTTGAGAACTTTCAATAGGATTATTTGGAAAAGGAAGAGTTCATAACGTTAAACATATGCCATTTGCTAAGAAACTAGTGGAGAAATGAAATGGAACTATCCATTGGAGGCAATCTTTCAGTGAGACGAAAGACTGCGCTACGCACTGCATCGTACATTTCCGTCTCTGTTTAAACGTCCTCTTTCACTTTCCATCTGGGGCTTACTTACGCTATTCAACATGTCTCACAGCCACTTTTTCCATTCCGGAAAAGACCAGACCCTCCCCCTCTCCAGCCTTTCTCATGAACATGTGCCCATGGACGCTATGTCTTTCTTCCATTCACACATAACCTACCGATACTGCTATCGTTCTTCCATTGCCCAATACTTTATCGCTTTTTGACAAGTATCATCCCTCATTTCAAGTCGTGCGCTTTAGATTTCACCTTCTACCCCATGCCCTCTCTTATTCAACGTGCCTCTTCCTCACTCCCCACATCCATGCCTTTCGCGACGGAGTCAAAGCAGCTGCGGTGGCACATTAAGAGTCAAATAACTCCTTAGAAGATTCGGATAACTCTATAACTCGGGAATTAATTAGTAGTTGTATTTAGGGGAGGCGACCGACTGCTGAGGTCATTTGCGCCGTAGGGGATGGGCAGGAAAGGATGAAAGGTGGAGAGAAACCCGGCGTCGGCATTAGTCTACTCTTTACGAAAGGCGCCAAGGCAGCTTAAGGTTCCATCCAACGGACGGTGTACTCACTGCAAGTGCCCTCTACAAAGCACATCAAGTAGGGATCGAGATACCTCTGAAAAATATTCAAAACCGCCGGGAATTTGAACCCGAGCCTTCTGGGTGGGAAGCCAGTACGTTAGCCACCGCACCAATCCCGATCCCTGGGAATTTACTAAGACACAAATACTCTTACATTTAATGTGGGCATTAGGTTGTAGGGTCGCAGTAACGAATCAAAATTAATGCCCTACAGATGATGTATCAACAACAAGGAAATGAAAAAAAATAAAACCCTGTAAATATAGATTATAAGGAAAATGAATTACATGAAAATTATGCAGAGAACCGCTTCAAAGCTTCGCCTTTCGTACCGTGTTTTGCGTTTAAGTTCTCTTATAGAGTAGATAAATACCGAAAGATAAATAAAATAATTTTAAACTGCGGTGATTTCACTTGTAACATTCCTGCTAAAAGTTATCGTGACCGATAAATCGAGTGCTAAAACATATGTAAACTTCGTATAATCTAGGAAAAACGAAATAGAGAGAGAAAAAAACGGGATATACTTATAGTTACCAAAAAAATTGATATTTGTAAATTCTTGCATGGTAAACCTAATAATATTCAAGGAATTATTAACCATTTTTTTTAAAAGATCACCGCCCACTGGTCACGATCGAACAAACGAATAAAGTTCGATCAGTGAGCTCAGTGTGTGGGTCTACTATTTGATTTCACTCACCAAAGGCATTCGACAGGACACCTCTCACTGGACTGGTGACTAATGAACTCAGTACAGCGTCATGAAGCCTCTTCCTCTCCTGCTGTGTGGATAGAAGAAAAAACAAAAATGAAAACCTAGTTAACTAACTTTGAGCTACTCTATTCCACTTTTTAATAATTGTCTGATGCTATATCTAATGGCAAAAAATATTCCTTAACTGATGATGGATTAATGCTGCTTCCGAGAATCGTAGCGTCGCGTAGGTAAGTTGACGGAAAACTGTCACTACAACTATTGTAGATAAGTTGGACAACTACGGCTGTCCAACAAGGTAACCCACGAGATGGTAATTCCCGGAAGCAGCATTGATCCATCATCAGATAAACGTCGCGGAAGCCTAAGGATGAATATTCCTTAATTGCTGTTTTTCTATGGATTTCAGTAGAACCATACTTTCAACGAGTCGAACCATACTTTTCACATTAACACTTACGTATTACTTCAAGTAGTGAATCCGATCCTTCGGAGTTCTTCCGTTTCCCTCCGCGATGCACATCGGCTGGACTCGAGCGCCCAAGTGAATGGTTCCTTTGACAGACTAAAGGCAGCGCTGCACACGTGAAGTTGAAAGTTCCGGAGGGGTTCAGGGATTGCCCGTGAGAGAGGCTGCATTTGATGAAAGGATTGCATAGCAAAACCTGTACGCGGAAGAAAGCAAGCAGTTTTAGAGTTTGAAAGAGGGGAGGATCACAGCATTAGTGGACGTGGGTGTGGGCTTTAAGGATTGAGAGACTGACCACAAATTAAACTTTGTGTCCTGGGTTTCGTCACAGATTCGAAATTCAGTTGAATGAGGCCCATTCGGCCGAGTCTCAAGAATACACTGACGTCATTTGGGCAATTTCCTATTGTGTATGGAGAATGGTGTACTTAGGACAACTCGAGTTTCACACCACGCGTGAAAATATGATCGCTCAATGGAATGATACTCGAATCTCATCCTTGGTTTCGTTTCTTTAACTTGGAATGACGATGCCAAGATTTTGGCATTTCAATGGAAATGCCAATTGGTAATTGACTAAACTATACAACATAATGTTTCTGACCTTGTAAAATTAATTTCGGATGCAAGTAAATGCATTTCTTGTATTTTTTTAGACGCTATTGCAGAGTACGCGACCGTGTGGAAAGGAAGGTCGAAATACATGGGCGAAAAATGCAAGTGCTCTATGGGCCAGGACGCGTTTTCAATTCGAGCTCAGTAAATCCAACGTGGACACGCTTATGAGGTGAATATAGCAAATTCGTATCCAACCGTATTTTTCCGGCACCCAACTCGTCTGCAGAGAATCATAAGTGTTCCTTGAACGCTGGGTCGGGTAAAAACACGACTTTCAGGAATATTGGGGCATTTGGAGGAATAAAAATCCCGCTGTTCACTATATTTATATTATTGTATGTTAATAAGTATTTTTAAATATGTAATAACTTCACTAAAACATTTTATAGCGCCTTTTGACAAAGCTTCGACATTTATTTGACGAAAAAAGTTAATTCATCGGAAGTAACTTCTTTCATGAGTTTCTGCACAGGGCCGGATCAGAGGGTCAACATTCTGGGAAGGAGAGGCTTTATCGTAAACATATGTAGCAGTCCTCCGTTTCTAAAGTATAAAACCCATTTATGCCCAATTTACTGAGTAATGAAAATTACCGAATAGGGTGAAAGATTAATGAACGGTTGGACAAGAGAAAAGAATATCAATATATCAAATAAAGCAAGCTCATTCGATGCAAAGATTGCTACAATTTATTTTCAACCACACCACGACGAAAAGTCAAAGCAGGTTAATAAAAGTGAGAATATGAAAAAAAAACTTTAAAAAATTAATATTTTCCCGCGTAAACCTTACCAAAACCTCACTCACGCCTTTCGAACTACAAAAACTTTAGGAATAATTTCCGCGTGCTCCGCAAATGGGACTCAAACCAGCAAACAGAGATTTTTTTCGTGTTCTATGCCATTAATCAACTTTGTACCAACCTATTGACAACAGCTTGCGTGATGCCGAGGAAGTAACTCCTCTCATTCTCAGCATTTTGGTTTACTGACAAAATCTAAATCAACAAACGTAATCTCCAACACACGTTCCACACACTACAAAGGGCAAAGCGGCTCATGCTTCTTATTCCCTTGGCTGCGCCTCTAAAACAAAATTCCCTCGCTTCCCTCCCGTCACTCATAACTGTCCGTTTCCGTCCCGCGGCTTGGCCCTTCCTTCCCGTGCCCTGCGACCTGCAAGGAGGTCTCCACACCATAGGCCTTACACACCATTCAACGGAGAGACGATACTCATGGTTACGGCGATTGGGGGATAAAACAATATTTCTCAGGTTATTTCGATTTACGGATTCATAAGAGGGAAAAAAGCAAGTGATTGCATCTGTTTGCAATTAATGCGCTTTCATTCATCACCAAAGTGGGTGACCTATGTTCGTTTCCAACCAAATTGTGTTTTTGGTTATATAACAAATGGAACTTTAAATTTATAAACTAGAGCCAACGCTCGTTGAAAGTTTGCCACAAGGGGGAAGTTATTAAGTATGATACACACAAATGGTGTATTATAATGGGAAGAGTTCACCCCAGCCGTACTCTTATAAATGGGCAAAGGATGGGTGGGGGATATTGGAGAAAATAGAAACAGTAAATCGATAAAAATTATAAAATTAAATAATTAACTGAAAATAAGACTAACAATAAATATAGTAAAAAACTGAAAATAATTGAAATATTTAAATACCGCAAACGGTTAGAACAATTAAATGGAGGACTGCAAATAAATCACGTACTATCTAGCTTGGATATACTATACAGCATTGATCTATGCTAGTCTCAAGCACTCAAACGCACGTAGTAAAATTAGAATAATACAAAAAAATTAATTTTTTGAATACTAAAAAAGTGAAAATTAATCACGCATTCTCTAGCTTGGATGTACTATGCAGCAGTGATCCTTGCTAGTCGCATACACTCTCACTCTATCAGGGCTTACGAGAGGTTTCCCTCTGCGTCAGGGGCCCACCAATCACACGTATTGAAATAAAATTAAGAAATATAATAAACGAAAAATGATCACGCGCTCTCTAGCTCGGATGTACCATATAGCATTGATCCTTGCTAGTCACAGGCACTCACCTTCAATCAGGGCTTAGGAGAGGTTCCCTCTGCGCCAGTGGCCCGTCAGTCACACGTATAATAATAAAGGCAAAATAATCAAGCACTCTCTAGCTTGGATGTACTACGCAGCAGTGATCCTTGCTAGTCTCATACACTCTCACTCTATCAGGGCTTACGAGAGGTTTCCCTCTGCGGCAGTGGCCCGCCAATCACTCACTTGCTTGGGTATGCGAAGACGCCTTAACCCTAGCAAAACTCACTCACTCACTCACAGGTCTACCGTGGAATTTCTTCCGACGTTAGTACTGTGACTCGCACTTGGTGGAAGGCACTCCCTTTACCCTTTAATAAAAGAATGCTCAAAGTAAAGCAAGCAATCAAAACCATAAATTTCTCAGGGGTAAATTTTTAGATTATGGCAACAGGTAACGAAAATGACAAAGTGGAGAGTATGCTTGATGATAACGTTGAACGCAAAACACGTAAATGGAGAAAAAATCTAACTGTACTAACAGGATGGAATGCGATCGCTGAAGATGGGAAGGAAGGAAATTATTCTGCAGTAAATTATGCCGCATGGAAAAAAGTGAATGAGAGAAAAGTCCTTCGCGGTTTTGCAAATAAAAAAATAAACGGTGGTAGACATATTGTTTTAGGAGCAATTTTGAAGAAAATACATTAGAAAGTAGCTACGGTTAAGAGATAAGTATGGCAAGAAACAGCGAGAGCGCTAACTATGGAAGAACTAATATAAACGACAATACGAGGACTGTTCAATAATTAGAGAGAATTCTCCATTAAACTTATGTAGCATTACACAGGCATCGGTTGACGATTCGTCAAGGTGAAGGCAACCTTAACTGCAGCATATTAAAAGTGAATTATTGTCTAAAATTATACAGCGATATATAAATGCAAACGTGGAGAATTGAAGTAAAGTATTTGAAGTAACAAGTGACATGTTACTATCATCTTTCCTGGAAGCAAACTTAAATGTTTCACCTTGAAACGGATGCTGCTCACGTAATACTGAGGTCAAATCAATGAAATATGAAACGCATATACAATATACATCAATCTGATATTATACGATATAATTATAAGAGTATAACTGAAGTGTAGTGTCCGCTTTTAAAAGACAAAACCGGAAAGACAGTTTAGGAAATTGAATTTTGAAACATTGACAGTAACGACAAGAAAGTAGTATTAGCAGGCCTCAGAGAATATTATGTGTGAGGACAGGGAGCTGGGCTTTATAGAAGAATAATGAGAGTATATGAAAAAACTGATGTTAAATGCCGAAAATGAAACCATAGGAAATTTAAATAGGAAAAGAACAAGGGAACCATAGATTACGGACGAGATGATTAAATGATACATTCAAGCAGACAACACGAGGAAATGAGAGAGCGTAAATACAATGATAGGTTGAAAGAAGTATAAAGAGCTAAATAATAAACTAGGGGTCGATAACAAATAGATTAAGAGAAGCTTGGAGGCAGACTCAGTGCGAAGATATGGAAAAGTTTGCAAATGAAGAGTGAAATTGGTTGTGCTATAAAAGGAAAGTTAAAAGCCTATCACGAAGTGAGAAGGGGAAATCGGCGATAATAATCAAAGGTATTCCAGGAAAAATGTTAGTTGAACCATAGAAGATCCAAAATAGGAATAAAAAAATTAGATCAATAAGGTTAGCCATGATATGAGAGTATGGCCTAGATGAGGACAGCTTTAGGTACAGGATAACTCCACAGCGAGATAGAAAGGGCATTAACGGATATTAAATATAATGAAGCCATAAGTGTATAAAATATTTCCGCGGACTACTTGAAGATTTAGGGAAAGGTGGGTGGAAGAGCATTTAAGGAAAAATCGGAGGAATTTTGCCGGAAGAGTTTGTCAGTCAAGTGTTACTCCCTATCCTAAAAATGGAAAGACAGCCATATAAGGACAGCATACAGGCAATAATGTTTGATTTCCCAAGCAGGTAAGTGCTTCCAAGGGTCTATCAATTTAGGTTCAGGAAGGGGATAGGCATAATGGTATAGGAGTAATGAAATGGAATATACATAGAATTCAATCAGGTATATTCCTCTGTTTTGCTGATTTCATAAAGGCATTTGATAGAGTTAATTGGGGAGAGTTACGGAATCTATTTCATAGAATAAGAGTATACTGGAAAGATAGGACACATAATCGCCACCTGCACATTTCTAAAACTTCTCAGGTGGGAGAGTCGGATGGCGAGTCCGGATGGTAAGTCTTAGGAAGAGGGGTAAGACAGGGCTGGCCATTATCACTTGTACTGATCAACTTATATGTGGAAGAACTGGTTAAAAAGACATGGCAATAACTAGATTTTGGATTGAAAATCGGTGGAGAATTCATAAAATGAGTTCCGTTTATCAGTCAGACAATGTGTTGCCAGCATTGCAGCGGGTATTTGAATGTCAATTCAATAGGTATGGGATGCGAGTAAGGTAAACAAAAGAAGAGTGATCTAGTTTTCGTGAAGGGGAATGCCTATAAATGGAAATAAGAATAAAATTTTGTGAAAATCTGGAAAATTTCAATATTATTGAAATAGAACTTCATAAACTAGGTCAGGGGGAACAGTCTACGTATCTCGGAAGAATTGCGTTAGGTAAAGAAGATTTCAAAAGGAGGAGAGAATCGATGACAGGAACGTTGAGTTAGGATGTTAAGAGAAGGCTCATTAAAACTTTGATATGGAGTGTAATTATGTATGGCGCGGAAACATGGTTATTGAAGCAAGATGATAGGCGTAGGTTGGAGGCTTTTGAAATGTGGATGTGGAGAAGGATGGGAAAGGTGAAGTTGAATGAAAGGAAAACAAAGGAGGAAGTGCTAGGTATGATGGGGGAGGGGAGAAGATTACTGGCAGAAATCCAAAGGAGGCATGAAACATGGCTTCCGAGCGTTTTTATCGGAAAAGAATTGAAGACTGTCATTGAGGGGAGGAGGAGGTTGGGCAAACGACTAAGGGGAAGGAATAGAATAGGCATGGTGGATGAACTGAAGGGAAGAAGGAAATATGTGCGGAATTGAAGAGAGAATGTCGGATAATAGGTATAAGATGTTTATGTTTTCGATTTCATTTCCATTTTCTCAATATTCCTACCCTTACTTATTGTCTTAAATTTCAAATTACATTCGTCAGCCTAAATTCTGATTCGAATCCGTATCTGCTCCCGGGAAAAAATTTCAGTTAATGATGCTATTAATAAACCTATGCCTAACCTTAATATATTTCAACCAATGACTTCCTGTGCCTTCCAGCAATTCAAGGGTACCTAAGTCTACTGTGGTGAATTAACCAAGATTCCTTTCTTGGTATCTTCTAACAGGAAAAACCCTGAAACCCCACACTATATGTTTAATAAACTGCCAATCAATTTCTCATACATTCCATCTCACTTCGTTCCGTCCGACACCCATATATTTATCCTATCCCTACCTCGCTTGCTGAACGTCCTCCATCACAGTATTCAGCATTCCATCGCCAATCAAAATACTCAGCATTCAACTTTTCTGCCTCCTTAGATTTCTTCCAGCAATCTCCTCTCCACCCTCCATTCAGCAATGGATTCAGAGAGGGGAGAAGTGAATTCGGTACCTTAGCAATTATGTTTCTAATGGAGATAAATATGGAAATCAATCTGGATCTATTTGCTGGCTTTGTGGGAATCAAGAAAGTGTTTGACAGAGAAAATTGGATAGAATCAATTCATGTATTGCAGAAAAGAGTAGCCACCAGGAGACTTAAGTGACCAATCCGGAGCTTGTACATGTTGCAGACTGCACAAGTGCGGTTAGGGGATGGAGAGTCGGGATGGGTAGTTTCAGACTGTGGGAAATATTGCCGTCCACTATTACCCGTGCTTTTCAGATTATAAGAAAAGAAAATGGTGATAGAGGGTTGGAAAAAGCTGGAAGCAGAAATGAAATTAGTTGGGAAAATTATGAAATCAAATTGGGATAATCAAGCTTTATTTACATCGTCAGCTAAAGGATTACAATCGTTACAAATTAACTGTGATACTTATGGCATGAGGTTCGACGTAAATAAAACCAATGTAATTAGTTTCTCGAGAAATGGTAAGGCTAAATATAACACTAAAATTGGGGTTCATAAACTTGAGCATGAATAAGAGTTCACCTTTCTTGTAAGTTTTTTGTGCGAACATGGTCAAATCAGTCAGTACATTTATAATGAATTGCGTTCGGAAAAAACACCTATTAAAATAGGTGTTTTTCCGAATTGGCGAAAAAGATCTTGAGAAATAACGTGGACAAAATATTTATAAAAACTCTTATAGAGAACGTACTTTTGGAATGGATAACCTAAGCAGGACAGCGAGGAAAATGTACGGCCTAGTCCAATGCATAAAATGGTAATGGTAGGAGACGGATTGTTGAAATGAGAAAAAAGGTAGACAAATTGGGTTCAAGCGATTAATGGTAGACTCGTAAGCGTAAATGATAGGGACTCCCTCATTAGGGAACATGGGCGTATATTTTAATGACGTTGATGCATAGGGGAACTTTCCAAATTGCGAATCTCGATAGCAGGGTAATCAAACCTGACTTTTCAGAAAAGAGGATAGCGAAGTGTGATCATAAAAAATGGCGAGAATAATTTGAGACGGTTACAAAGACGAACGCAGAGCTGCGAAATATACCGAATTTTTTCAGAGTTTTCACCAAAATGCATAATCCCCTTCGAATATACTATTTTGCAGCCAATGAGGTTACAATAGAAAATCAATTGGCGATGGCCTCTCATGGGGCTGTTCATTTGAAAACTAATTATTATCGTCTCAGTGGATTTTTCAGCTTAAAAAAACTTCACCTAGTGTAATTATTGACAAAAGAATTTAATATCGAATGTATATTGTCTGTGAGGTTAATATTATTTACACCGATGATGTGAAAACACTTCGATTCAGGAGAAACTGTGTGTATTCTCGGGTAAGCTTTACTCCAAAACAAGTTCAAATGAGTTCAAACACGAGGCTGACTTGGGCTAAATTTAACGGAAATTAATTTGACTGTTCAAAAATCAGGACTTATGTTGGTAGGCAACTGTTTTTCTTTTTCTCGAAATCTGCAATAATCCGCTACCAGCGGCTATTACGACGATGCTTACCACAGGAATGCAGTTTTACCGTAAGATGTGAGTGTGACGATGTTGGCCTTCCGCTGTGGTGGTCCCCGACAGGTCCTTTCAATGAATAAAATGTATATTTTATCGTGATGTAACTTGATTTGCTAAGGGGAGAGATAAAAAACAGAGGCCAGCAGTCCGTAATCACCAGACCTAGTCACATCTTCCGAGATTTCGTGCGCGTCGAGCGAAAATCATTGTCTTTACCTGCCCTAGTAGGACGCAGAGGGCGGATGGTTTATATAGAACGAATAATTTCGCGCCTTAATGATATGAAACGAATAAATAGAATTTCAATATGTAATTAAGATATTTTATTGAAGAAAATTAATGCAGCATTTAAATTTTCGGGCATTATGGAGAAATATGAGGGAAAAAAGAAACGGACGGACTGGGTATGTCTCAAACCTCCAAACATTTTTTCAGCAACATTAAGAAAAGGAACATTTCTGGAGAAAGCTTAGGTGACCAACAGGTAGCCAATAAAAATTACGTAAGAGGAAATAACTATAAGGGAGATAAGATAAGAGCATTAGCCAAGGAAGAATGAATGATTGGGATGTAGGTCACCATTCCTCGGATGGGCGGCCTAAGGGCTAAAGAGAATTGAAAAAGAGATTGAAGACGTCTTCTTTTGGTAGATCTTCAAACTTAGAAAAACTAAGGATGAGTATTTCAGCAGAAGAACTTTCAAACCACTCACATTATTTGAAGAGTTTTTCGATTTTATCAAATCAGTTTTATACAGGGTTCGTCCGGAAAATAAGTGTACTGACTCCTGGGCTGGGCGCGCCGCTCCAGGCGCGCCCAGCACCGCTCTGACGGGCTGCGATTGGAGGGGGGTATGTTGGCAAGCGACGCTGAAAAAGGCAGTCGGCTCTGAGCTGTGGTGTAGTGAGGAGCTCTGTTAACACGAACCTCCACGCTCGACCCACGTCACGGAACGCGATGCCGAAGCAGCGTTATTCCATCAAATTTGCGGTAAAGCTTGGGAAATCGTCTACCGAAACTGTCGGTATGATTAACCAGGCTTACGGGGAGTCAGCCATGTCCAGAAACATGATCTTTTGGTGGCACAAGATGTTCGTGGAGGGCAGAGAAGAGGTCGACGACGAGTCTTCGAGAGGTTCCCGATGATGCCTTCGCGGGAGCGTTCCAGGAATGGGAACGCCGCTGGAACAAGTGTATCGACTCACAAGGGTCCTATTTTGAGGAATATTAGCTTAAGATATGTAAAAGTGTAATACATTTTTTTTCCTGAGCTCAGTACACTTATTTTCCGGACGAACCCTGTAGCCATGATCAAAATTTGATTCAATAAATAAACTATTTTTGACTAGCCAACCTTGCAAGTAACAGCTTGTTTTAACTTTGAAATTGAGATTTCAAAATTCGTGTACTAGATAATACAGAATTCCATTAGCACATGAATGCTTTGAGTTGCCAGAGAGGAGATCCCTATGTTGTCGAAACCGTCATAAATATAAAAGCGTGCTGCTAAAAAATAAATACATATCAGAGATAAACAAACATTCGCAAATAAGTGTAAAGGATTAATTGGAAAGGAAAACTAATCTAAAAACAAATATGATTTTTATTTTATTTTGTCAATATAAATTATCTTTCCATATTAAGAGTTGTTACTCTTTTTGGAATTTTTTACTTTTTTTGACAACACACAAAATAGTTGAAAGAACTATCGAACCCATATAAAAAAGTGATCGCTTGAATGTAACTGGATTGAGTTAAATCAATTGTAAACTTCCTCTTCGCCAGTTACCTATAACTATCACAAACAGTCGGCATATTATTACTTGAATAATTTTAATACCTTATGTACGAGGGCTGCACAGAAAGTAACTTACGTTTCGGCCTAGCGTGGCGGTGGGTAGGGCTTAAGCCACCATCTTAGAGTCTAGAAGTTCCTACACTCAGTGAACACTCCGCCTTCTCTCATTATTTTGTCTCCGTATACTTTACAAATTTGCCTATGAATTTCAATTGGCTTGTGGTTTTTTGCAAATGAAAACTTAATCACAGATCGCACTTCACAACTCGCGAGATTTACCATTGCAGTGCATTTTTTAACAGTTTGCAGTGAGCAAAGTAAAAAAAGCACAGTCGGCACACTACCGCAGCAGGGTGCGTATTGAGTGTAGGGACGTTTAAACACCGAGATGGTCGCTCTAGCCCTACCCACCGCCACGCTAGGCCAAAACGTAAATTACTTTATCGAAAGCCCTCTTGCATATAAGGGGGCATAGATTTATGGAGGAGGCTGAGAAAAATTTTTTTTAAGGTAGCAATATTTTTATAGATGGCGCAAAATATTTATTGACGAAGATGCAAGCATTTTTCGTTTTTAAGGATTTGGTTATGTTGATATCAAGGTGGACGAATGGTCGGATGAATAAAAATGCATTGAAATAGATGGATCTAGATAGGAGTAATATTACAACCTGATTCTTCGCTGAAAGCTGCCAGAAATTGAAAGTGACACAGAAGAGACACAAAGAAATAATAATTAGCATGGAATGAAAAAATGTTAAAGTCAGACCAAATCATTGTAGTACTTTTAGGCGGGTTGGATTACAATTAGAACTGGTATAGACGGGCCGTCGAAATTTTAGAAGTTATGAGTCATAAATTTATTTTATTTAAAACATTTTGGGAATATTGGGGAGAGCCTAATTTTCTAATTTATGGTAGATAAATAACTTTAAAGGCCCTGCTTACATAGACCCCAAAGTATATGTGTTTCACTATTTGAATAAATATCTCCGTAGGCATATACTTCTTCATTTAATATTTCAAACCGTAGTTAATGGGAAAATATTTTATACACGTTCTTTTTCAACCTTGAAAGAAAAAGAGTCTCCTGCCACCATTTTGCCCTATTAGTTCCCCACCTCAGTATATTATTCAATTTTTGGATGGTAGGCAAGGTGATGAAAGAGGAAGTAGTAAGTAGAAGAGAAGAAGAGGAGATGGCCATATGCAGAACTCTGAGACAAAGAAGAACAAGTTTGATTGGATGTACCCTATAGCGCAACGGATTAGTTAGAAACAGGATAGAAGGGCAAATTGAAGGGAAATCTTGCAAGGAAGACGAAGAGACAAGTACATGGGACAAGTTAAGAAGGAAGTAAAACAAAGAATCTATCAGGAGGTGAGGGAATTAACACGGAATAGAGAAGAATGAAGGGTTGCACTTAACCAATCTATGCACTATAATACTGATAACAAACTTTTGAAATATCTTTCATTCCTTTTCTTATGGTGCAGTGGAAATTAAAACAAATAACATGCAACTCCATAAAAATGAGATCAGTGTTTGTGGTTGAAAAAGCAAGGAGTGAGGAAGTGATATCTTTTAGGAAATCGCATTCGTAAAGCTGTTTTGGGAATAGGAATTTTCTTGCAATATTAAACTTTTAAATCATGACAATACGTGTAACTCCGACATTTATAATCATTTGTTGCTACCGAAACGATTGAGCTTTTTTATAATGGCAGAAAGGTCCCAAAGTTTGTATATAGTATAGACACCGGCAACGGTTTGGCCTAGCTACCAACCATTCAATTTGGCCTCCTGCCTCTTGGAAAATCGCAGGTGACGTTAGGAAAAGAACTGGCTAATTTTCCCCACAGGTTGATTTTTATATTGATAGCAGGTTGATATTTAGCCTATCAAAACCATTCTGCAGATTAACTTCACCGATTAATTTTATTGTAAGTATTTACGTTGAGGTTCGGAAATTTATATACACAATAGATTTCAAAATTCACATTTTTTGTAATTGTATTGTCCGGAGAATTAACTTAAATGTTAGAGCACACTACAAACTTGTTCATGTCTTACCCCATTTATGGAACGCGTATTTCCAGTACGTTCTATGGAAAGAGCCAGAAAAACGTTTATCCACTTAATAAAAATCACATCATGTAATGAAAATCATTACCTCTACGTTTTCATTATTAAAGTAATGATTTAGGAGTAGTTAGAGACATGAATATTCAAAAGTAGATTTAAATTTTCGAAATAAAATTAAAGCAAGTGGGGTTGAAATTTGAAGTGCAATCAATTGCCCCTAAGCATCATGATTTCCGATAGGACCAATTAATTAAAATTAGTAAAATATATTCAACTCAAACAAATCGAGGGATGCTTTTTTCCAGGAACAATCGAGTTTGGGAACGAATTAACTTTTTCACATCTCATCCAATCCGATAACGCTTCCCAATTCACCATTACTTTTATGTAGGACTTCAATCCGCCAATCAGAAGGGACCCAACATGACCTAAGCAGGACATGGGACCCAATCCTGAAAAAGGCGGGAAAACGTGCTCGGCCTCCGCCAATCAGAAGGGACCCAACATGACCACCGAGGATATATATAAACCGGCACCTTCAGACTGACATCATCGGCCCTGATGACGATGGAAAAGGATTTCATCGAAACGTCGGCAGCGATGGAGATGGAGGAGATTACCCGGATGAAATCCCGAGAAGAATTCACTGCCACCATTACTTTTCATTGGTGATCGCAGTTTCTGCCATAAACCTGGGGATAATTTAAAGGTATATTATTAGGTAATCGACCGGTTAAGGTAGGTTTTTGGATGGACACAGCTACTAAATAAATATTTTGTGACCCCTAGCAAAACACAACATCCCCCCCTACATCAGGTCCCTCTTCAGCTCTGAGTACTTTCTTCCTCCCTTCATCCCGTCCAACATGCCTATCCTGTTCCTTCCCTTTCCTCGTTTGCCTAACATTCTCCCCTTAATTACAGTCTTCAACATCCCGCTGCCGGTCAATACCCCCTTCATCCACTTTTCCTGCCTCCGAAGGATTTCTCCCAACAGACCCCTCTCTTCGCCCACCATACCAAGTACTTCCTCATTTGTTTTCTTCTCTGTCCATTTCACCTTCTCCATTCTTCTCCAAACCCACATTTCAAAAGGCTACCAGTCTACGTCTATCCTCCTCCTTCAATGACCACGTTTCCGCGCCGTACATAGCAACGCTCCATATCAAATTTTTTACGAATCTTTTCTTAATATCCTTACTCAAAGTCCCTCTCATCAACTCCCTCCTCCTGGTGAAAGCCTCTTTATGAGAAATAAAGGGCTACATACATTCTCTATACTACTTAATTGGTTTCTTAACTATAATAAAATTGTAAATGTAAAATATCTGAAAACCACACCAATCAACCTAGAGATTGATATAGAATGTAAGTGTCTTTACCGTCTTAAAAGGAAATCATTAAAACAACCACGTTATGCTCTAAGATTTTCATGATGAAAGTGTCATATTGGACAGCCATTTTACTCTGGTCTTCTATGTTCTACAGCTTCAGAATAATAATAGATCGGATAATAGATTGCCTTGCTGAAGACGTTCCCGGTTACATTGAAAGCGTATTCCATTATCCGGTGGCGAAATTTTTGACACCTCGCGCTAGGAAGTTGGTTCACAACATTCACATGTACGCAGCATACCATAAAGAACATCAGAGAGGAATAACTATGACTTTTTCATCAGAAAGATATTAGAGCGTGTTACAGTTAACCATATCATGTTAGTTTTATACATCAAGGATACACTCTTATGAAATTCTTACTAAGGATGAAGAAAAAGTGAAGAGATGGATCTAATATTCGGAGAATCTTTTAAATATTAGGTAAACGTATGTAATACAGGTAATACTGTAAGAAGGGGATACCTTCGACGATGATGTTAGAATAAATTTAAGCTTTAAGATTACATTTAACGTTTTAATATAGGATTTGAGGTTAAACAAGGCACCACGGGTCGACAATATAACCTCAGAACTCATAAGAAATTATAGAGGAAATAGGATCCTGATACAACTACACAAAATATTTGTGATAGGTAAGTAGGATAAAAATACTGACGGAATTAAGAAAATGTGAAAAGGCAGAAAAATGTGAAACCCCCAGAACGATCATTCTAATGATCCTTGTATTGAAGATCTTGGCCGGATTTATACGAGGAAAAGAGGAGTAGGTAGAGGAGTATTTAAATAAGAACCAAGTTGGATTTAGAAGATGCAGAGGAACAAGAGAAGATATTCTTGCTCTCAGACTCATTGTATGGGATACGAAGAGATAGTGTATACAAACACAGTGTATCACATTCCTCGATTTAGAGAAATCCTTTGACAACGCAGACTGGAATATGATACCATGCATCCTGAAGGGAATTAGAATAAACCACGACGACAAGAGATTTATACACACTTTTCGAGAGCAGGAAATAGTCCTTAGAAACGGTGAAAGCCGAGAAGAAATGAAATTAAATAAAATAGTAAGGCAGTGTTACTTATTATCTCCATTGTTATTTAACGTGTATATTGAGAAGAAAATTAACTAGATCAAGAAAAAAGATAAAACGTGCATGTACGAGGTCTGTTCATAAAGTATCACGAATTTTGAATTTTCGCGGATTACACATATTTGATTTATGATTATTTTGTGGTGTTATATTGGTTCTAATGTCTCTCACTTATGCCGAAAAGTTCGGCCATTAGGAATCTTCAGTTAATTGTTGACAGCTGTTTTGCTTAGACGGTGTTTTGGCTTGTCTTCGATTTTTACCTGTTCCAAAAAATGGATCAAAGAATCTGTATCAAACTTTGTGTGAAAAACGAAATTAAGTGCGCGGACTCATTCTGAATGTTGACTTTGGCATAAGGAGAAGCTACCTTAGGCCGAAGCAACGTTTATTGGTGGTACAAAATGTTCTCAGGTGGCCGAGAAGATGTGAACGACGAGGAGCGTCTCGGACGCCCGAACACGTCAAAAACAGACGAAAACATAGATGAAGTGAAGAAAATAGTATTGGCCAATCGTCGAATCACCGTTACAGAAGTGCTGAGGACCTAAACATATCGATGGGTTCGTGCCATTCGTTTATTACCAATGATTTGGGCGTGATACAGGTCGCCGCGAAATCCGTACCAAAATTGCTCAATTTCAACCAAAAACAGCAACGCATTAAATTGCTCTGTCCGCGAGGACCCAAATTTGCTCCTGAAGGTCATAACTGGTGACAAATCTTGGGTTTATGGTTATGACGTGGAAACTAAAGCTCAATCATCCCAATGGAAGGCAATTACGAAAAATGCGCGCCAAGTTCGGTCGAATGTGAAAGTTTTGCTCACAGTTTTCCTCGATTGCAGGGGCGTGGTGCATCATGAGTTCTTGCCACAGGGTAGGACAGTAAATAAGGAATATTACCCGCAAGTTATGTGCAATATGCTCGAAGCAATCCGTCACAAACGCCCGGATTTGTGGAAGAACAAAAATTGGCCTTTGCACCATGACAACACCCCTGGTCACACGTCGTTACTTGTGCGCGAGTTTTTGGCCAAAAACAACATACTAATGATGCCGCAGCCACCGTATTCTCCAGACCTGACCCCCAGTGACTTTTCCTTGTTCCCGAAACTGAAGAGGCCCATGAAAGGACGACGCTTCGTCACGATTGACGAGATAAAGACTGCATCGAAGGAGGAGCTGAACAAGATAACAAAAAATAATTTTTGAAGTGCTTCGAGGATTGGAAAAAAAGTTGGCACATATGCATAACAATTAATTGGGATTACTTTGAAGGGGACAAAATAGATATTCATAAATAAATAAAAAAATTTTGAAAAAACACAAAAGTCGCGATACTTTTTGAACAGACATCGTATGTATATTCAAGGAAAAAGACGAGCGATATACGCTTCCCACTAAATGTAGAAAAGAAAGAAGACCTTTGAAGAATACTAACAATATTGAAAAGGGGACGAAAAATACAACCTTAAGATAAACAAGAACAAAACTAAGGTAATTGTCTACAGACGAAGGCAAAGATACAAATCTGCAAGTGAACTTTAGGAAAGACACATTGAAATAAATTTTGGAATAGGTTTAGGAAACAGGATCTTAGTAATGGAAAAAGAACCTATTAACGGCAAATAGTATTAGCAAAGACATAAGGAAGCGATTCGTTAAAGGTTATACATGGAGTCTCTCTCTCTCTCTGTGGATGTGACGTAGAACTTTTTCTTTGGGTATGGACAATAGGAAAGACTAAGTTTGGATGTACGCATGGTGCCATTGCAGTAGCAACAGAGGCAATTACCAGAGAGGAAAATATTATACAGTTAGGGTTTTTCTATTTGGTTGGTAGATTTCGGAAATACGTTCAATAGAGTGAATAAGGGATTATTAATTAATGTGTTATAGAAAATAGACGTAGACTGGAGGGATAGAAAACTGAAAGGCCCAATTTGGTCGTAACATTTGCGAATATCTTTGACAGAAGGACGCTAGAGAGATTGAGCAATCAGGTGTGAGCTGCAATACACAAAGGATAACGAATTCAAAGGCTAATGTCAACAAAAATAAAATCTTGACAACGAAAACACTGGTTGGTACAATCATGAGTTGTGTATATAATCGTACTTTAGTTTTACACCTAAAAGAAAGGTGTTGCCTTAAAAATATTAATTCAAAGGGAAAAATATATAGTCCATGGGAAACCAAGGGTCCTCTGAAATAGGAAAACGAGAAAGATTGAATAAAACGTTACCACGTAAAATTAAATGGATTAAGTAATGGTGATCATTGGGAAAATGGACATCGACGATGTCAAAATTACCTACCCCTGCTAATGATACCATGATTGAGATTCGCATGACGTAATAATACCCAGTAATGTAAAAATATGGCTTGATCTTTTTAAATAGTGAGTATGCCTAATGAAATGGAAGATTTTTCAAAAAAACAATACGTGCATAGACATTGGGTAAAATGAAAAGCACGAAACACTTCATAGTTTTTACCTCAATGCATACCAGCAAGTCTGCCTATTCGTGTCTCAGCTAAAGCACATCTCACAAAATTACCCCAAACGATTTTATTTTTGTCATTTTGCTTTAATTCATAAGAGGTAAAATGTTCATAATTTAATCGGATCAGCTATTTTAATATTACCGGTGTAAAATTAAAATCAAAGCCAACTAAAGAAACAACTTTCAATGATAATTAAAATATTTTAAGCTGTTATGTAAGCGTACTTAGAATGCCTTGTTATTCCAGTTCTCAAAATATTGTGACTCATCACAAACACCGATTTCTCAATTAGATGTTCATTAAGATTTCCCCTTGATGTCACTACATTGTTTTTGCTTTTGTTGTTTGAAGAGATTTTTCATTTAAAAACTTGATTGATTAAACTCTGCGGCGGAGATGACTCGGGTCGAAAGTGAACTGAAATTGCTTCAGGAGTCCATGAAACATCTTAAACAGGAGATGAATAAGGCAGCATCAAAAATCACAAGCGGAAACTGAAGTTAGGGCCCGAAAGCCGCAGAGGCTTTGCGGTCCACGGTGTGGTTCCCAAGAACTACTATGCGTCTTTGCTCGCCCACTGCAGAAGCAAGTCTCTCTCTCCCTTTGTTCCATCAGCGAGTGCAAGAAGACAAAGACCATGGCGCCCAGGGTTCGAGGGGACGACACCCCGTGGGAGGAGGCAGCCGGGGAGAAGGAGCGGTCTGCGCACAATATCCCTCGGCGCGCAGCCGGTGGCCTCCCGGCGGAGGGCTTGAGTGAGCGCGCGCGCGCGGAAACGGTTCGGCCGTCCGACTGTGGCGGCCGCTGCTGCAGCATCGCCTCCCGTACGGACCCGGTCCAACTGGTGTCCGGGTGGTCCTTAATTGACAAATTGGAATCTTATTAGGGGGGATAAACGCCTTGTCACATGCTCCCACCGCTTGACTTCTGACCGTACCACCCAGGCGGCGCGCGTGTGCCCGAGACTGGCCACCCTCGGCATTTTTCGAGGCACAAAAAAAATAGAAAAACACCGATGCCGTTCGGTTTCCTCTCCCTCCTCGAGACACAAGGCGCCCGGAGAGATCTGCGCATGCGCCGCAGTCTCTGTCTCCGTGGGATGGGTAGAAAAGGGGTGTGGGTCGGGGAGCTCTTGGTGTGGGGTGCTTCGGGAGTTGAGGGGTGGAGTGGGGAGAAAGTGGCAAGCCGAGATCGGAATGGGAGTCAAAGGGACGACTGGATCCCACTGGAGGCAGCAGGTAAAAGGAATGAATCCAGCCTCTTTCACGGCCGCCCGTCCTCACCCCTCCTCCCACTCTTCATCCTCGTCCTACGAATCCGGAATGTCGGAGGAGGCGCAGAAAGGAATCGGGCATTATCCATGGAATATCTGTCAGTCTCGGCCAAGGAATCTAAGGACTCCTGGTGATGCAAGGCGATGCGAAGGTAGTGAGTGTCAAGCATCCAACTCTCCAGCCAACTTTGGTTCCAGGCGTTCGACTCTCCTTCCAACACTAGTCCCAAGCGTTCAACTCTCCTTTCGGTGTTCGTTTCACGCGTTTACCCCTCGGAGAAGGGATAGGTTTCCCGTCGCACACGCCGTCGAAACGAACGGGCCATCCAAAGGTCGAATTTCATGCGGAACGAGGACCTTATTGATGTCAGCTCAACGCACGCTATTGAGACTCCTGTACTCTCGCCCCCGCGCCATCACTCCCCCCCGCCCCTGGTCTGGTTGTTTTTTGACGAAGAGTAGTAGATGACTAGGGGCTTCTCAAGAAGTCAATAAGTTTTCGTGCCCTTCAACCAGGTGGTGAGAAGTACGGAAGACCTTATGAAAAAAATGAAGCATATGCTGACGATTTTTATAGGATTTTCATCATTATTTACATTGGATAGGGATGTACTTTAATGAATTTTAATTAACTTACGATTTTAAATAATCTTAAGTTCATGACATTATATCGAAAGAATTTATTTTAGGTTAATGAATTCACACCACGACCACGAGTGTGAAATTTTGGCAATCGCGTGTTCAAAGGAATATTCTTGTATTTCCACGAGTATAACTCCTGAATATCCTCAGAATTACCTCGCTGCACATGAAATGATTCAGAAGTGGGATCGTTAGCCCAAGCGTCCAATGTGAACGTAACGTAGCATGAATGTAATTCCCCTGAGTTTACAACGTCGAATGATTTCAGCCACCAAATCAATCAAAAAAACAAATTATATCAGTTGTTATTGAATACTTGATTTCTTCTTGGTTCATAAGATATTCTTAAGTCTCCATAGATGTGAATTGAGTTTAAGATTCAGTTCAGCTCTATGACTTTTTAAATTACACATAAATAACTGAGTTATATTCCCTATAACGAGCCTCTACAGAGGGTATTGAAATTAATCCAAGCGTATGTAACCTATTCTTTCGTAAATAGAAGGTAATATTCTCTTGATTCGAAAAATATTTATGTTGTTTACTCTGGAAATAAGTTGGGAGAAAGCTGCATGGAAGTATATTACGTAATAAGCATGAGGTATTGTAATTTCCAAGAGAATGACGTTTACTTAAGCTATACTGTGAATGCAAACGGGGCTGGTGATTCAAAAGGCACTTTAAGGCGGATGAAATACTTGAAAGGAGAACCCAATTCTTCTCGACGAGGAACGTGCTTCAACGTAACTTACACCTCTGTTTCGGTCACCTCCTGCTGTGTAAGCCGATGGAATTTGTATCTAAAACCATCTCGGGGTTCCTTCTTCCTTCGGAGATAAAATACAATGAGAGACTTCAATACGTAGAGTGGGACTGGGCAAAGAAATACTGAAGGACTGATGCGAGAAAAGATACTGCGGAAAAAACATGAATGGTATTAGGGCTTTCGTTGAAGACTCTCTCGGATAATCAATGAAATTCAACCATTCAAGAAAGAGGCGTTTAAGAGAACAAAGGCAAGCGTTTATTGATATACATTAAAAAACATGGCCTAGCCAATTTTTCGAATTGATGGACCTCTACGAAAGCTTTTCAAGCCTATTCATCTTATACAAGGCTATTCGAATCACATCTAGGTAAAATTAAACATATATTACAAAAAAAATAAAGATTAGTTTATTTTTACTAGAGAGATTGTGGCTCAGTGACGAAAGAAATTAAGCTGAGTACAACGACCAGAACGTTGAAAAAATTATTATTTCTAAGATGATAAATATGTATCTGTTTATCTTTAAAAATAATTACAATTTGGATTGGGACACAGTTGTGCGATCTAGAGGAAAAGAAAAGGAGGGAATCCAGCAATAATTGCTGGGCGGGTAAACCCGTCGATCTGTTAGCAAGGAATTTTAAGGGTTAACTCAAGTGTCGTGCATTTCATTCTCAACTCGGGAACGTTTTCTCCGTCGTAACACATTCTCTCTCTCAGGGTTTCTTATTTGGCTTGAAGTGATCCTGGCCGCTCAGACGGAATCAAACCAATCCATTACCTAAGCATGTACCATGTTTGCCAGTGCTTTGCCAACTTGATTAGTTCCACCTGACGATATAACGTGTGTGACGGTGTGCGTGAATCCATAGTAGTGGGATTTAAAGGAACCTCGCGCGCCTCCAGGAGTTACAATGCGGGGACAGAGAATTTAGGAACGAGACCTCAAAAGAAATGTTCTAATCCTTACTGAATAAACCCTTGTTCCTTCGCTGACCTCAAACTGCCTCCTTCTCCTTTTTTTACGAATCTCATCACCATAAACAACATCCTTATCCCCTCCTGGGGCTCCTTTCGACGAGACGATGGTGGTGGTGGGGTTGTCTACGGGAGGTGTTCGAGAGTGGCTTGGCTGTGGAATAGCGTGGGAGGGTTAGGGTGGGAAGTAGCGACGGGTTGGGCAAGAGAGAGGGGGAGATGGAGGGGAGAAGAGGGGGAAGGGGAGGTAGGAACTGGGAAAGTTGCGGACGGAGAGAGAGAAAGGGGAAAGAGAGGAAGAGAATAAGGAGAGAGGTGAATGTATAGAGGGAGGAAAGAGGGAGAAAGCGGAAGGAAGGGAGAAGAAGGAGGGAGACGGAGACTAGAGGCAAGGTCGAGAGCAATCAATCACTCCGTTGACCTCTTGCTGCCCCCCTCGACGAAATATGACTGACGGCGTACAGGAGTGAAAAAAGGGTTTGTGCCAGCATTACGCACCTTTGATGCTCTTGACGGCCGTGACTTTCACGCCGTGGAAGGCGGGGTCAGCGAAGTGAACGGACTGAGGGATAGGCTAAGGCTTCTCGGAGCCCGGGTGCCACCGATTGTGAGAGTGGATTTTTTGATCACAAGCTGCACTCGCCATTTCATCAAAAAATATGGAGCGATAAGTATTAGGGAGTGCTGGAGGACCACTGAATCCCACTCGCTCGTAGGACTATTCTGTGTGCATAAAACAGACTCAATATGTGGCTCGTAATTGCTGAATTAAATTAGATTTATTCGTCGGCCGGTTTAGTTAGGTGGAATACGCGCTATACATGCGAACGCTAAGGTCACGGCTTCGACTTCCACCTCTATCATGGGCGTGGTTTGGTCCTTTGGGCTCCTGATCAAAAACCCAGGTTGTGTTACCGGGATCACCCGGAAAGACGGGTCACCAGACACGTCCGGAGAGAAAATAAGGCACACACGTGTGAGTTTTCATAGAATTTCGAATTTTTTTACATTATCCTAAGGCAAATTGACGCAATGCTGGCGTAAGGAGCATCTCAAAAAGATTTCACTGATATACTGCCAATATGCTGTCGCACGTCTGCGATATTTGTTCATAAAACATTATTTTTTACCCGCAATAATCACTTTCATTTGACCACATTTACTCATTATAGAATTGGGTAGACAGTTGGAGAATAAGGCGGAATTTCAATGTATCGAGCTCAGTAAACGTTGCTCATTTAATGCGGTAAATAGCCACCAGTCGCACGGGTCAAATCGGAGGTGACGTCGTCCATTTATCCACTGCGGGCTGTCGACGCGTCGTCACACTTGCGGTAGTTTCGGTTTGCGTCGAACGGCGAGGCTCACACCCGAGCATCGCACCGGGCCCTGAGAGGGCGAACGCAGCCCTGGGCCATTCCGACCCCCAAATCCCTCGCGTGCGTGAGAAAACCCGGGCGGTCCTCCGCCGCGGGGAAGTGATAATAAAAAGGGAGTGAGGGTTCCCGGATGGGGATGGGGCGTCGGGGGATGAAAGGGAAACGTCGTGGTTGGGCTCAGTGGAGGGGCGGCACCACGCGCCCCTCCCTCCCCCGACCCCCCCCCCCTCCTCCCGCAGAGGAATTTCGGCGCGGCCCCACATTTGTGTTTTTACGCGCGCGGCGCGGGGTAAATGGGCGGTAATGGGCGCCTCATTACCCCACCGCGAGGCCGTGCGGAGGGTGTTGAGGGCGAGGACTGAACTTGCCCCAGCACCGCTATTTATTACGTCCCATCGCGTGCTGTTTTTTTTATTCATTATTTTTCAATTCTTTCGTTCCGGTGTGCCCGCGAGCTTCGTACTCCTTCTTGGAAAGGTTCCTTCCCTATTCTCCATCTTTCGCCTCCCCTGTCGTCCTTCCATCGAAGACAAGGGGGTTGAAAACTTGTGAGGGGAAGGGGAGAACGAGAGGAGGTGGAGGGTGGCGGGCTACTTCATTCAAAAAGGGGAGCCCCGAGCGTTTAAAAGTCTATTTAGCCTAACAAGCGTGAAACTTCGGTCGTTAACCCAAACAGCTCCAAAAAGTCACGTTGTCTCGCTTTGTTTTTTTCCCCTATAAAAGTATATAATCTTTTCTCTTCCCTCCCCTTGATTGTGGATCACCCGTAAATTTAATAAGCACCTTTGATGAAAACTACCGTAATGGGTGATTCCGAAAAATAAAAAAAAATAATTCGGGTTCTTTTTCGCGACGACGCCACGGCTAATGCGTTCTACTGCTCGCGTTGCTCGTGCTCACCATCTTCCGAGAAATGCAAAGAGAGCATTTCATATGGCAAACCTTACTCGTCGGGGAGATGACACGGTGTCGGTCCCTGGGATGTATTTTAAATATCCTGAGATGAAAAAATCGGTGGAGTCGTTATTGCCTTGACTCATTCCATTATGTTCCGAAGATCGTCGTCGGTAATTATAGAGGAACTCTTTCATCTTATCCTCCTCCCTAAATTATTTCCCGTGGGTCCCAACCATGTTGATCCTTTCCCTAACTGTTCTTATCGTCCAGTTTCGATTCATTAATTTGTATCATAGAGGTCGATTGAAATTTTGGCGCGCTATGCGATCGATATTATTGATTAAAGATGGATGATGCAAAAGGAGTTCGGAATACTCCTCACCTTTTATTTGGTTGGAGTAGCTACACACTCAATTTTCAAATGTACAATAAATAAATATAGCATCCCATAACCTCATTAGAAGCCACATCCGGACACTGGAACTTTTGAATGTTTGCCTATAGATGCTAAACTTGGATAGTTTCAATGCTCATCTAAATCTCGTTTTGACAAACAATGAAATCATAGTTCGAGGTGCCCTCAGCTGAACTTTAATGCCTCGACATTGTTGTTGTCATTACTGTTACTCCTCCCTTGAACTCCACAAATCTAACGGGAGTATTTAATAACTTATAAGGATAAAATATACTATCAACAGAATACAATGGTTATTCATTTTTTGATGTCTCAAACATTCTTCTAAGGCCCTGTGAATATTATATAGTATTTGGAAGATTTCAGATTACCATTTTGTTTCTTGGAGGGTGTTTAAAATGATGGTCTTGTGCTTCACATTATCGGATTTCGTTTGAAGGGGAACGGTTGAATGGTTTGAGTTTAGTCAAATTGGATTGAGAGGACTCGTCCGCCTGCTGCAAATCGTAGTCTAGGATTTTGATCCGGTAAAGGAAATGATTTTCCTACAGTGAATCTCACACCATAAGCTGTTGCAAATTAAGGAAAAGCGTTCCGAAACAGTTCCGAAAATGCTCTGATAATAAAAGCAAGACGCATGACAAATAATACTCGGTGGTACAGTTTCATGGCATATATCACACAGGTATCATGGTATTTGCTTGTATTTAAAAAGCCTATTACTTGTTCGTTTAATTTATTCCAATGGAGTCGTTTTCTCACTGGCGGTGTCTCTAACATATTATAACTCGGACGATTTTCCCGGAATTCTCTTGCTCATTTCCAGGAATTACTTTCAGCTTGGCCGTTCGAAGCCAGTTCAACACATCCATTGCAACTTTTTCAAATTCTGACCCACTCGGGGCACACCCTAGTTGCATGAAAGCGAGTGGAATGCTACCTGAGTGGGGTTCACGATGGCCGAAAACAATCATTAAACAATTAAAAACTCTCGAGAAACCCGAAAAAGGACGAAAAGGACGAGAGAGAAAGGGAAAGAAAGTGAAAAAAACAACAAAACCCTTGGAAAGAAGGGGGTTCCTTTTGAGTGCGCCCCATGAGAAATCATGCCGACGGGCGTTAATGAGGTGACATAACTCGTGAGACGAAGCGGGGAGAGTTCCGAGAGATGGGAATCCACCGACTGCCCTCCCCAACCATCACCTTCTGGCCGTCTCGCTGGAGCACGGCGATGGAATTGTGATAATTTAGGCCCTAGTAAGAGGGAGAGGGAAGGGAGGGGACGATGAGGAAGAGAGGGCGGGGAGAAATATAGGGATAAAGAGGGACTGACGGAGAGACAAATGCAGATGCAAGAAGGGGAAGAGACGAGAGACAGATGGAAAAGAGATGGGAATAGGATACGAATGGTGCAATGGTTAGTGCGACTGGCTTCACTTACCGTGGGCCCGGGGTCGAATCCTTTTGAATTATTCAGTGGCAACCGGATTCCCTTGAGAGTAAAGTGAAATGTGGAAGTAACTGAAGGGTCTGTTGGCTTAGAATTAAATGAAAATTAAAATAAATTTACTTATATTATGCAGGTAGACTACATAAAAAAACTGGAATTCGTAGTGGCTCAGAGGGTAAATATGTATCTAATTGTCTCTGCAGCAAACGGCTTTATAGTGTACTTTGGAAATACTGCTCCTATTCACAAGTTTCTTAGGCAGTGTATTTTAGGCCATTAAGGAATTTGCAATTGAGGATTTATGTAACCTATAATCAGAGTAATAAAACTTAGTTATATTACCCTCCTAATACTGCATATGTACTCCGCCCATTGGCGGATTAAGTGTGATTTTACCATCATCTACGAGATAACATATCTAAAACTTAGCTCATTTCGACGCCGGATATCTTTACAGCCTTTTTCCGCTCCTAAAAATCACACCTCTCCCGTTTCACAACCCCCTTCCCAAAGGCGCAAATGATGACGGCGGTCTTATAACCTCCGCCGATAACAACTACTTCAGCTAGAGATAAAGAGGCAGAGAGGGAAGTCGAGAGGAATAAGTGAGGGTCCAAAGAAAGGTCTAGGAGAGAGGTAGATCTCGGAGTTTGATGGAAAGGGTGGATATTTGGGAGAGAAATCGGGGTGAGGGGGATGAAAGTAGAGGGGGTGACGTCCAGGGGACGGCCGAAGGGGAGGCAAAAGGGACGTGTAAAATTTGATGCGGTGGGGAACGGGATGGGTATACTTGGGCCGTTGGTGAGACAGGATGGGGAGGTTTGAGAGAGGGTGGAGGTAAAGAGGAGGACGAGAGGTTACTCTCTTTACCCAAGCACTTATCGCCACCCTTTCGTTCAACAGCCTTTCCCCGCCCTCCCTCAGGCCACCGATCTTCGGCCGCATAACTAAAACCATCTCTCCCAAACCAACTCCTTCCTCTCACTCTCTCTCTTCCATCAAGACTCCGCAATAAATCGTAATGAAAATAAAGTCCTTTGTTCAGCGTGTTTGTCTCAACCCTCATCTCCCCTGCGCCCCCGCGTCTACAGTCCCGTCTCACTGCCACCACCATTCAGGTGGCTTTCCCATTCTCATCTCCTCCCCCTGCCGGTCTCCCCAGTTCCCTTCCTATAGTCACAAGCATACACACATCTCTCAATCTCAGAGAATAGCAACGCCGTTATTTTGTCAAAGGTATACAACATTTTTCCCTTTGGAATTGGGACAGGGCACCTAATATGAAGTTTAGTGATGGTGTGGCTTCAAAATCGAGAACGCTGATGACCAGAGTCTAGACTCCATCCTTTTCTTCACCATTAGGAGAATATTTTGCGATATTTTGCTTGGCATTCTCTGGAAATGTCTTCTATTTCGACGGATGGATAAAAAAATCAGTAGTCTGTCATTGCGCACAATATCGATTGGTCCTGATGATTCATTTTTTCTTCCGAACTCCCCAAATCAAGCTCGCCAAACACTCGAATTGAAACAATTTTTTAAATGAATTCCAATGAAATTCGACAGCCCTAATTTAGCCGTTGGGTGTACTGCTTTAAAGGGGCTTAAAAGACTTATAGTTATTAACGTGGCATTGGACGTATCTACATCTGAGGGATACTTGAGGTTGAGACTGTGGAATTCCACTTCGTAAGTTAAAGAGACTGAAAAAAAACTTTTTCGATTAACAACTCCACGTTCAACAAAATATTTGCGTTCTACAGAGTACTTTGTGGAACACAAAGTTGTCAAAAATTTTTAAATCAATTACTGAAATTTATATTTCCCATCTGTAAACATTTTCTCGTGAAGTTGAAGATTTTTAAAATTATTTTCCTTGTAAAAGATATCAAGGACGCATACTTTTGATGAAAATTATGCGTATAATGCACATTTATTCAGTCATTGGGTACAGTATTAATTGAAATAGTTTCAGTGCGTAAAAATTATTCGCCTTTACCGGAGAATGAGTTTTACACTTTAAAATTGTTGCATCGTAATGCACATTTAGCGGATGACTCCGTTAAAAGTTACTGTCGCGGCATCTTCCACGGTTTATTGAAATTTTACGGTATTAGTGGCAAGTGGAACCGAATTGATGACCATATACTCTCATGGCTAAGATTGATTTTACCTTACATAAATACTTGACAAAGAAATCACGGAGTAGCTTCAGGCAACATCATCCCTTTTGGTCCCACTGAAGCAGTTTTAAATCATTGGCATCATCATGAGTGTTGCGAGGCATACGATATTATAGGTGAAGTTTCGGACTATTCCATAGGTTGTCGTAATATATGAATGTTACTTACCAGAGATAGCAGACGAGACACTTGTACGTACTTTTTCCACGGTATCTACTCGTTAAAAGTATTCTCGCCAGTTGTATGGTGTTTCCTTCTGTTTTTCAACGTTTCACAGCAATTTGATTGTATTCCTGAATCTACTCATTGACTCTTTGTACCAGCTCAATTCTCTCTCCTGGTTTTATTCTTATGAACATTTTCTCCTTAGATTATTTTCGCACGATAACAAAACAAACTACTAATTTATATTATTAACAAAGTACCAATGTGACAAAAATGAAGACTGATTTAGCAATTTATTCTCAGTTTATCAACGAGATCTGAAATGATTGATCAAAAAAACCGGAAGTCATCTAATAACAAGTAAGAAAATAGTACTCGAAGGTTAATTCACAATCAAGTGCAGTTGATAGACATTTTATCTTTCGTAAACGTCAAAGAAACCGTAATGATAGCGGAAAAATCTTTTGGCAGTGAAAGGATTTTTAGTTAGGATATTCATTGACAAATTTCCAAAGAAACTTCAGGAGATGCCGCAACAGTAACTTTTTACGGAGTCTCCAAACTGGGTTCGAATCCCAGTCAAGGCGAATGATTTTTACACTCTGAAATTGGTGCATTAGGATATTCAATTTTATACAGTAACACAAATAACGCATACTTTCGTGGTCTTGACTTGAGTGTTGTTTGAAGTGACCTTCAAGTAGGTTGAGACGTGAAACGGTGTGAGACTGTAGGTCAACTTTGGCAAGGAGATGCCGCATTGCCTCTGCATCCCGAAAAACCCTTCCTCCATGCTTTCTTAACTCCATGGCAACCATCCACTCAGTATAAATTGTGCAAACGATCTCAAATGTTGTGGTCGCTCTTTCATGATAGCCTCCACTGTCATCCTAGAGCACATCTGAAAAAAGAACCCTCTTCACCGGCATAGATTACGGGTGAACGGAATTTCCGGTACTAGTGACCAGGTATCACATTTCGCATAGCTAGGCGAGGCAGTACGAAAGTGAAGATGGCCGTCGAGGAGTTGGGCTCGGATTGATAAGCTCATCTGTTGGACAGAAGGTCTGCACCTAAAACTCTGCTTGTATAGGAACTGAGCGGTCGTAAATGAATTTCCTTTTTGATTACGAGTTAAATCACCTGTGGTAAGGAGAAATGAAGCCAACTTTTTAAAAGTAGCAAGCGGAGTCAAGCCCTCAAATTTATTTGTTTTCGCAGATAGAAGGGTAGTATTCTAATTAAACTCGAACGTCTGAGAGCTTACTTATATGTTGTCTAACCTAAATTTTCTTCCTAGAAGTCGGGCGCATTGGAAAACCTCTCTATATGATAGTACATTGACTTTTTATTCACGTGGGTGGAGAAAATATTAATTTGACCTCGAATTTTAGTGACAATTATTGTCATTTCTCGTTTTTTAATTCAATAAATATGGAACCTGATGTAATACAATGCATAGTCGTAGTTTAGCAATATGACAGGTCACTGAATGGCTCACCTGCTAAGGTATCCAAAGTCGGATCGCTCCTGGAACCGGCCCACCCTCTTCCTCTCATCTGTACGAGTCCTGTGCCTTAGTGGAATCCTCAATTTCGTCTAAGTCAATCGGATAGAGGGTATTAACTGGATGCGATATTTTCCCTTTACTTAACAGTGTTACTTGGGTGGAACGAATTCGTGCCGACCCTCTTAGCAGAGAGCCTTGTCCATCGGAAAAGGTGTACCGGTAATGCAATGAATGCCATTGATATCGCCTCCTCAGGGAAAAAAAGACTTCCAACTTTGTCCTCATGGCTCTCACGCCCCCGACTTCTTTCTCTCTCCCTACTGTTCAGCCTTCCTCCTACACCGCCTTCGCCCTCTCCCCACCTCTAATGCCTCCCACTCCCTCCTCCCCCTCAACCGCCGTCCACCCTCTTCCTCCCACCCATCCTCTCTCTCTCACGCCACCTCGCCGACCGCACAAACAAACCCACATGAGAGACCGGATTCCTTAAGAGCGGTCCTCTCCCTCCCTCCTTCTTCCTTCCCGCCTCACCTTTCTCTCTCCTCCTCTTCCTCCTCCCGCAGCCAAACTATTCGGTGCCGAAGGGCCACACAACATCACGCTCGGATCTCCTCTTCTCACCGCCAGCCATCTCGCGCACGAAATGGGAAACAACGCAAACAAATGACGCACGTCTCCGTCTTTTGGCTTGTGCGACCTCCGTCCCCAATTTGCCGTTGCAGGTGGTCGCGTCCATCTAGGGAGTGACTTCGACAATGGGGACTCCGATAGTAACAATTCTTGTCAATGAAGTGCGCTCCGAACGAATGGCCGGGTGAAAGATGCGAGGAGACGAGAATTGAAGGCGGGGATAGAAGGATAGAACCTGCGTAGTTTCCTTCTAACCAAGTCACCTTAGGGATTACATGTTAATATTCCGTATCACGGTCGAAGCATTTTGCTTAAGCACTCCTCTACACACGGTACAGAAGTATTCACCGGAATACCATTTAAAAATCAGCATCCATAGGGATTCGAATCCTGGACACCAGCTCCAGAAGTTAGGAAAATTATCAAACCTAAGCCCAAGCTTCTAGGAGAATCTCCAATGTTGACTATAGATTATTACGACAAAAATAAGAAGAAAACGAAGATTTCGGTCCGTACCAGAAGAGTTGAGTGTAACTTAAATCATAAAATGTAGATATAAAACCGCTAATTTAAAGAGTTTGGCTATTGGGAATCAGAATTAGCAACTATGGAAGAGTCAAAATGGAAAAAGACTAAAAGCATTGGAAATTTTTCCATAGGAGAAGATGAGGTGGAAGGATCGGATAATTGACGAAGTGATCCTACAACGAATGGGGAAAATTGAAATTTTAACGAAAACGCAAAAAAGAAAGTTTCCCTAGTGAAAGTATTTTGAGGAATACTGACTTGAAAATAGCTGTGGTAGAAAAATAAACGGGAGAAAATGGAGAAGACTTTGAATGAGATTCATGAAAAAAATGGCATCTCATGGAAAATGCTAGCTGATAGGAAAATCAAATGGAGAGGTATGTTGAACCAATCCAAGGAATGAGAACCAGTCATGATGATGCGTTATTACACAATTGGGATAGATCAAGGAAAAATTGGCGCGAGAAATTTTCGCTCTCTGCGCGTCAAAGCACAACTTGTAGATGCAGGGTTCACTTTTCCATCCAACGAGTAGATGAGTAGATAGCCGAGGTTTTCTCCACAAGATGGACAAAGAGGGATATCGCAGCCACATCGGAAAATGGCCCACAGACTACATCCCAGACCTCGGTTCGGTGATCCCCCCCCCCAATTCAACCACCCCGCTTTCTCCTATTTTATCCTCAACAACTGGAAGTTCACATCTCCACGCGTGCTTTTGATTCAGTGGAGATAGGAATTTTCTCCGATATTGGCGACAGCGAGGGACAAAAGGGATAAATCAATCTTTCTATTTTACGCTTAAGGATGCCTCCGAGGAAAGCATACCTATGTGTTGGCTCGCAGACACGAAGCATCATGTGTTATTGGCTTGAAGATATTTTAATCACTCATTTAAAATTGTGCATTCATATGCCCACGAATGTCAGTCACATAGCCTAATATTTTTAAAAATAAGACGGCGGTGTGGACAAAGGCAGCTGTCCTATTGCATTGTTGTGCACCTGAAGGTATGGGAGGCAGGAATTCATGACTGTCATTCGATCTTCCGATTACACCTTCGGTGTTGGTCCAGATGTCGACAGGCTTGGTGGATTACGGGTTTGTCGTCTCTCGTTGATGATGCAGTGGAGTCTGATTTTTATTCGTTTTGTTAGAGAAATAAAACTTGAGTAATACGGGGCGTGATGCTACAGAGATGCTTGCCTTCCCGTATGAGTGACGCTGTTTTATGACTTTATACTCGTACAAATATCATTGAGACGTAACCCTTATCCGAAAATGTTCGAACTGTAAACTTTATACGACGGCGGAGTTCATCTGGTTTGCTAATGTCTTTCCACCACATCTACTTTGTCAGACGTGTGTTTCTTGATTGACTCATGGGGTAAAAAATAAGTTACGCAAGACAAAAAAATGCTGGTGTTGTTTTATGTCTTCAAATTAACATAATTAGCGAATTGCATAAATTATTCATTGATTTCCTAGTGAGATTTGTTGTGCCTAGTCGATTGGAGTGCATTTTTTATGTAATTACTGTGGAAAACCGATTAAAATTGGTACTCTGGTTCCTATTCATATGCTTCGTAGAGAACTGTCAAGTATATCAGCACATCGTCCGTCGTATTCGGTGTTAACCAAGCTGGGTCATGCCTAACCTCATTCAGACTATAGCGATGCTGTCACTGGGTTTTATACTACGATTCCATCACTCAAGGAACCCTAATATAATTATTATGGAAGTTCTTACACTGTGATGAAAATTTGGAACTAATGTTGCTGCACTATACGGAAAAGACACGAGACGTGTTTTGGTGGCATACCGATAAGAGTCATTAACAAAAATTTAAGATAAATCGTTGCATGCCCGTACCAGTTGAGCATGACATAATAATTCGCTACTCTTAAAATTCGTAGTCGTTAGTGTCCCAGGTGATAACTTTCGTTCAACATTTTTCTAAGTACTTTTGATCGACCCTGGAGCATAACGTGAATGGAAAATAATCATCGTTCACTTTTCAGAATTTGGAATCACACAAACATTTTAAGACACGGGAAGCTGAGTAAACAAGGAAATAGCCAGAGAGCGAAGTTTATTTTTCGGCGATAATTGAAGAATATAGAGCCTTCACTAATACTTAATTGCCAGAGTGGGGAAAAATGGGTCAAGTTGGGACTATTTATTCACTAAGAGAGAGTATTATTTTTTTGAGACAATTTCAGTCCAAATATACGACGCTCATTTTAAATTCACATTCACCAAAGCAAATAGTTTAATTGAGGAATTTATTCTTCTTCCGGGAATTTCCGTCGCGTAGATGATGGACAAGCATCAACTCACCTACGCGAATTAAATTCCCGGAAAAAGAATGAATTAACCCAATAGACGTCGCGTAAGCCTTAGGATTAAGTTTAATTGCTGTTTAACTAAAAAACAGAGACTTCAGCCGTTTATTATTACAAATTCGTCGTGAAAATTAATGGCATCAAGATCCTTGTGGCATATTGGAAAGTACCAAGAAATATTGACTCAATAACCCAAATTTTCACCTGCAGGCTAAAGACGGGAGATTCTATTTCCGGCAGTTTGACAATCATTCTGAAATAAGGAGGCCTCGGTTCAAAGCTGGAGAGTTTTGACGCTAGTCACCGAAAGATGTTGGTAAAACCAGATCGTCAATAATTTACAGAAAGATAAGAAGAGAGAATAGCCTACTTTATTCCAAAAGTTTATAAAATTATGATGGATATTAAATGAGGCCCAGTAGTACAGGTTAGTCAATAAGGTTATACTATTGTTTACCATATGGGATGAACTTTTACCCCGTCTCATATATCACGAACTTAGTCATGTAAATCACGGGGAAAAAATATGCGAGTCAAAAAGTTACATGTAGTTTCGAGGAACTTCGAGTAAAAATAAATTACTTTTCTTATATTTTTTACCTCTAACTCCCCTTATTTTCTAGGGGTTTCAGAATACACCTTATCTTTTACCCCCTTTTTTTATACACATGAAAAAGAATAGAATTTTAAACCAAGACTATTTTGCCGACCCCTATGGTGGCATACTTGATATTGGGATTCTTATAAGCCCTAGCCTCTCCCCAGGATCCCTATGCTGTCATCCACAATTAAATATACATAACAGGAAGAGGATTTTTATCTCTTCAAATGTTCCTTTTCTTCTATTGATCTCGGTCAGTTCAACAACTTAAGGTTTACCAAAGATTCTTACGAATATGGATTTAAATTGATTCGCCTCTTGCCGCAGGCGAATGCTGAATCTTCTTGGTTTTATCGACGAGGGTCAGACTACCTACTGGCGCTGCTTCCTGCCCTCTCTTTCATACATGGCTTGATCAATAGAAATTTCGGTAAAAAAAAATTCTTTCCCTGAATAAGTTCAAGTTCACATATAGCGTTTTATCAGTTGTCTACTGTATTTTAAATCATAAATGGTTTATTTAGGAATCAATGTCAAAAAGTGTTTGCCGTAGTTATACCATTCGCACCATTTTACTGAAGACATTAATTATTTCCAATAAAATCGTCCCGAGTCAATCTAAATTTCCATTACCCAGAATACCCAAGAGTAGTCGACTGTGGATTGGCAATCAAGTCCCTAAATACTTACTCGTTTTAAACAGAGACGAATAGAAGTTTATGTAAAATGACAAAAAACACTTACTGCTTTTGTTCATCACAGGAGGAGCAAAATAAGTTTTTCAGTAAATGGCAAGAACTGAAATACTGGCAAAAATGCACAACATGACAGATTAATGATGTCACCCAGTATCCCAAGGAACATTTCCAACCCTGTATCACATTGGTTGGAGACAGAAAAGCGATAAGTAAAAGAAGATTGGGGATTCGTACAAATCTTTTGAGGGTATCCTTCTACCCATGCAAACCCGCTTATGCAACAGGTCACGGACAAGAGAAAACAAAGATACAATCAAGCATACCAACTGCTCGATTATATCTAAATGTTTCCTTAAAATCGTGATCAGATCGCGAATTTACTTTAATTGCAGAACACCTTACAATTCTTTTCGTAGTTGTCAGGATAGTTTGCAGATGTAGATTACAGTCCAGTCTTTTATCTCAGAGGGTCATTCCACTCGCATGCGACTATATTTCACGAAAAGATACTAAGGACCATTTTATGCAATCCTCATATGCCATCGCGATCGTACAACCTCCACACGAGATTTAAAAGGGCAATCATTTTATTTGTCCAGAATTTTTTTGTGGTGTGTGTAATTACCCTCTTAACCCTTCCAACACCATCCCTTGAATTCTGATGGACTGCGAAAATTGTGGGGCGAACGGGGAAGTGCGGCTTGGAGGAAGGGGGGAACTCCTACTGATGTGAGGACCCGTCCCTCTTATTCGTTCTAGGGCACACGCAGGAAGGGCACACCGCACACAATCGCACGCGTGAGAGCAGAAACACGGGCAGTCGCAAAAGGCAAGCACGGGCGGCGACTGGCCGTCCCGCGCGGATACTGACACTCTTCCACACCGCCGGCGGCGTTGCCATGTCTCGTCATACTCCTCCGACACACACAAAAAGAGGGGGGACGTCGGGAGGACTGAGTCGCGCGTCGTGGGTACTGGTGACACCGGAGGGAGCCCAAAGCGGCGGCAGCAGTCCCCAACTCCCACTACGCCGCACCCTCTCCCCTCCCAGAGAAAACCTCACCCCCGCACAACAGCACCGCAAGAGTTCCCGCCCCCCCTTCCGCCACCCTCTCCTCTCTCAGGGTCGTGACCCCTCCGCGGGTCTTCCTCGGTGGACAGGGTTCTCTAGGAGACTTTCGTCGAGGACCCCGTCGACTGTTTATTTACCGACTCGGGATGAAATTCTGAGGGCGCGGCCCCGCTGTCGGAGGCCTCTTCCCCCCAACAAAACCGCTTCGAACTCCATTACGACTCCTAAATGGTCCCGAAGGGCGTCCTCGTCTGACTTCACCCGGCTTTGGAGAGCTCCTTAAAACGAATTTTATAACGGAGAGCGCTGGATGCGGGGAAATATACGCCTTTTTTATTTCCCGGTGGACGAGGACCACGGGGTACTCTTCGCCGGTTTAAAAGGACTCCCTGTCAATTCTCTTCACACTTCGTCGCTTCTTTATAGTTGCCCATTTTCTATTTTCAGCGGGGGCAAACTCGGCAGATAAATTTATGGTGCTGCCTTCCCATTTAAACCACTGTGATGTGGTGGCAGGAATCAGACCAACTGTTTGTACATTTACAACAGAATATTTTGTTTTTGACTCACAATCGGAATTCCAGCTAAATCGCATATTTGTTTTAAGGTGGACACTGGGAAGGTCAAATTATTAGACACTTTTACAAAATTAAATGTTTCATCGTCTACCTCGGATGACTAAAAACTTGTTCTAATAAGTGACAACTTTCTTGTTTCAAGTTACATGGTGGGTCAATTAGATTGATTTAAAATTATTGTTTCGAATTCAGATGCAATCATGAATTAAATTGCATTGGACTCGATATTGTAGCATAAGAGTAAAGGTTGTCACAAGAACCAAGAACTTCATTCATCACAGTTGTCACTGATTTTAATCTTTTTTCTCTTTTCAAGTTATTCCTTAGTTTATTTAGCGGCTGCATTGCTAACAATTTATAACTACTACTTTACTAGATTAGATTTTCACGAATGTCTGAACGACTCCATCACAATGGTACTTTGAAAGTACTCCAGGATTATACGCCTTCAGACATCAAGTGACACCATCGGTGTCACTAAGTGTCTGAAGGTGCATAATCCTGGATAATAATAATGGTGTGACACCAATGGTGTCACACCCTTTCCTCCTGGTGCTGCAGCCCCTGCCACACACCGTTTTGGTGGCTCGCAGGGTATTGATGTAGATGTAGATGTAGATGGTTCAATGTCTATGTCAGCTAATTGTAACTTTTCCGATAATAGCACACAAGATTGGTATTCCTATAAATGGTAACAGGTGATTGGAACAAAGGTGGTGATGGAGGAAGCTTTTGCCCGGAGACGATGAAAATTAAATAAGATTTGAATTTAAAGATGGAAGATCGGAAATTGAAGTTATTCACTTCTATACGTAGTCTATGAAAATTAATTTTTTAAATAAGTGTTTACTATTTCTGCTTTCAAAAACAAGGCTATGTAAATATTTACAATTATTTTCATTAAGTTTGTAGAAATTACCTTCAACTGACTAAACCTTTACCGAAAACCTCTCTTGAATCAGCATTGAATGATCTCATACGTATGTATTAATTAAACTTGCTCGGAGGAGAGTTGTTAGGTCTATAAGCATTTAGTTTTTGCTTAGCAAACCACACACCTTAATAAGATGATAATGGGTCGCTGCTGGTTATATATATATATATATATATATATATATATATATATATATAGATTTTTTTTTTTTTAAGGTAATCTACCGGTTAAGGTAGGTTTATATATATAATATATATATATATATATATATATATATATATATATATATATATCTTTTGCGTTTATATTGAAACAGATATAAGGAAAAGGGATAGGAACACACACAAAGGACGAACATAGGAGAGGTAGAGGTGGGGAAGGCGGAATCCAGCAGATCACGAATGTAAAAATATCTCTTAGACCGGGATTTGAACTTCTTTGGCCAAGAGATGGCGTTGGGGAGCTGTTTCACCCACCAAAGGAGAAATAGACAAGACACACAGAGGAAAGGATAGTAGTAAAGGAATCATACGACAACATAAAGCATAAGAACAGTGCGTTTCGTGGCACGCATAGCCAGAAGAACAATTGAAAACTGGTGTTTTCTTATGTGGCAGCTTATACTTTATTTGATTTAAATGGATTCCGACATTTGAATTCAATAAAATATACTTAACCTTCACGCTGCTCTCTTTTTAGGGCTGATAAATTCAAGAAAAGTATGATTTTGAATTATTTCAGGGACTCACTCCCTTTTACTAATTTCCCCAATTCTGCCCTATTCCTCCGTCCTTCTTTCATCTCCATCACATTCATACATTATACATATTTCATACATTCTCTACATGGTGTACACCCTCCTGTTTCTAATACTCATTGCTTTAGTAATCTCTTGCTGCACATTCAACTTTGACTTTATCGGTCCACTCCTTCCTCTCTCAAGCATTCACTCCTCTCTCATACGTCTCTTTGGTGATTCCACTCTCACACATTCCCTAATCATGACGAAACCAGAGTAACACACTTCTTTGACACATGTCAATGAATTTCATTCGATTCATAATACCTAATCGTATGCAGTGAAAGCACTTCTCTCGTCTCACGGTGGATTTATGGGATTCATCCTTAGGTGGCGAGGGAATAAAGCTTTAAGGAAGTAGTATTGCATGAGGTGTGGAGCGGGGGAAGGGGGAGGGGAGGGCTGGGGAAGCACGGAATGGTCGAGGGGAAAGGAGATGGAATAACGGTAACTTTGGGTTAAGATGCGTCATCTGAATGGACCCCATACACAGCTTCTCACCTATCTCCTCACCCTTTTCTTGTTATCCCGTGCATCCCCATAGGATTTGAAGTGATTCTCCCCGTCATAAATGATCATTTGTAACGAAGCTGAAGGACAAAAAAATCTTTATTGGATGGATAAATAACAACTTAATTTTTTATAAAAATAATTTAAAATTTTCACATTTGAGCGCTACCAATTACGAAAATTATATCTCAAGTAAATTTGTGTTCAAACAAAAGATTTTTCATTTTTCACAATAATTTTTCATAATAGTTTTCGAGGTACTATCAATTATTTAATGAGTCAATCATAAGACCACAATAATATGTGGAGCGACTTTCTTAAGATAGATTTTTTCTTAACGCTAGCGTAGTAGCAGCAGTTTTTCTGCGGAGAAATGTTCCTCTTCAGAATTCAGGGTATAGAAAATACAGCTCCTGATAAACTTTGATATGCTTTTGCACGTGACGGATGAATTGGAGCAAAAACCTGGAGCCATCGACTGCATAGCCCTACCGTCATTATAGGTAAAAATTATTACTGCTGGCAAACAAAAAAAAATAATTAAACAATGGCAGACGATACCTAAGTGTATCTAGCGATATTGTGAAATTTCCCCACCATGGACGAAGTGAGAAATACTTACTAAAATAATAATTTGAGCATTTTTCTTCCACGAGCGTGAAAAAGATACTTTTCATAAACTCGAGCTAAATTGGCGTGAATTAAACACTTGTATACAGAGGGTATACGTGCGTAAAAATGTGAGCGAGGTATAGTAGTTGGAATTACGTGGTCTTATCAAGCCTTGTACGGGAACTGTTGTGCCCTAACATGATTTTACTATTGTTCCTTTTTCCCTTTGGTTCACCTACTTTTCTCTACGAGTAGATGTGCGCATCTTTTAAATCAAACGCCTAATGATGATAACTTAGTGCAGCCCAGGTCGCGAATTTAAAGAGTTCCGAGTGGATTTTAACCCAGTACTCTTGAAATCAGTCTGTAATAAAACATTTCCTAGCTTTTGCATGGGAAATGAATGAAGTGTCAGAGTGTATTCATTTGGGAGGATTTAAGAGACTGATGAGGAATGAATCACAATTAATGAACGAGAAAAATTATATTAAAGCATTTTAAATAGATTTTTTAAACAGTTCATTTGCATTTGAATGTAATGCAATTCTCTAACTTCCACAACGTTGGTATGAGAAAGAAAAGGTGAGCCTTCAAACTGCTTCCTGAGTCATAGGGCCGCTGATTACCTTGGTACCCAAAAAAAACGACTACGTATCTCCCTAGTGCTCCGTGGATGTGGACCTTAAAAGGCGACGGTGGTTTGATAATTGTTACAATAAACCGATCGCTCAGTAAACAGGCCTCCCTAACTTTCCGCATGTCATCAGTGAAGTCTTCTATTTGATTATTCTCTAGCTAATCATATGAAAATGCCTTCAGCATTCGTAAATATCTTTTGTACCTCTCGTAAAAGAAAATCATGCCAGTCACATTTAAAAAAATGATTCAAATAAACCTAAAAGCACATTTTGTATTTCATCTTAATCCCGCGAGTCTCTCCTCTTCTACATCATGCAAAATCCATCGTACTGGAAAAGAAATTCCACACATATATATGGTAGCTGGGCAGGATAACTTCACCCCGCCTGAAATCGAGGAAAAAACTGAAAATTGTATTTCGAGTAAAAAATTGCATTGGATGAGACGGAATTAACCTCGCCTTAAGCCTGAACAAGTATTACATACCTCCCCTGGGTAAGTGCAACGCAACTTGACCGTCCGCTAGGCTCATTACATGTTCCTGGCAACGAAACCAATTTCGACTTCTCCACCCTTTTCCCCCGCTCAATCACTTTCCCCGGCTCCCTCCTCTCCCCTCCCACTTCCCCCTCGCCCCATCGCCTTGATCTTATCTCTCCCGCTCTCTCCCCCGGCTCTCTGAAACCTCCCCACGTCCCGCACATCTCTCCCCCTCCCCGATAAAACCATTCCCGTCTCTTCCCGGCTGGACCCGGCCCATCCCCGGCGGAAGCGAACGACCTTCGCCTCATTCCGTCTTCGTCCACCGTCTGTGCATCTCGGATTCGGAGATTCGCCACCGAAGAGAAGAAAACGCCCTGATGATGCTTTTTTTACATAACAGAATTACTATATTTATTTATCATAACCTTTTGTAAAAATTCTGATGATTAATCATATTTTATATATTGAGCGAGAAAAGGCTATTGGATTCATAATTACAAGGATAAATACTTGGAATAGGAAAAAAATCACTGGAGGCCTTTGTCTTTTTTAACGTTAATCAATTGAAAAAGGCTCATCAATTCTAATTTTCGATACAATCATTTAAATCTACATATATAAAAAATGTACTCATTCGGAACCATTAATTAATTATTCGATTATTCCAGGCTTAATTATTTTCATTATTTTCATAAATAAACCGTGATTGAACAGTTTTGCAGGCACTTTATAATATGTAATAATTTTTCATTCTTTATCAAAATACATCCACTTTTTTTTAATGAGGGTTAGCGAAAACCATTCGGAAGGTCGTGGCGGGCCAGAGAGGTCTTCATGTCCTCCTACATGTAAGATGGTATCTTATACTGGAAATTAATCTTTTTATAATCATTTTAAAAGTAATATAGGCGGAAATAACCCGTTATTTAATGTGATAAAATACGGTAAACGATTTCCATGGTTATATTAGGAGGTGAACAAAGTAGATTTAATTGCTTTATCACAAAAATATGCATGTCAATAGGGTGCACAATCAAAAACTTTCACCCATTGACATGAGGAGATGTTGTGTTGAACAGTTTCTTTATCGAGATTTGGCAGGCTTTCTTATCCTGCAGATATGCCATAAAATAAGTAAATGTGTGCAATTTGTGGTCCTATGTAAAAGATGTCCATTATATAATGATAAAACAGACCAGAAACCAAAAGGAGTCTATTTTGGATCTAAGAGTAAAATTATTAAAAGCTTCACAGAATCACCGTTTTAATTCATACGACTTAATTGATGATCTAATAGAGCTCACTCCTTGGTGTAAACGGTTATCTAAAGTTAGGATTTTTTAATAAAATATTGCTTTTGTATTCACAGGCCTTTTGAACCATCTTTTTCAAGTTATAAATTTGGCTGCGTTGTTTACAAATCGAGTGGTACATAGTTCACCGATAGTTTACGTGCTACTTGTAACACCTTTCCGAGTCTTTCAGCAAAGCCTAACAAGCTCATACATCCTCGGTCACTACCTTCTATAAAAATTATATCCATTAAATTTTGACGAAAAATATAACAAATTGAGGTGTCAATGAACTCGGAGCACGTTCGTGCAAATACATTTCATGAATTTATACTAAATATACACAATGGGATGTTATTTTCTATTCGGCTCATATGTGAAAACTTATGATTAAAAATATAAATCAACCGAGAAAAGATAGAAAAGAGATGTAATGAATACATAGAGGAAGTAAATGACAAAGATAATAGACCAGTTTTTTAGGCAGACGTACAAGCAGATAATAAGGTCAATGAAGATGGCTGAGGCCCTGGCAAACTTTCTGGTTGCGATATTGAAAGGTATTAAAGGAAATAAAATCAAATAAGGCTATGGGGATAGATACCATCCCCGGGAAAATACTTAGCGGTTCAGGAAAACATGACAGGAAGAGTTTTTATGGTATAATTCGTGGGATTTATGCGGGCGAAACTTGGTCAGATGATTTCGTCAGTTCATTGTTAGTTCCCATTCGAAAAAATAAGATATGCAGCTGTAAGCGATGATATAACAATAAGTTTCATTTTGCGCGTAGCTAATCTCACTTAGCATCATCAATAGAAGGATGAAGAGGAGGGAAAATGTTTACCTAGGGGATCTCTGAAATGAAAAGAAAATGTTAAAATATGGGAAGTGTTTACACGGAAGTGGTGAAAGTACCATGAACGAAGGAAGAAGAATGCGTTAGGTAAAGAAGTATTTATAAGTAGAAGAAAGATGACGACATGGAAGTTAAGTACGGATGTAGAAAGATTAGTGGAAGCTACGCTATTAAACGGAGTTATATACAGTGTGGAAACTTGCTTGTTGAGACAAAACGATAAGTGTAGATTGGAGGTATTTCAGGCATGGAGATGGACAAGGATGGAAAAATTTAAATTGACGGAAAGGAAAAAAACAGAATGCTAGGCATGGATGTGAAGGGGAGATAGCTGTTGGGAGAAATCCAAAGGATTCTAGAGAATTGGATGCAGAGAATTTTGAATGACATTAGAATGTTGAAGACTGTGGCAGAGGATAGAATATTAGGCAAATAGACAGAGGAAAAGAAGAGGCATGTTGGATGGAATAAAGGGTGCCAGAAAGTATGCAGAATTTACAGTTTATTGAAATCTATGGTGTCACGTTGTGCTGTGTTAGGTGAGGTTGAGAAAAGTAGCGGTGGTTAGCCTGTATATCCAATCAAAATCTAACTTAACCGTCAGAATACCATTAATATTACAACACATAGACTTACCTTAAGTAACAGGTAAAATATATTATATTATTTGAAATAATATTAAGTTTATAAGTTATTATAAGTTATTATAAGTTATTATAAAATAATATTAAGTTTTCAAAACAAAACAATTTGTATCTATAAATCAAGTTTTTCTTTAGATATATGATTTTAATCCCGGCGAAACAATTTTATGAAGGTATAATTTAAAATTTGATTAATTTATCCGCCCAATCGTCAGAATACTCCGACCCAGGCTGTAAAAGAAATCGAAGCACTGCCGCTAAAAAAAGTTTTGTTTTTCACAAAATTTTTCGGAAAATATGGATGATGGACATGTTACCGAATTAGAATATATTTGAAATCGTTTGGAGAAAGTGATCGGAGCTCTTTTTTATAAATTAAATACCCTGAAAACTCCAACGCACAAGTATGAAATAGATCTGCTTCTACTATTTCATCACATTTCAGTATTCACGGAAAAGTTTTACAATACCTTCAATGTTTCTATCTAGATCTTTTCAAATAATATTTATTATTCCTTGCTTTCGTAATTATGTAGCTATTAGTAATATTTCAAAATTAACTTTTGATTTGACTGTCCTTCTTAACTATTAATTGACTTCGCCTTACATAACTTTTTAGCAAAACGATGTCTTATAGCAATTTCCTCCCATCAATTTTATTGGAACTTTCGCTACGGTAACGACATTCTTATTTCATTTAAATACTGATTATTTGGAATCCTTTTGCCGTAATTTAATCAAAAATGAAGGAGACATTAATGACGGTAGTTTTATTGTAAATGTGCTGATGTCACTATGAGAGAATCAGTCAGTACACAAGACTATTGGGTATTCTTGTAAAGGGAGGCATAACGAAAGAAGAATTATGTCTTTTATTTTTAGCACCGAAAGCAGGATTCGCGCTAGAGCTAGGGGACGGGCTCTCTGGAATTCATCCTGTTTCCGTACCCGACTAAGAACCTTCCTTCACCTCCGCCCCCCAGCGAATAGGCGGATCTCTGCCCATTTCAGGGGAGGAGGTGACCCAATGGTCTAGCACTACCGTGGACGTGCGAGTGCAAGCGCCGCCGAGGGCCAACCCCTCCCCTCGCCCGCCTGCCCTCTGCAGGATATTGTCTCTGTCGACTGGCAAAGGACGCGGATCTGTCGAATCGTATCCATCCTATTGCGGAGATGGCTGAGGGACTCATTTCCCATTCTGATCCAATGCATTCGCCCCCGTCATAATTCACGGCCTCAGAAGTCTAAAAATGGCGAGAGAAATGCGGTTTTTGCGAGGTGGTGGAACGCAACTAGAAGTTAGTAGAAATTATACGAATTTACCTTTACGAAGGTCGAAGTGTCGTAGGCTAGATGCTAAAAATCCCTCCTATCTTTTTGTTACACAGCCTTAATATATTAGTGATCCTTTGAACGCCATTTTATGTACACGAGTGTTTTAAGTGGATAGAACATGAAACTAACTTTTCAACAATTCATCCATAAAATATGGATCACTCAAAAATGAGACGCAGATAATGAAAATTATACTTCTTTGCTCCTTAGCCATTTTATTTTCTTTTGAATATGCCATGGACCATTAGTATTTTTATTAATATTCAAATTTTTATTTAGATAGATCATGATTTGGATCATCAAACACGAGATACTACACGAGAAAAACAACAGAGAGGCGTCCGCTCCACAGATCTCTTACGAAGAGCACTGACGCGTTGCGTGTTTACTCATATAGGATTACCTGTTACAACGCGGGAAACTCTTTACGCTAGCGCTGACATCTAGTGGTGATTCCGAGAACATTTCAAACTACCCTCGTAGATAAATACTACGTTCAGAAGAAAAATACACAAAACCCACTATGCCTGTAATAGTACACACTATAGTCTTTTAACCAACTTCCAAACTTCTCGTAAGCTCCTTGCGCTAGGCATGTTCTTGAGGTTTTTGAGATCACAGTTTATTGAAGACATTTTGCTGTATTTTCACTATCAGAATTTTGTAATCACTCAGTCCTTAATTAAATCTTCTCAGTTAATTTAAAAACTTCACTTTAAATAATGTGTTTTATACTGATAATAATGAGAGAACCATTCTTCTGCAACCTGCATGGCAATTAAAGAGTTACTTTTATAAAGGTTTTACAAATATGAGCATGGCTTTTACTTGCCAAAATAACTATTTAAAAATGAAAGTCAAATAATCCTGAATGCACACCAGTGAAATATTTAAGTCACTTGATTCCTTTTTTCACCTCGAATACGCCCTCACGTCTTGCATTCACTTCGTTCCTGGTTTCGTAATTATCTATTTGTGGACTTCATCGTGGTTACTCAAGCCAAGGATTGATTTGTGATAGATCTCCATGATATTATATCACCAGAAAATCTTTTTTGTTCCTACATAATTGCTATTCCCTAAGTTTACACCTTTCAATACCAGCTTTCCCTAATTCTTCAGCATGCAATTTATTTAGTCTTCATTTAACTGTCGTGTTCCAGGATTTAGTGCTCAGTTAGTTTCACACCTCTATTCTTAAGGGCTCTCAATGATCTTCTTGAACTAATTTACTTCAGTATTAATATATTCGCTCAATACAATAATTTTTGTAAAACCAGCTACTTCAAATGTGCAAGCAAAACTTTCCAGTATTGTAGGAGCATGGGGGATACACAAGATATTCAAGTTAAATACAAAAGTTCCTTAATCTCTTCCATTTAATCAGATGGATCAATTTTTTCTTGCTTAGAAATTTTATTGCGTAAGGCAAAGATTTTTAAAATATCATCGATTGAGTTGCATTCACTTGGCAGAAATTTAGAATACAGTAAAGTGTTCTCAATGCTGAGCCAACTCGCAGTCAAACACTTAATGGCAAAGACAGGCAAAGGCTCACAATATGTTTGCAACAGCAAATTTCTTATACAATCAAACAAACTGTTTCCTCTACCATTGATAATTTTAAGACTAAAGCCTATACCAAATATATTGTTTAAAATGTATATTCATTTTACTAGCAAAGTGAAATTAAGGTCAAATTTTGCGAACTGGATATACTAGTATATATCTTGGAGCACCATATTCATAATTAGAGGATAAAATATAGTATAACTGAAATTAGCATTATAATTGAGTTATTTTTTATTCATTACTAGATACGTAGGTGAATTATTAATTGTGCTTTCGGTTATAATTTTCACTGGAGAAGGAATGTGGCTTCTATCTAGACCAAATGCTCTTCTAGGCGGGCCAGATTACGCATTATCCGAGTGAAATTAAAATCACATGTGCGAACTGGATACACTACTCATTAGGGAGCACCATATATAGTTGTGTGTGTGTGGGTCGCGGTAGTCCAGGGGGTAGAGCGTTGGACTGCTGACCGTAGGGTTCCGGGTTCGATTCCCGGGTAAGGCACTCTGAACAACTGCAGCTCCACCCAAGCTATATGAATATCGGGTACCAGGTCTTCCTGGGAAACTATAATCGGCACAGGGAAAGGAACTGGCCCCCCTACCCTGATGTGTGAATTTCACACGCCGTCGGATAAGCTATGTGATTTTTCGGGTACCAGATCTTCCTAGGAAACCATAACCTGCACAGGGAAAGGAACTGGCCCCTCTACCCTTATGTGTGCATTGCACACGCCGTATAGGGCTTAGTAATGGGTGAACTCTACCATCACCTACTAAACCGACCTTCGGGTTGATTACTGTGTTTATGGTTTGTTTATATATATATATATATATATATATATATATATATATATATATATATATATATATATATATATATATATATATATATATATATATATATATATATGACAGCGGCAACTATGAAGCAGAGTGCTAGCTTATATGTACTAGTTTGCGTGTATGCATACACACTGACACTCATATATACGAGTCTACTTATGTGTACATATATACATATATGTGTGTGCGTGCGTGTGTGTGCATGTGTGTACATATATACATATCTCTACTCTCACGGGCCCCCCAAAAAATCGCGATCCTCCCTCCATCTCCCACCTGGCAACGTGGCTTGCTCACCTTGAAAGGCCGCCTCCTTCGAATCCCCACTCTCCCCTCGACCCCTCGCCCGCCCTACCTTCCGCCACCCTCCCACCCCCGCCCTCTTGGGTTTGATCGGCCCTTCCTCACCACCACCTCTCCCCCCTCCCTCCTCACGCAGCTCCACCCACCCTATCCGTCCCCTCCTCTCATCCTGCACACTCCTCCCCTTTGGATTTATCCCGAATCTAAATCCTAATCCCCCACCCGGATCTATCTCTTTAATCTACTATTATACACTCCTCTCACTATCCGTTTACCTCACTCCCCCACTCCCGCCAATTTTTTCCTGATATTTGTCACGCGCTGCGCAAGCCTCTTCTTCCCGTTTTCTTTCTCTCGACCCACCCAGACCATTTATCTATTCGCCTTTAAAAAAATGTGCGACCACGATCATGATGTCCTAGTGAGTGAATTGAGCGCGGGCATTGGTTTTTATGTGAGGGTAACCATCTGCCTTCGGATTCGTTGGCACTTTGCCCGTAATTCCACAATGATTTTGTATCCTTTCGTGACGAATAGCCGATTGGATCATTTGTGGTTTTATTACCGATGAACGACTTTGGGAGAGCCCGGGTTTACACATTCAATGGGGAAAACTTACGTCTCCAGATCTCTCCCGAGCGCAAATGAATACCTCCGAAATCCTTTCACTCGTCGGATTATTCAAAACGTGACGCGACCATAGGTATCGGATAACCAAAAGTGCAACACTTGAGTACTATCTATACAGGGATAAAATACAAAAGCACTCAAAAGTAGAACCAAAATATATTCATCTGGAACATATTTTGCGCGTTTGACTTGTCACGTATCACAGTTGGCGATGATGAATTAAATGAAAATCTGACAAAGTCCTTAGCCACTTTATTAGTCCAGAGCAATCATTTATTGTGCGTGTAGAACGTAGATGACATTCGGCTTAATCGAATTTTAAATAAAGGTTAAGAGTCTTTTGTTAGCTCTACCGTTCCGTATTTTCAATGCCAGTTGAGGAGAGGTGACTTCCCATCAGCGATCGTCTCTAAGAGAAAATTTGGAACCCACCTTCGGACTGCAAAGTGCCCCGAATGGTTTTCGATTGGCGACGCCCCATCAGCGGACTCGTTACAGTAGACGAGCCACCGGGGTCCTAAATATTAACTTTACGTGTGAATGAATCCACAGCATATCGGAGAGGTTCCTATAACCTCTTCACCATATCACCTCTCATGCCCTTCCCCCCCCATTTTTAGTCCCACGCCTCTCTTCCGCCCCTCCCCCCACACTCCCAGTAGCCCTTCCTCTTCCTTCCCCGCTCCTCTCTCCCATCCCCAGCCTCTACCTCTACCTCTCCCTCCCTCCCACTCCTCCGTGCCCTCGCCGGACATGTGCCCATCTCGCTCAACTCCCTCACTTTTCCCATCCAGCAAGTGATTCTCCACGCCCACGCCTCTCCCACCCCCCGACTATATCCACCCCGACTCCACTCTCCTCCTCCCCTTCTATTCCCGACCCACTCGCCATATTTCCTTAAAGACGTTTTTGCTGCGTCCCTCCTCCTTTGCTTCCACCCCTCCACTTGCCCCCGCCGAGTGGCATGGACGGCGCTGCTTTGTCTACAAGGACTCCGACACGAGGATTCAATTTCCAGAAAGGAATAGCGAGAAGGGGGAGAGGATGAGAGAGAGAGAGAGGGAGAGAAGAGGGAGCGAGGAGAGAAGAAGAAATAAAGAGAAGGGGAGTGGGAAGAAAAAAAGAATGGGAATGCCTCTGGCTCCTCTTCTTTTGTGGAGTGGGCGAAGAGACGAGACGACGGGTTCTCTTTTGAAATAAAACCAGGCGTAAATAGCCCACCTTTTCCAATTAATTTAAAAGGTTGGACCGGAGGGAGTTGTACGTGGGTGGCGGGCGCTTGGGGGAGGAGAAGCAAGGGAAGGTAGACGAGATGGGGGGGGAGGCGAAACAGTCGTTTTACAAACGAGCTCATACCGTTCCATCTTATATTAAGGCCGTTGATGTTTTATACATATTTTTCGAGTAACATCTTCTTGCCATGACTAAGTCGGCTTGCGCAGTTATTAATTGTGCCTTAAAACCTCTCTCTTCGGCCTTGGGCTGAGCACCACCGATAGAAAGAAAGGGATTCCCGCACATTATGAGATACATAATGCCATTCTGACCGCAGAATATTTATCTGGTTCCCCCTCTTGCGCGTGGTGGGATGAGTAGATACTGAAATCAAATGAGAGTAAATGACGAATATGCCGGTCCTCAGAGTATTTTCATTTTCAAACAAATAAGCTGTTGTAACCGACAAAAGTTCATAATCAACGTGAGCCCGATGAATTGGCTATGGAGGCCAAATCCACTGTACAATATATGGCACTTTCGCTTAATGTTTTTAAATGAATGCGCCGTTTAGGCCTCACACAGCTCAACTCTTCGGATTTGTATCGTTTCTATCTCGTAGGGAGGCGCCCACACGCTACATGATGCTAATCTGCAATTCAATAGGAATTAGCCAATTTACGATGAATGACCTGAATTTTAAAAAATATTAAATATGATAACAAAGATATTTGGAATTTGCCTGGGTAAGTATAATTTATTATGGCCTTATATTTGGCAGTTCTGGACAAATAATGCATTTACTTTGACATTATTTTATTTCCTCTTTCATTCTTATCCATTTACTCCTTTATCATCAAAAACTTCTCACTTTATACTCAGAAATTAGTAATATATAATCATTAGCGAAGAAAAGTGTTTATTGTAAACTATTAAAGCTAATCATCTCCATTAATTTATACCAATATTCTTTTTTCGCTAACAAGTCGATACTTTAAACGCAGCTGGTCTTAATCTATGTTCAATTATTTTTCTAAATTTTTGCTATTTTTCTTCATGATCTGAAAATTGAGCTGCCAACATCAAAGTATTTAAAATGGGTTGTTTATACCGCTAATTTATTAGTGCTGGATATTGCTATAGGGCTCTATGACTCGGATCATCAATCTACCAATACGCTATTCCTCCAAAAATAGTGGAATATTGAGTTTACTGAAAACGGGATAGCCGAGACCGTGAACTTGATTGGCACAAGGTTGAAAAGGGGATGGGGGAATAAAACAAAGTTACAAGTAAGGGGTGAGATAGGGAACACACACTAGATCACTTGGGTGTGTTTAATAAACAGTGACCCGGGTATACCTGAATCACACACCAAAAAGTCAAAATAAATGAAAAATTAAAACAAACTTACAGCCACTCAGTCCCAAGGGTGAGTTGAGGAATAACAGCACTCCCGTAAATCGCATTCAAACACACACACTCAGGGTTTACAAGGATTCCTCCTATGCCAGTGACCCACCAATCACAAAGATAAAAGCCAAATTATAAAACAAATGTCGCGAAACAGAACGGATTTACGTAAACGAGCAATCCTCAATCTTCGTCCATAGGACAGACCAGAAGAAACACCTAGTGTAAAGTTTTCTCTAGGCACTTACCTATCCCCTATACCTACTTCCAGATTGAGTGAATGCTTGTTTACGTAGATCCATTCTGTTTCGCTACTTTTGTTTTGTAATTTGGCTTTCATCTGTGTGATTACTAGTTAAAAGGAAAATGGAAATGTGATACAACAATGTTGTGTTTTATGTCATATTTGTTTAAGTGGACAAAATGGCACAATGGCATTTATCCCATGACGAATTGGAATATACTCTTTCGGACGACTTCTGATCTGACCACAAGAGAGTTTTACTGGAATTTTTCTTGTGTTACCTCGTATGCGTTCATTTGTTGTATTCTTGTGGTTCCTCTCCTAGTTGGTTGGAATAGAAAACTTGTGAGTGACGGCGAGGAAGGCTTGGCGACGGAGACACATGCAAATCCGAACAGAAAGTATTCCCACTTCTACCTTGGAGTGGCTAGGAAATAAATTATTTATTGCCACATAAACGAATTAAAGTAAAATAATGGCTTCATCTGCCTGAATTAAATTTTTGAGCGTACTGTAATGCAACAGAACAATCAGTAGCATTTGCTACACCGAGTTGCAATTTTTTACGCCAATGTAAAATGGCTAGCTAATTTGATAGTAATAACCACTTTGATTTTGCCGTGGCAATGTGTTACAAAGCCTAAACAATGGAATTTTCATATATATAAATCTTAAGGTGTGCATTTTTCCTTTTTGCTATCTATTCCTTGATTGAGAGTCAATGAAAAAGTTTTGATTATACCACTGATAGAGAATTTCTCGTGCGTATTTCAATGAAAAAATGATATTATAAGATTAGCTTGAATTTCTTTTTCCCCAATGTAAACCGGAGGCAACCGGTCTTTCATTCTTTCATGACTCAGAAAACTTTCGCGTCGCGATGTCCTCCTATAATTTGGTGACAGCATCGGAGTCAGTCGGTAGGGAAAAGGATAGGAGAGGAGTAGGTCTAAATCACATTTATTCAAAACTCAGGGATAAAACAAGAGTAATTTCCGACGATAGGCATTTTTGAGGGGGCACAGTAAAAGAAAAAAGAAATTGAATCGGGTGAGAACCTAGTGCTTACGAAATCTCTTGAAATCAAATTGACGGATCGAGTGAATAATTACGATTACCTTTGAGGAAAAAACAGGAGAATGTGAAGTCAGGAGTGAATGGAGAAAAATGAATGAACTAATAATCTAAGCAATTAAATTCTGAGATTTTCAGGTAAAATGGCTGCCTTAACTTTCATGAAGGAATTCAGCGACTGAAAACAAGATAAATGGAATTTCAAGGGCAAATTACTCAAATACTCATTGGAAGTCAATTATAACAGGAAACAAGAATAAATGAATGAATTGGAAATGAAGTGATTTTATGGAGAGGAGTCAAGAGTTGGCATGAATCTCAGTAAGTTTGCCTGGAGAAACAGTTCAAATTGGACTCTCCCTAACAGATAAAATGCACTAATCACAATAAATTTTGTTTAGAATTTTGAATTCATTTTTTTAAGTGGATTTAAAAGTAATTTTAGCATAATAGCAGACTTGCTACACATATTCCAAGACAGAGGGCATGGAAAAAGTAGTGAATTGTTTTATGGTTACATATCGGAAAAATATAGGTAACTTTTTCTGTATTTCACATGTTGTTGTATACTCATTAATCAAATCATCACTTTTTTAGTTTCTATTCATTACAAGTTTAGAGAAATAAATAAAATTATACTGACATACACGGCTAGTAAAAATTAGGTGGGAAATCGGAAAATATATCGAGAAATTGTTATTGAAGAATGATAATTTTTCATTGATTGTTGATCATTTTTCTGCAAGTTTATGCAACTTATATTGCGTTAACTTTTCATTAGTTTTATATTTCAATTCTACGGTACATTTTACAGCAGCTAATTTCTTTAAAAATATCAGAAAACGTTACCACCATTTAACAAAACATTTTTAACATTCGATCTTTCGACACAAAAAATTGTTACATGTAACATTTCATGCTCATCTTTACACATTGTGAAACCAACATTGTATTCACGCAAGAACAATTATTACCGTTTCTAAACCAAAATTTAAAGTAAGCGGAAAAATTTTTTTATTACAAATGTTTCTACACCGTAGCATATACGTTATTTAGAAAAGAATTAATACGTAAGTAGGGACATTCACATTTTAAAAGACGCCACGATGTCACATATTAAGCTATTAGTTTCCCCACATATACGTATCTTTCTTAAATGGTTTGATTAGAGACGGTATCTTAAAAGAGTCAATTAGTCAGCCAGTTAGTCTACAAATAAAAATTGATCTCATTAAGATGATTCTCTATATCTCCATTGCATTATTCTATCAGAACAAATGTGAAGTAAGCATATCTCTTCGCTTTTTTTAAATATAAATTGAAAACACTAATGCAACTAATCATATTTCCTGCATCAACTACGTTCCATGAGAGATTAAGCCTTTCATATCTTAAGGACCCGGTTTGGAAACTTATCTGTTCCAAAGGAATAGTTTCTTTTGAGTCAACACTACAAGTTTAACCTGCCAGCAAAAATGACACTTGGGCGACTTCATACCACATGGGCACTTGCTACATGTTCTTAAGTAAATGACATCCGCGGTCTCAGTGAGCGAAATCATGCCGTAAAACCAAAAACTCACGGCTTAATTCCGTCCTTTTCCCTAGAAAACTCATATCGCTGGGAAGTAGTTAGAGAACTTGTTTCGCCATATTCTTTCGCACTCTCATGTTACTTCGTATCGAGAAATATTTCTCCTTGTCTCATGTCAGTCATTCAAACTCCGTGGTCGGCGCGTAATCGTTATGGCGGATGCCAGGCCGGCATCCGCCTTCTACCGGTGGAATCCCTGAATTCCGTTGAGAAACACGAATATATCCTTGCACCGCACTCCCGTCTCGCGCGGCGCGGCATAATTGTGTCCCGCCAAACCCCGGGTCCTCGACCAACCGAAGGCCGCAGTGAATCAGCGATCGCCGCGGGATCGACTCCGTCTCCCCGCCGCCGCGCCACCACCTCCGCGGCCATCGCCATTGTTTGATTTGGAGCGCGAGAGGACTTGGTTGAGTGCGCCCGGTCGCCGGCATCAAAGGTGGAATCGCCTGAGCGGAGTGCTGACTGCGCGAAAGCTGAGGAGGAGGCGAATTCACATCCGCCCACCGGCGACGACTAAAAAAATGATGATTTCATTCATGCCTTAGCCATTCAATCGCGGAAAAAGTCGATAAAGATGGTGTCAATTCCACAGGAGTGTTTCCGAGACAACTTTTAAAAATTTATTGGTTATAGAACACCTTCAGTTCACAGATAAATTTTTGAGTAAATAAAGTGAGGTTTTTAAAAAACGAAATCAATTTTGCGTAATCTAATATCATCATAACTTAAGCTATAATTCCCGCATTACAATTTCATGAAAAATGCGTTCGTTAAATTGCGCTGCCGTTAGAAAATTATTGAAACCTAAAAAAAAACACCATAATTTTCACAAAATGTCGTATAGGCCCTTTCTTATTCCTATAGTGCCACCCAGGAAAAAACGAAGATAATTTTTGGGACCCATTGTAATCGTTTCAAATAGCTCATTTGACAATAGGTGTATAGGCATGAATGCTAATGTGATTTACTTGTGAATCAAATTTTTGTATAATTAATAAAAATGAGCACGTGCGATATTCGATGGACATTCGGTTTTCCACAGTGAAATATCCGACACGACCCACTGCGAATTTAAATTCAATTAGAAAAGTTCACATCGTTTTAATTCTTCAACAGCCTACATTTTAGTGGTAGGGTTAATAATGTAACTGCCATGTTTGTATCTTATCACATGGCTGAGAAACTTGGAATAGAAAGTGCCCAAGCTCACCTGACTTAATAACAACTTTTTAATTATTAAGCATCGCCAAGACGGGCTAAAAATAACGTCATATTTAAATAGGTCAGTACCCAAGGTGCCACTTGCGGCTGCTTTATTACCGAAGTATGAAATCATTTACAGATCACTCTTTATATTGCCTATAAAATTTGGCTCCAATTTGAGGTGTCATTAATGCACGGTTATTTTTTAAATTACGAGAAGAAAGTTCCTACCACAATGAAAAATAAATGATAGGTTATATCCTTAAAATTTAACCCAACGTCTTGATACTCCGTAGATGTCATGGGAAACATCTTTCAAAAGTATAACCGGTTTCTTTGAATAGTCTTCTAGTGCAAAAAGAAAGAGGCAAGGTGTACTTCTTATATTTCATCATAAGGCTTCATTTTCCTGGAGAGACTGTCCTGCAAATAGTATCCCGAAAGATCTCACAGGAAAAAAAAAGGTTTCAACACCCTTTTCGCGCCTCCTAGCTGCCTAGCCCTCGGTAATTTAAGGTTCAATTAACCGTAACCGAATTACAATTTATTCCGTACCGTCAAATATTATTACCTGATAACCGTTCCTTCGGCTTACCGCCATATCCCTGAAAGCACCCGACTATTCCGTTGAGGAGAAAGACGAAAGCTTGACGTGGGGGCGGTGGGAGGAAGCCATCGTACGAGAGTAGAGTGGAGGGGCGAGATGAGGGGGGGGGAAGAAGGGAAGAGGACGGAGATATCGTCAGTCCATAAATCTCGCCGGCGACTCCGCTTTATCGCCACGACCCGCTCGCTACTCGCCTCGCCTGGCGAGTGCCCGCAGGGTGAAAGAGAGCAGGGGGAGGAGATGAGGAAGCGAGGGGCAGACTTTCGGTCGCGAGGGGGAGGGAAAGAGCGACGTGTCAGTGTGGGCGACAGGGAGGACGAGGAGACGACTCTCGTTCCTTGCGTAGGTGACGGTGTGAAAGGGTTTCGTGTGGGGGGAGAGGGAGGGGGAAGAAGGAAGGGAAAATGAGACAAGTGAGAGGGAAGAGAGGAGAGAGAATTGGGGGAGAGAGAGAGAGATAAGGAGTAGCAATGACAGGGGAGGAAAGGAAGCGATTGCGGGGGTGAAGGGAGCGGAGGGAGCGTGGGCGGGCGGGTGACGGGGGAGGGGGAGATTACGCGGCCCCGGGTGGCTGATACACTTCACTCGGACGGCGGGGAGACAGTTTAAGACTCCGTGTCTCGTGCCACCCAAATCTTTGGGGCGTGAAGAAAAAGAGTCAAACAGTTTGGAATAGGTTTGCTCAATTTTTCTAATTAAGCATTCAGTGGGGGCTTAAGAAAAACATATTTTTTAGAACCTTCGACAGTCCTTTTGGCATCCCAAACGATCTTTGAGTAATTTATCTTTTATATCTAAATTATTTTAATTAATGCAGAGACTATGAGGAACCCAAAAACATAAAAAAATCAATCTTAGTCCATAGATGGACTGGACTTCAACCGTATGCTTCTGATAACGTCCAGAATTTTTGCGAGGACTAAATATGATTTAATATGAGGGTAAAACCAACACGACTGAGTGACTGTTTCGCTCGCTCGTCCTCTCTTGCCTTGACCCCTTTTGCGGTATCAAAATTCGTCCCACAAAAGAATCCCTACCCTACTTGCCTATGCGTAGTTCAAACTTTTCTTATTATTACCTACAGTATTAATAATTAATATTATAAGACATAAAGTCGATATATATGTTCGAACGGCCATGTGATAACTGGTTCTTAATTGGTATTATGTAGACCTAACGCGATTATTTAACACGTAAACAGCGGCTGAAGCAACCCTACGTGTTGCGAATGTATCTTGATGTTACCGCAGGGTAACCGACGAAACCTCCGTCTGGGGAAGTAAGTCTGAGCTACAAGTTTCATCAACTATGTGCGAATAATATACTTTTTATAAATACTTCAGAAAATCAAACTTCACGAAAATTAGCTCAAATAGGTTGAAGTGTAGGCCCAGGAGAAAACTTTGATTTAACGTATTCAAGCCTGTTAGCACCTAAAGCAATTCTTGGTAAATGTGAACGGGAGCGTTCACTGAATGTTTCCCAAAACGAAATGATGGAATGATACCTGCGGAGATATTTTTGAAAAGTTAACCTAATTTTTCCCGGAGTTCAGGTGGTGGGAAAACATATCCTCATTCTTTCTTTATTCTTCACATTTGGAACTTATCTCGTACCACAGTATTTTTATTTATACGTCACTGTCTTAATATGAATTCCATCAACATCAATGCAATTTCGTATTTTATTTTCCAGGGCCATATTTTCCTCAGATTCCACAGGGTAATTTCTTATGCTTTTCTACAGTCCAACTCATTTTATTCACCTCTCACCTATTTCGAAATTCCCAACCTTCCAAAATACACTCGCTCGTCCTTTTGGCATATCGATATAGTCCGCATCAAAATGTTCACTAATCAATATATTTCTGCCCTAATCGACGAGCCGACCTTTCTGTTGTGTCCTAATTCTCCGGGTGTATTATTCTTTGATTAATACGACCCATAATCGACAATTTTACCAAGTAAATTCATCAAAAGGACCCGAAAAATCTCCACAAATATTCACAGTTCTGATGAAAGTAGCTGCCCACAAAATTCCCAACTATTTGGTAGAAATTGGCACAGAGTCGTAAAGAGAAGTTTTGGAGAGAGGTTGGTGCAGTTGGGAGTGGCGTTAAGGAATGAGATGGTGGCGCTCGGGAGGAAATCGTCAAAAGAGGATGTAGTAGAGCAGGGGAAGAAAGAAGCAGAAGTAGAGAAACAAGCAAGGGTATGGTAGAACTGGGAGAGAGAGCTTTCGAGAGGGGAGAATGAGGGGAGACATGTGGAACTGAAGAAGAGGTGGGAAGCTGGAAGTCGTAGCCGGAGGTTGCTCCCGTGGGTGGGGGGGGGAGTCAGAAGGAGAGGTGAGGAAGGGGAGGAGAGTGGAGGCAAAAGAGGCGGGACGTTGAAAGGAAACCGAGAAGAAAGGGTGGGCAGGGGTATTGGCAGCGCGTCCCTTGACTGACTTTGTGTGTGTATGGTAGTGATGGCTTTTCGGGGTGGAGTTTGGTTTGTGCAGCACCACCTTGAGAGAGAGAAAGAGAGATAGAGGAACACAACTCCCCCCCCCCCCCCGCTCTACCCATTCCTCTCGTACTGCCAGCTCTTTTAGGCGGTGCTGTTGGTGGTTGGGATGGTCTTGGGAGGGAGGTGGGGGTGGATATTGGTGGGGGGAGGGGGTGGGGGAAGAAGGTAAAGGGAGGAAAAAAAAGGTAGGAGGACAAAGGGCGTGTGAACCATACCTGAGCTGACCATCACTCTCTTCTCCTCTCTCCTTCTTCGTGTGTGGGAGCGGGCGAGATGCCTTTAAGTGGCATCCTGCTCACTCGTGAATAAACCCCGTGCGAGATGCGCTGTTTAGATTGCCGCCGTCGAGAGGGAGGGGAAAGGGGAATGGGATGGGAGTGCCTCCGCCCTCCTTCCCTCCAGGTCCTCTCGCCCCCGGTACCTCCTCAAGGGCCTGAGTGTGAAACGCGTTAAGAAGGCGGAAAATGTATTTCCCTTGAAGAGTGGTCGAGGCACAATAGGGGGAGGATTATATTGTTTGTTGCTGAAGCGGTGCTGAATGCCACCGCCAAAGTTTTTATACTCTCCCGCGGATGGCAAACAGATCGTCTACTCTTCATATTCGTGTCGTCGCCACCGGTTCTCCCTCCACCCACCCTCTTTCGGTGGCGATCGCCCGCCACCCTCACGGACTCCCAACGGCCGTGGGCGTGCGGGGGGAAGGGAAGAGGTGAAGGGCGAGGAAAGTCCTCTCGATTCCCGCGGACCGCGACGGCGTTTCGGGCAATTAAAAGGGGCCTTTCGAGGGAGGTGGCCGCCGGGCGCTCATCGGCGTGTGCTCGACGATTGTCCCGTGAATGTACACGAGCTCGTATACGAGCGCTGTGGATGAAGGGGTGGCGATGATTGGTTAGATTCCTCCGTGAAATCCGGAGTTGTGGGGCACCCACCACAGGATGGACTTTTCCCTTGGGGGGGGGGGGGGGGGGGGGGCGCGACGCTTTCGGTTTTTGAGATAGGCTAGAATCTTTTTGGATAACTGGGTAAGTTTCCTTCGTCTTAAAGCGCAAATATACTTTAGACCCTTAAATTGCTTTCTCCAACATGACAATAATAATGCTTCGACATTAATACTATAAACCGCTAATTCTGAGGAAATGGTTACTGGACTATTTAACCTTTGTAATGATGAAAATCATGCTTTATCCTCATATTTCATTACTCCACCATTTCTTATATATTTATATGCGACACACAATACCTTAATTTGAACCAGCCAATTTTTTTTACTTCGTCATTCGGGAAAGATAACGATTTGTGCGAAATCATTTTTATTGTAATAGATTCTAAGGAAACTTGGGTACCATAGGCTAGGGACAAAGGTAATAATAATCAACAAAATAACGGAAAATAAAACATAGCGTAATGATTTATAAATAGAAGGATTAATGGATTTTTAAGCAATTGTGTCGTCGTATGCAGTCACAGTAATATTTGGCTGCCATATGAGTATATTAATACCGCCAGTACTTTCAACGAAGAGCATTTCTATTGGGCCTATTAACTTTCAGTATCTCGATCCTTGACGTTTAAGTGTATGTACTCCAAACGAAACTCAAAACCAGAGGACGACCCCCCCCCTAATATCCAAAACCTCTGGGAATCGAACCAGAGACCTCGGCATTGTAAGCCACGGTTTTTCATAACATTGTATTAGCACAAAACCGATCCAAGGAAACAGTTTTTCTTTGATAAAAATCTTTAAATAGAGCAATTTATTAACAACAGCCAGAACAATTTTGAGTGCAAGGATTCAATTAGCGACGTGTACATGCTATTGCTCTATTATTGAGAGTTCTACATACAAAAAGTAAGGCGAACACGTTTAATATCCTGTAACAATGGTGAGGTGAACGTTTTTCAATTTTCAGGTGATATTGCCATTGATTCAATTCCTGGGTAAAATACGTGGTCGCAACTTTGTTAATGAATTCATCCATTAGCATGTTTGGCCCTTCAAGATGGGTAGCCGCAAAGGTTGGTCTGGAGTCGACTGTGAAGGCATCCCTCGGCCGGTGCTACTTAGACATTCCTCCTCCCTAAGAAAACAACCTACCCACGCTGCTGAGGGAATATAGAGGGAGAGAGGAGGAATGCAGGGAGGGCGTCAGAATTCATGTAATCCTGGGAAAGCGACTTCGAAGCAACTTATCTCCTAGAAATGCATTTGTAGGTAGCTAGATTATGCGTAGTAAAGATGTTAATGAGAAGTGGAAAAGACTGAGCCCATAGATGGAATACATATTTACGAAATAATTTCTCACTGACGGCACTCAATGGACTCCAGTGTGGTGTGAAAATGGCACTGTACAGTGAAGCACCCAAACTACGTCTGTTACGTAAGTGCGCACATAGCTTAAGTCCGATATGAAAGCATGGAAGAAATAAATAAGTATGGCAAATGAAATAAATAAACCGCTGGTCATAATAGTGATGGTCCTCGGAAACGTAAATAAACAAATCTGTAGAAGTTTTTATTCAAATGAATTGGTGTTTACGAGGACGCATTATCATTTATGTAACTGTAACAGCAATTGTGAGCCACGGAGTATGTCTGATGATCCTGATTTTCAATTACTATTACATCCGAGAACCTCAATACTACATGTGAAAACCTTATCTTATTTCATAAATAAAGGAGAGTATTCACTACATCCCTAGTGATTTAGTGATGGTAGAGATTATTCTTTGAATTTCCTCGTTGAAGAAAACTTGCGTTGAACCGCTGAATCCGCTCTAATTTTCTAAGGACAAAGTAAATTTGTTCGAAGAGAGTTACTTGAAAATTACGGCTGTCAGTGAATACAAAATTTTAATAAAGTGTGATATAATGAATGAAAATTTTAATGAAGAGTGATATTTAACATTTGATTTGGATTCTATCGAAATTTAGGGATCACGTAGAAACAAAGAGAGGAATGAATAAGGAAATTCCGCATCCAAGTCGCGATCGCCAATCTTTTAATAATATTCAATTATTGATAAAAATGATCACACGCTATTTTTTCTTATGTAACATATCGAGGGTCTTCCGGAAATTTTTTTTCAAATTTAACCAAAATCTGTACGCTCTCAAAAATCGACCCACCCACTTAGAGCGACATGGTAAAAGTTAGAGTCAAAAGGTGATCACAAAAACATAGAAATTCGGGTGCTACAAGGGAGGGTGAGAATTATATGTCACTGCATATGTCTCCATTGAAGAAATGTCTCGGATAATGAATAAAAATAGAACTAGTTCAATGCGTCATTCAGAAATAATGACAAGATCATGACGTACATTTTGAGAAACACTAAATCATTGAGCGGGAATAATGACGAGGAAGTTCGCCACAGGGATATTTATTTCCAATTGCAAAAATAAGTGTATCTTGGTGAACTTGACTAAAAGACTAAGTTAAAAAAAATAAATAATTCCAGTGAAGCAGAGAGGCTCGTATACAAATTGCGCGAATCACATATGCATGTTTAAACTAGGTGGTGATGAGTCACGTCCAATGAATCCATTAATTTCAAATATAAAACTTCAAGGATGGAGATAGAATAAAATGGAGCTAGGATCGGGTTAGTGTGTTTGAAATTTGACGGTTTGCATTACGTAGAATCTGGATCCTTCCTTGTTATTGGTCGGGCGTTGTTTAATAATCGGGTCCAGATTCCATGACGTGATAAAATGCCAGCTCAAATGCACCAAACGCTCTTCGGATAGGACGAACCTGGGACCCACGACCTGTGAGAGTGCGATTTACTCTATGTCTTTCCTTTACTTTCGATTTCGGATTATTCTACGTCTTCTAAATTGGAATATCGACCTCAGCAGACCTTTGAATCTTCGGGCAAAGTAGGGGGAAGAATAAGACTAGTAGCAAGTACTCAATTCAGCACTTGAAATAGATTCCTGTTGATGAAATAAGACACTGCTTTTCCACATTGAATTTTTTTATTACGACCTAGGTTTCGTTACAGCGAAGCAGAGAGGCTCCATCCACCTCTGAAGATGTTACGCCGTAACGAAACCTAGGTCGTAATAAAAGAAAAATTCAATGTGGAAAAGCAAAGGAGATGAAGGGTTTCCACTGTCTTACGCCTGAAACTGTGCGATATATTCCTGTATCAATTGTCAGCAGGAGTAGTCTGGTGGGCAATGTATATTTGGATTAAAATTAATTTATACCCTCATTATAATTCCTTATGGCACTATCCGATTTCAAAAGAACAAAAACCTCTATATCTTGCGAAAAAAATCAGTTCTAAGCGGAAAAGGACACTAAGTTCGCGTTATCCACTATTGATAATTCTCATTTAGTGATGGCAAAAGTCTTTCTGGTGGGTGGGTAGTCCACATATTGCGACAAATCCTGACTTAGACAGAGCCTTACATGTGTTTTGGTCCGACTCATTGGAAACCTAAGGGAAAATCGGGATCCGAAACAACACAATGATCATCATTAGTGGCTGATATTCAAAAGATGTCCACACACAACAACACAGATCGATAGAACAGGATATGAATATTTAGCCAGGAGAAGCAAACCATCGTGGCTGATGAGTCATGATAGACAGTTAACTTTTTTCTCAGTACTTCCCGTTCATTTTTTGGTTGAACTGAAAGCGAATTGCAAAACTTTGTGTACCTATGCGCATGAACTCTTCCAACCATTTAAGAGAAAATTTTTCTCGGTAGGTGGGAGAAGAGGGTGAGGTCGCCAGTGTTGAAGGGACGAAGAATAGACGGAATGACGATGTCTATCACTACCATCGCGACTAAACTACACACGTTGCCATGAAAGCGAAAATGTGCCATTCAGTTTATCGTTATCATTCCGTCTCGACATGCTTGCGACAAACGCTGACACGCTTCAGAGTTAAGGACTTTGGATAATACTCCTAGTTATGGGATTTCTTGAGGCAAATATTGTGGATCACTTGTGTTTCTTAAAATGGTGACACTTATGAGTAGACATCGGAAATTTTAAAAACCTTCATTTACTTATATTCCTATGTAAGTAGATATACTCACAAGGAACATGCATCATTAATTATGATTGAAATTGTTTTATTTTGCAAGTTTTCTGATGATTTAAGTTAACGAATATCGATATTTTTTAAATAGCTAACGTTTTCGTTTTTTCGTTCTTATATGAACAAGGCAGCCCGTCTCCCGTGAGTGCTGGAACTTATCTGTGACATTTAGCCCATCCAAAATATGGCGTAACATTATAAATTGCCTTGTAAGTTAACTTTAGCCCACTTAGGATAAATTTCTCCACAGTAGCACAGGCATTTGGCGATGAATTAGTGACAAATAGAGTTAAAGTTTGTTGGCGGTGATGAATTCGCACTCTAACGTAGAATTAATAAATTAGAGCTTATTTTGTACGTTTAAAGAAACTTATTATGAATACGCATGAAACACGATGATGCTCACCACACCATCAGTAATTGTACCCACAGTAATACTAGAGACATTAAGTAAGGGAGAAATCTGGAAAATCAGGAACCCTTTGACCGACATTAACAACTTGATTTAAGGTTTAAAGGAAATAAAGTTTGAATTAAGAAAGGGTGCAGTCAACATTCGATGAATAAAGTGCAACTTTAACGCCTGGAAAACCTTTTATGTATTCCATACCATCGACGCTGAGTTATAGCTTACCCATCGGTAGATTGCAGCTATTATGTAAAAACATGGCCCTAGAAAGAATGAATTATTTAATTGATTAGTTTTTAAAATAAAATTTATTTCTCTTATTGAACAAGATCAGGTTGAGCGATTTTATGAGGTCAAATATACCGGCGTATTTTTAAGTGGGCAAGGACTAAGCCTAAACTCACGTTATATGAGGTCGATTGCCTTTGTTCAGCCTTTACTTGTAATGTGAGCCCTGAGTTACGGGCATTTATAGATCCATCAAAACAATTTTCACCAATATTGTGTGTAGTAATATCTACTAAATTATCCACTGTGAATGAAGACACATCTCATGGATACCCGATTAGATTTTTAATGTTTCTTAAATTTTGCGGCTCGTAACCTGGTTCGCATGATTGCGTATTCCCGTGACATGACCCCGATGTCGTACATTCCGAAACCTCTCTCCGGTCTCCCTCCGTCGCCTCTCTCCTTGGGCATCTGGCCACCTCCACCCCCTTATCTCTACCAACCCCTTCTTTCCCGTCCTGTTTTACAATCCTCCTCAGCCCCTTCTGTCCCCCTCCCTCCGTAGAGTGGCCATCTACTCCCCCCCCCGGCCACCCTCTCCCACAGCCACCGCTGACCTCTTCCCCCTCCCAATACATCCTTCCCCTGCTGCCCCTCGACTCGCCCTTCGTCTTGCCCGCCTTTGTGGGTATCCAGCCGCCTTCTATCCGGCGTGGGTGGGCACTGAAGAGAGAGGCCATCCGCCGCCGCCACCGCCCCCACACCCGCCCCTTTTGTGGGGAGAGAGAGAGCCACCCCAGGCCGCAGCCGCCCCTATCGCCCCCGCTGCTCTGTCGCCTGTGGCACACAAAACTGTCACAACAGACGGACGTCCCGAGCCGGTGAAACGCCAGCCCATGGACGCACGCACTCCCCGGAGCGAGCGGGCTTTTCGACTCGTAGAAGGGGATTTCTCCCCTCGGCCAAGCCCGTCCGCTTTTCTTTCGTAGAGTCAAGTGAGGAGAACTCGTGTGAGCGATGGCGAAAATGGTGCAGGAGGGTTACAAGTGCGGTGCAGCGGCGGCGGCAGCAAGAGGAAGAGATAGGGAGTATAGTTGTTGGTCGGGTGTGTTGTTGGTCGGGGGGTGTTCTGCTGGTGAGGGAGGTAATGGGAAGAGGAGGGGATGGGTGACGGCCCGGGAGCGGGGCGGGAGGATAGGTTTAGAGAAAATTTACGGCGGAAGAGCTGCGTTAGGGTGGAGGAAAGAAAGGGATCATGCATTAGGACGGAAGGGTTCCCAGAATATTCCCCTTGGTTGTCACCATAACTTTACGTGTCCTATTTTACAAGGTATTTCTCAACTTTAACTTTATCACTCGACCTGTTTTTCATGATATATTTGCTGAAGTGGTGAGGTTACTTATTGAAACTATAAACAGCGTATAGTGACAGTAATCTCGGGAGATTATCAGGTTTTCACTTCAAGCCATATATTGGTTAAACTGCCATTAATTCCTACACCATTATTTTGACCTCTTTTCGGAGCTAGAAATAACCTACCATAAGAACTTGTAACGATACATTTTGGAAGGGCATCTCAATAAAAACGATTTTTGCAAGTCACCCTTTTCTTCGGTATCGCTTGACATAACATATATGCCTCAAAATACACATTTTGAACCTTAGATCAAATTTTATCAGAATATTTATAAAGAATATGAATGTTCATTTATGCATATAAAATTCCCACCCCGGTGGCGGCGGGGTAACGTCAGCGTTTGCCATTCCAAGGGCCGCGGGTAGGATTCCCGCCTGGGTGGGTTTTCCTCCACCTGGGGCTTTTGGTATTTGTAAATGTGACTATTATTATCATTGTTAAAGGTCCGATGTAAAGGCTAAAATGTGCTGTTTTCGGACTAATGCTAAATAAATAAAGTAAATGAATAAATATTGATGAAAGCTCTTAGAATATATACCTTAGAGCGCGGGTAATATAAAAAGGCAGTTTCAATAAAAACATCAACGGAAGGAAAAGTTGATTTTATGTCATTAGTCGAGTTAAAGAGACATTACATTGTATTTAGATTACTCAAAAATAAGTTTTGCAGTTCTAATAAAAGTGGTATTTATTTGATTTTAATAGGAACCTCTACAAAGGTTAGGTATTTTCACGATTAACACCAAAGATATTAAAACAGTTAATGTATCACTTCCATCTAGAAATTCCTCGGATGACAAATATCTCTCTGCGGAGAGGCTTGGATGGGGGCGCAGAAGAAGCGAAAACGGGAAAGAATAGGATGCGGTGAGCGGAAGAGAGGTGGAGTTTCTCGGAGAATGTGACGGAGGAAGGGGGAGGGGCCGAACGCTGAGGGGTGTGGAGAGGAGGATTCAGATGGGTGGGCGAGCGCCCTTTGACTTTTCGTGCAGGCGATAGAAATCGGACGATGGGCGGTGGCTAACTTGACGCTCTCCTCGCTTTACAGACGAAGTCAGGCACGAGAGGGAGAGAGAGAGAAAGGGAGATGGACGATAACGGAGAGGGTGCGAAGGAGCACGTCGGAGGACAGCTTTTGGGCAAATAATGAAAGGAGAGTCGATCCAATTTTGGCAGTTCAATTACCAGTCACTCACCTCGTTCTCCTCAAAACATATCCTTTCGCGGCCGGGCTGCTATGAGTATTGCGAACCTGATTCGAATGGAAGAATTAAAAAAAAATCTCAAAAGAAAAATACGGATACCTCACCCTCTAGAATTACGGAAATGGTGTCAAGTGGATGATGGAATGAACAACGGGGCTAAGGAGCTCGAACGAGAGGAAGGTAAGAATTTTAAAGTGGAAATACCATGTTAATTTGCGAAAGCCAAGCACTGTGATATCGCGAATGCCAAGACCATTATTGCAGGAACTAATGGTGCAGATATCGTATAATTCGACCATAATTAATTAATCGAAGAAATAACAGCGATGTTAACTGATGAAAAGATGGCGATAACTAATGGTAAAAAAGCACGACGCCAAAGATATTGAATGGTATTTTATTTCCATTCGTCATATACAGAAATATCGGTAAGAATTGCTCTAATAAAAATCACCAACATATCATCGCTCTGCCGAGTAATTTCTTTAGTCGTTTATACTTACTCTTTTTCTCCTCCCTTTATTCTCCCCCACAGCAAAAAAGGTCGCTTAAATAGAATCTTTAACTTGGCACACGGATGCGAAATCTGCTAAAAGATAGAAACCTTTGCTTAAACATTCCGAAAGACCCTAAGCTATCACTGATACCATAAAAGTATAGTCAACTTCACACAAACTTTCCGTTCCCAAGAGAAACAGGGCGTGGGGATCCCAACGCCTGACGAATTTCCATCATGCAACGCGCATTGAGGTTTCCGTCTTCATGGCGATGTATCAGCGCTAGTCCCTACCTCGAATATTTTCGGGTCACACAATTGCGCTCGGATATTTTACCGTTGAACCAATAAGTTACGAGTAGCCGATTAATTATACTTGTAAAATTTACTATACATAAATATTTCAGCAATAAAGAGAGATAGATGGTCATCGTCTAAGAAATTTTCGGCTGTTACAATATTTTTTAATCATCTGAGTAAACGATCATAAATAACCCTGTACCCTTCTGGAAGTGTCTACATCCACCCCTAAAAGTCATTGGAATTCCGTCGCAACAAGAACCAATGAATATGATACCATGCCACGGGAAGTGAAGCTTGGGATAAAATTGGGTGAACACTTTAAATGAGTATTAACTTTAAGATCCAACTTTTCCAATAGATGTAAATGAATGCACCTTTGTCATTTTTTGGAGAGATGCTTCGTTCAAAGGGCATATTTAGATAATATCTAATACTGTGTAGGAGAGAAATGATATTTAACAAGCGATTTCCACTTCACTGTTTTTATTCACGCGACCCGGGGTTCAGCACATATAATGTCATCTTTGTCTTCAGGTTCATCAGCCTGAAGTTGACACAAAATTTTTAAACCAGGGTCGTGTGAACCAAAAAAGTGTATTAGACATCACAAGCGTTAAATATTACTCTCCAATTTGGCAATTTTCCTCAAAGTTAATAATAAATTCATACCGTTATGTTGTAATGGTTCCTAATTGAATAAATACGCGATTCGAGAGATTTCCCGAAATCAGTAAAAGCGTAACTGAAAAAAGAATATACCTACTTACTTTTCCCTCACTTTCGGGTCACTTTTTAGATCTTCATATCCAATAAATTGAAATAGGCAGAGGGAAATTCAAAGAAATTCATTTTAATTAACCTGAAATTATAATAAAACTAAGGCGGGCCGTATATTTTTCCATGTTACTACAATAACCAATGAGAAATGAAATTATCACACAATGAAAAATATACGCATCATCGGGATTAAATGCTGAAGCAATCACAGTCAATCAAATTATAAAATTCGCCACACTACCAAGGCCGATTTTTTACGTACCACTACTAGCATCGACTTAGTCATACAACCCTTAAGCGTACCGTCATTTTGAAGGAACCGAGCCAAGTAAAAATGAATTATTGCGCGGAATATGCAATGGCAAGTGATATCTATCCATTTAAAAGATATCTTGCTTGGCAAGGATCGTTGCTAACCACATTCCGTGATAAGGGTGGAACGTTTCGAAGCCCGAGGCGTTGTGCAATACGCAGATAGGCAACTCATTCTTGGTCGGTGCTAGGAACGCGATTGACGGTCGCCTGTCGGCACACCCGTGGCAAATTCCGCAAAGTGGATAAGATGCCAGTTCCAACCATTGTCGGCATTCTGGATGACGATGGCGGACCGATCGGATGGGACGCTTGGAATGCTCGCGACACTCGAAGTGATTCGAGTGGAAGAGGACAGGGCAGCGGGTGGAGATACAACGGCGTGTCGCATTGACGACACGGGAGCCGAAAATTTCAATTTCGCGTTCCGTGTGAAACAAGAATGGGACGGAACTGATCCTTACTATTATCCTCGGGATATGTCTCGTTATCGCGCCGCCGATCGGCCGTCGGGAGTGGGGAAGGGAGGGACGTTGAGGAAGGCGGGGCTCTCGACTCCCTTCCACTCAGGGGCAGCCACCCGGGAGGCTGGTTGCGTGCACCCGCACCCCCGCCGGGACGGCCCCAGTGCCTTCGGCCCGGCATCCGAGGAGGGGGTGGAGGGGGGTGACGGGAAGAGCGCCACTCCGGTGAGCCAACCTCCATCATCCGGGGCACGCCCGCGCGCGGGGGGAGGTTGGAAGGGCGGGGGGCACGCGGTGTCCTGGACGGGGCATTCCATTCACCCGGCGATCCATCTATATGCCCCTCCCCCACGAACGACCCCCATGACCCCCGGGAGTAAAAAATAAAGACCAATCAATCTCTCCGAAAGGGAATTTCCCCGGGCGGTGATGGAGGGCTAGGCGAGGACACTCGAGGAGAGAGCGATAGAGTGAGGAGGGTGGAGGAGGTCGGGACTCCATTTACATAACCGGGGCGACGGGTGCGGCACCGCAGAGAATGAATAGCGCATGAAACCGCTTCGGTTTCTTCGGCGCTCGGCTCGAAAATGTGGGCCAGTGAGTATCGAATGTCGGCGCGCTTCGCGGTTTAAAATTTCACTGCTCGAGAAACTTGGCCCAGATTTTGGCCTAGAATGAACGAATTCATGGTAATTCCTAATTCGACATTTTACTGAACTTTTGCGTAGAAGTATTAGCATTCGGGCACCTATAAACGTCCAGTAACGAAACGCCATCGAATCGAACTAAGAATTATACACAGCCATCTTCGTATTTGCTGGGGATTATAGAGATGGCGAAATTGAAAAAATACACATAACAAATAACAAAGGGAAAATGAAATCCCTTTACACTTAAAGCTAGGGTTGGCTATTTTCTTTCCCATTCCTGGTCATTTAATATGTGGAAGTCAAGATTAAAATGTAGATATGAAATATGCAATAAATTTGGTATAAAATCAATCAACGGAGGAAAATAGGCATTTAGGAATGATTTCAGAAGGCTTAGCAATGCTTGAATATAAATCTTTATACATTAATTATGTATGCGTCTATTCTCAGACTCATACATAATTTAAATTTCTGTAACTGTCTTTTTAACAATTTTTAATTGTTTAAATTGAGTAAAAAAGTTTATGATTCCTCAATCAACTGATAGGCAATCTATCCCAAAATAAAAATATATGAAGGGTTTATATTCTCAGTTGTAAATTCGCCATATAAATTCGTAGTTTAGAAGTAGCCGTTAAGTTACTTTTAATATTTTAAGAAACTGCCATTAAAACGCATTTATTACAGATAATACGAGGGTAGTTCAGAATGTAACCTCCGTATCCGCGTATCGTGAGAAGTAATGGAGGGAGCCCAATGGTTGCTGTATTGACACTCCCAGTAGTGCAGTACGCCTCGCGGTGCAGTGTTTGGAACTACAGTTGAAATTCTCACCAAAGGTGAATTCCATTCAGAGAATAAGTTTTTACTGAAAAAATACTTCAAATCTGTTGAAATTCATAGGGAAATTTGTGCTCTGTACGGACCGAATGGGACGAGTGATAACAGTTGCGCGTCGGTATTCTCGTTTGTTTTAGAGTGGACAGAAATATCCATAATGACGAGAAGTGGCCGCCCGTCTGTAGTGAACAATGAACTGCACCCGAAAATTGACGAAATGTTCGTAAAAAACCGGCATTTTACGATACCTGAAATCTTTAGAAAATTTTCCACAGGATTCAACGACTCTGTTGAATAGAAACACGACTTCATGTTTTGTGCTCGTCTTGACGAGAAACTTCAAGATGCCTTCATCGGTTGGCTGCGATCTCAGGCAGCAGAATTTCATGCTGAAGGAATTTGTGAACTAGTTCAGAGATATGACAACTGTTTAAATCTGTTTGGCAAATCTGTCTATAAATAGCAAAGATATGTAGTTTTGAGATGAAAATAATAAATTTTCTATTCCAGTGTATTTTTTATATCTTAACGGAGGTTACCCTCTGGGCAGCTCTCGTATAAACTCAGTGCGTTATTTTGGCTTGATTACACTGCTCTATCTCTTATTCCTGACTTCGAACGTTAAATTTCACGGAAAGTACAAACCTTGTAACTCAATAGGATCACGAAACCATGCCACAGACTCCCATAAATGTCTTTGCTTTGAAGTTGATTGCACCTACTTGATACAAGAAAATATCCGGTAAATATATTATAATTTAAGGACGATTCTTATGGAAAAACATGCATCAGATTAATTTATACTGAGAGTATGTTGGATTTCAAAAGGATTGCGTAGAGCTATAGAGTGTTCAGGTATATTAAAAGCTCTATTTTAATCTAATGATACATGAAACTTCCATTTCAAAAACATTAGACTCACCCTTTTATTCGATAGAAACGTAGTACTCCCGTCAATAAATAAAGTTGAACAGAATCACGTTATGTAAACCCAAACACGAACGAAAAAAAGACAAAATTGGCAGAGGACTGAATGATGGGAGGATTAAAAGCAAGAAATCGGGGATTAATCCTCACACCTAAATTCTCCGGAATACGGAACATTCTTGTTCGAACGTAAAGATTATATGACATTTGCGTTAGAGACGTCAGACATTGGAATATTAGTGGAAGGTTTATTATTTTATCGTGCTTTAGTTGCTGCCTGTATTTTAATTCACATGTACCAGAGCACAATGGAACCACATAGATCAAGCTTAACGGGTCTCGGTTGAGCCGTTCATTGAATAGGAAAATATTGACATAAATTGATAGCAGTGCCAAATCGGAGGAGAATTCATCGGGGGCTGGACTCCATCTCACGTTTTATACTTATTCATTTACATGCGCGAGGAAAATTCAAACACGGACACGGAAAATCTAGGCGCTTGTCGTAAATCCCTTGCAGACGTAGTTCCCGGAGGAGAGGAGCATAGCCGCATCGCTTCGGACACGCACTTCACGAAGTTCCGCCTGACTCAACATGGGTTCGCCGTACAGCATAGGCGTCGCCTGGATTTCCAAACCAAGTCATTGAGTCATAAAAGACTTTCCGCCGCACCGCAGAATTCAGTCCTTAATGGAGGTCGCCAGAGAGGAGACGGAATGAGCCAACCTTGCGGAAAGTGAGTGGGAATTTTTTTAATGTCACCCACCTTTAATTCCAAGAGCAGACGAGCGAACATGCGAATGACCAAATTAATGGTGACCACTCACTCCGGCTGAAACCACTTAAAAAGTAATCCATTTTAAGGGGAGATGATAAATTGCACGCATTACGCCTTGTTAAATAGATCCTATTAATAATTAAGGAAACATCCTCGCTCGCTTATTATTTTCATTCTTCCACCAAGGAGCGATTCCGCGCGGCTCTGGCGGAGAATAACGATTATTTTATGCCTCGCATCATTCTCGTTTAGGGCGGTATCGCTCAGCCTCCTGTCATTTTTTATTTTGATTATCCCATTGTTGGGAGGCATAACTCCCTCTCGAAGCAGTAACTCACCCGGGGATGGTATTAGCATAAATTTTTATGACTCGTGTCCGTATCTTGTTATCTATCCTATCCTTCCATACTCCCGCTCCCCTTCCCCCTCGGCGTCCCTCCCCCACGAGTGGCGCCCCCACCCCCATCTCCACCCTCACCCCCTCTCCGCCCTCCCTTCCCTCAACCCCCTTTCATCCCACCACTTCCCACGCTCTCCCGCCCCGCCGCCCCTCTCCCTGCCCGACCCCTATCCTCACGCTCTCCTTTGACTCCGCGCCATTTCTCACGCCGCTCGCTCGCCCTGCCCCCACACCGTAACACACGCACGCACGCTCACAAAACACTTCGGCTAGCCAAACCCTCCCTCCCCACGCACCCTCCTCAGGTGCCCACCTCGCCCTCCGCCGTCTATTGCCTCCCTCCGCATACTCGGCATGTCCCCGTCCATCTCGTTCTCCCATTCCCTCTCTCTCTCTCTTTACACGTCTCTTGGATAATGTCTTCTCTTCGTCTCGCCAATTCACTAAGCAATTGTAATCATAGTTATTGATTTCCGCGCTGGAAATATGTTCTTGCGGCATTAAATTATGGGCGCATTACCTGAGAAGACAAAATTACCTTCGAGGAAATGGGAGTCTAATTGCCCATCGTTATCATCGAAAAATAATCCTTCTTTCGACGGTTTACCTATTTTAATAGCCTTGGATATGACATATCCGTGGTCTAAATAATAATTTACGGACATTTACTGCCTCTTTACTATTTTTGTTCAGTGTCTCAACTTCAAATTACTCTGTTTAATTCAAAAAGCGAAACCCTCACTTAGTGAAACACGTCTTTGCCCAGCTATGTGACATTATTTTCAAATGAATGTCAACATTACACATTTAATCTTCCTCCTGCGTCACTACTTGCATTACTACTGATTTCCCTTATCCCCTCTGGTAATCGGATTTTCCCGCGGCGTAGGACATTTTTGATCCTCTCCCACATTCTTCATCTTTCCTTACCTTCGGCTACACTCCCGCTTCAACCCCTGTTCAACTCCCACGCACATTCTCCGTGGGTGGCTACTCGGGGCATTATGTAGATTCAAGAGATAGTCCCGTTCTCTTCTTTCCACTCCTTCTTTCCACTCTTTTCTTCTCCTCCGGAATACCTTTCTCTCTCTCTCTCTCATCTCATTCCGTCCGCCCTGCCATGTTTTGTCTTAGGGATTACGGGGCGAACAAGGGTTAACTCATGCCGGTGAACAACGTTTGCTGTTACAAACTGAATAAGTAAGCAACGTAATGTCATTATGTTTGGCGAAATTCGATTCCGGAAATATCGAATGAAAATGTGCCTTCGCCCACCATTGAAATGTATTATTAATGCCCGAACGTTCCCTCCAAATATGTGTTTTTATCATGTCCGAAGTAGTTTCTATATTTTACTATTTTCAATATCCATAGTGATACATTCTAGTTGAAAAATATTCATTCGTTTATTGCATACGTTATATTCATTTCAATTAGAATGAAATCTACGCATGATAAAATGACATCTTCGTATTCTCTCATCACCAGACGCATCCCCATCTGCCTCGCTGAGGAATATGTCGAGAGGAATTCCAGAATATTTTAATTAATTAGCCTTTTTACCGAATAATCTCAAATACATACGGAATGAAGTGAATGAAACCCGTTACTAAGCCTTTCTTAAGTATTTCGAGTCGGAAGTAAAGATCACCTTGCAAACCTACTCACATTTTTCTTTGGGGGGCTTGACATGCTTCGGATAAATCTCTCGGTCTTCAACTCAAGGGAATAACTCCAGTTCGCGAATAAACCGTTATTGTATGGATTTGTCCACATTTCTCTTTGATTTATGGTCAATGTTAAATAAAGACCCCATTTAAGTAAGGGATTATATTTTTCCAATCTTTTTTATTTGCATACCTTTCATATTAAAGGGTTCATACTTTCTTCTGAAACCTTCGGTAACGATGTTTGTGAAAGACAGATGTTCTCAAAGTTTAGAGTGGGACCAAAGTAGGATAGCCACTTTAGATTGATATGAAAGCTATAAGCTCCCAGCCTGTTTGAAGGTGACGGGCTTTCCGATCGTTACGCGATAGCGTCATGTCGTTAATGTCCATCACTCAAGAATATTGTGGGCTTGTCTACGGAAATTGACACATACTGAATTTTCCGAAGTAATATAAACCAACTGTTGGAGATTTCACAGCCACAAAAATATTGGATGACAGCACGTGATTATTAAGGAAGTTTGTTTTGTAATTCGTGACCCTGGCGATGCCGGAAATTTGCGACGTGTCAATTCTGCTCGTCCGTACAATTGTGTAATAAATACATACTCAGGGTACTGGGAAGCAAGAGTAATAATTACTTTTTTACAATTATTATTAGAACGAAAGGAATAGAAAATAAACGGTAAAGCACGACAATGAAAATAAGAGTGTTTTCATGGCAATTAGTACCTAGTGGCACACTGATTTCACGACACGTTACTTCCTCAAGATAAAGTGGGGAATTTCCTTTAGTAATCGTCGTTACATTGGCATCGCAAGCCACCGGACACTTCCTTCACGCCTTGTTTGAAGGAAAGAGGGCTTTTCAGAAGGAAGGAAGTTGACTAATGTAAGCACCCAGGTCTTTCCAGATTTCTCAAAGTTGGAATCGATTTTGTTCCGGGAACTCACTTTTATAAATAACTACACCATCACTCACGGCGGTCATGAAAAATCATATCCTTACATTAATGAGAACTTAACTAACTTGTTACAAAAGAAAAATGGAGCTTTCTTAAAGTTATAACAAAATTCGTTTCCAATGAATGAATTTATGAATATTGAGGGAATATTGTATGAACATTATAATTTGGAAAATTTCGTGACGTGCTCTCCATTGTTATAATTAGTTCTTTCACGCCCGAGGAAATGCAAATGAAAGGAAAATCACATGTGAAAAAATGCATGTGACAAGGCATGCCTAAGACCATATTTATTTCAATGGATTTTATAATAAATTATTGGAAGATTATGGATACGTGGGATCATGGACATTTAGTTTCTTTCGAAAGACCGTGAGTTCGACCTTTTCGCAAAAAGAACGTAATTTAAATAAATTCAAAATTTTAATAAATTAAATCCGCAAAACCACAATTAAATCTCAGTTTTTTATTTAATCCTCGAGTTTGCAACAACTTTTCTTTATTATTACTGCATTTTTGTCCGATTTCCACCATTGTGGATGAAGTATGAAACTACGATTTGTTCTGGCTCAGTGGATGAGACGATAAAAAACCACGAAACATTTATTGCATGCATTTATATTTAATTCATCAAATTATCCGTTAATAAAACCGTGATCAACGTCGAGACAGTTGATTTCACGCCCACGCACGCGTGGGCAGCGCAATCGCTAATAAAACCACGACTCCAACCGACTGCTCGTAACCTCCACATCCTTTCCCTTCCGCACTCCGCTCCCACTCCCCCGTCCCCCATCCTACACCACCTTCGCCTTCTCCACCCTCTGCAACCCACCGCTCGCTCCTCCCATCCCATCGTCGTCCTCTTCTCCAACGCCGCCCAACTATTACTCCTCCCCACCTCCGAAAAGGGAACCTTTAAAAACTCGTGTACACACAATTCCATTCTGGGAGCGAGTGGGGCTGGAAGTTGAAGGGAGAGAGAGAGAGGTGGCGAGAGAGACCATTTCCCTCCCCCCACCCCCGTGTACCTTTCTGCCCACCCCTGTCACCCTCTCGTCCTTTTCGGTAGAATATCAGCGGGAGTTCGGAGAGAGCGGGAGTGGGAGTACGTGGAGGGAGGCGAGGAGAGTTGTCCTCTGCTGAGGGAGTGAGAGAAGGCGGCACTACTCAGGGTTTGTCCGCCTCCCTTGGTATTCACTTACGGGAAATGTGAACGGATGGAAGGGGTGGGGTTTGGGGAGATGGTTTTTTTTCTTCGAGTGTAGGGCGAAGAGGATGGGTGTGGGAGGGTTGGTAGGTGTTTGAGGGGGAGGGGGGCGGGGCTGAGTGGCGGGCCGTTGGGGGATGGGACGTTCCTGAGTGGCAGCGGAGGAAACGGCGTGGGGGCGCGATATCTGTGAGTAGTGATGGCCAAAATACGCTTTTGCTTTACGGGCCGGTATCTTCAAACCCCAGAATTTTTTGCGAAAGTTTTTGTCAAGAAAGAAAGGCTTTCATCATCGGTGCAGCCAATAAATTATTCTGATTTACCGCGTCAACACTGCATGCTAAAACCTAAGATCCGTAAATCGTTACGAAATTTTTTTCCAACATTCATCGGAAAGTTTAAGTTATTTCTAGAAAGGGAAATTCTCAATTTCGAGATGCTTATAAATCCATGTGTCCTTGCATCAAATGAAATGGATTCATTGACGTTTCATCCCTTCGATGGTTGTACGGCATAACTTCTACGCTCATGTGCGCAGTAATTATAATGAAGTGGAAGTGATACATACGACTTTACGTTGTTACAGAATACATCTCTCTCATTCCGTGGAAATGCAAAGTCATATGTGTCACTTTTCTTTCGATATAATAGAATGCCACCAAGTTGTGGCCTAAACTATCTCTCAAATTTATTCCTAATACTTTTGTATAGAGATCAAATGATAGCAGTCCATAATTTAAGAAAAAATTAACAAATTTTTAGATATTATTCACAAGCATATTCAAGCCTTTCATTTTGATAAAATTCTTCAGTGCCTTCTTCTTGATATTATAAATAAAATAAAAAGTAAATATGAATTCCAAAGAAACTGCGGGAGATGCCGCAACAGTAACTTTTAACTGAGTCATCCGCTAATGTGCATTTCAATGCAACAATAGTCAAGGCGAATGATTTTTACACTCTGAAATTGTTGAAGTAAATATGAAGTTTTACAACCCAGGTATATCTTTGTTAAATACTTCTCTAAATGCCTATGCAAGCATATAAACCGAAGCTATATATAAATCGCAAGTCATTCGGCGGCTAAATATCTACTGGTTGCCAGGATCCTTAAAGGAAAGCGTCAGAATAAAATTAGTGTAACGAATTTGAAGCACATGAATAACTCTTTTTTGTTTATTTGCTGAGAGGAATCAAAAGAGGCAATAGATTAAAAACTGATAGCGTTGTATGTAAGTATGTATGATAGCGTTGGAGAAGAAGGCACTACACTCGAAGGCTATCTGCATACGGGTTATCACATACGACATAATAAAGTAAATCTGGAAGTGATGAAATTTTTCCTGAATAGGAAGGAAATATCAAAAAAGTACAAATATTTAAAAATGCAAATTTATGAAAATGACGCATAATTCAGAATGGAAAATGCTAAAATTTTCGATTTTCTCTTATTATTTCACGTATTATCTTTACGAAATGGAATTCCACTTAGCCAAGGTGGAAACTGTGAAATGTATGATCAATAAAAACAGCTATAAAACATAATTTCCTTGGTAAGAAAATATTAAACAACATCGGTAGGAGAAAATAAAAGATGAGAAGCAACGAAGCTTTTGTTTTTCCGACAGAATAATGGTTAATTATCATGAATGGACGAATAGCAATCAAATACCAATCAAAATTTATTGAGGAAGAGGTGAATAAAGAAGGCTTATGATGAGTAGTGGAGGAGAAGGAAGACAGTTATTTTATACTGCATTAGACATGAGAGATTAAGGAAGGCAAAAGGAAGAAAAATGGCGGGAAAAATATGCACGAAAAGTAAAAATAGAAAACATTAAGCTAAGCTCTTCCGCAGCTCTTGGCTTCAGTCCTCCGAGTTACAAACTGTTAAGAGGATGACGAAGGTATTTATCCAAGGATATCTCGCTTGAACTCAGCAGATCCATTGTTGAATGCACACATTCAGTGTCTCTTAAGTACATGCTCTGCAGCAAAGTAATTACAATACGTTCCCTATGGTAAAACAATTGCTCTCTTCAATGGAAATGCATTATTAAGCGACAACTATTATGCGATCCATATATCATAGACAAAATAATTGAATGTATAAAATGTCGGACACGACCTTCACACTTAATTAATTGTAGCACGACCAGAGACGTCGTGCTACAATCATATACCACACTAGAACTACACACCAGGCATTTTACCACGGCCACCAATAGTGTTTACTCCTCTGACTTTTTTCATGTACAGTGACCAGATTTGCTTCAGCTTGGGATAAAGGACATGATTACGTAAAGGTGTGCGAGTTTGTCTGTGCGTGTGTGAGTGCGCGTGAGTATGCGGCTCCAGGTGACGCAAGCGTGCGCGGAGGAACCCCTGAAGGGAACCTCACGTGGGCAGTGGGGCCCACGTGGTCGACAGCAAGGTCTCCCCTGCACCCCCACCCCCCCACTTTCCCTCACTCATATGCCGCCCTCGCCCTCCCGCAGGGGGGTCGCCTAAGAAGTGCCGCCCGCCCGCCGGAGGAGATGGATGGATGGCCAGAGTAATTTTCCGGTGCGGAGACGAGAGAGCGAGCCCCGGCCTCCTTAGAAAGGCCCCGAGGGAGTCAAGGGGAGGCGCGAGCTGGGAGCGATTCCGGTTGAGTTGGCACCGACGCGAGATTCGCAAGAGGGGACGCCGTCGCACGGATGAAACCCATTTTCGGTCGGTGAGGGAAGAGGGAGAGAACCAGGGTGAGGGTGATCGACACACAATGAACCTCGTGCGTGTTTTCATAAATTTCACGGCGAACTCCGCGAGGGTCCTCCGGTTTGAGGAGGAAAGCAGAAAAATAAGCGCGGGATTACGCGTAGACGTCATGAAGGAGCGGGTGGGTGGCTTAGAGCGAGGATTTGAGTCTGCTCGGTTCCCCCCACCGAAGAGATTATACGCCCCGCGCGACCGTGTTTATGCGAAAGAAACGCCTTCCACTTAAAGGGCGCTCGCTCCCCCTAGAGGATGTAATCCTTCGGAAGAGATAAGACCCTCGAGCCCCTCAGGAACGACTCCCAAAACCTCCCACTTTATTTCAGTTTTGGCCAATGGGATTAAGGTATCAATGCGCAGATGCTGTTGGCCGGGCTCCCCTGCCTCTTCTGACCAATTCCTGCCCGCCGACGCAAAAGAGGATCGCTTCCTTGAAGCGAGAACGACGGAAGATATTTTTTGCCACGCTAAACGATACGCTCCGATGTTGTCCCGAGCAGAAATACGATAATAGGTATCTCTGGTAGTGGTCGAAAGGACAGGATGAGTCTAAATCTACATACATTATGTATGTACGATCATCTGAATGAAAACAGTTGATAAACTTGTACTTGGAATAAGCTTTTCATAACCTGTAGAAATACGGCAACACAAATGATCCCGTTCCAAGAGAAAATGATCATACATCACCTGTTCATACATACGTTGAAAATTATGTTTTTAGTTGAAAACATAAGTCTAGTCTGTGCCATGCTTACTCGCTGAGTTGCCGAAAAGTCAAAATTTGTAATTCAGGTGATGTTGTTCATTCTTGATATTATGTAGTTGAGAATTGACTAAAATGCGACATGATCTTTGTCTTCCGAGTGCCTTTAGTCCTTTGATGTAATTATTTGGAGTTTTATTCTCCCCTTCTTGAGCTTTTGTAGATAAAATGAAAAAATAAAAACTCAAATGTTTTAGGAAAAGTAAAATGGTAATGATGCCAATACTTCCTGAACAATTACACTGTTGGGTTACTATAAGAACTGAAAGCTGCAAGTTGAAGAGTTACTTACATTTTAATGTCAGTAGAGGGAATGAGTACAAGAATTTGACTCACGATCCATTCGCAACCGGAAAATTCATCGATGAAATTTGAAATTTGTGTTAATACATTTTGAACTTGTAAATTCTAATAATTTTACACAAATTTATGCGTTACTTTGAGATAACACAGTTATCAGCATTAAGGTCAGTTTGATAGACGAGGGTAGGGATCACCCAACACTAAGCTTAATGGCGTGTGTAAATCACACATCAGGGAAGGGGGGGGGCAGCAGTTCCTTTCCCTGTGCCGCCTATGGTTTTCTAGAAAGTTGTGGCACCCGAAAAATCACACAGCTTGGCTGAAGCAAATGGTGCCCAGAGGCGTGGCCGGGAATTGAACCCGGGCCCTCGGTCATTAACAGTTAACGCCCTACACCCTGGGCTCTCTCTCTCACTATATATATATATATATATATATATATATATATATATATATATATATATATATATACATATATGTATATATATACACATATATACATATCTATACATATTTATAAACTTGGACGGGAACAAACAATATAAGAACGCATGAAAAGAACACTCACACGATATTTCTAAATAATTTCGACGAAATTTAGCTACGTCTTCCTCAGAAGAAACAGAAGTACTGCATATACGTCTACACACACACACACACACACACACACACACACACACACACACACACACACACATATATATATATATATTTATATATATATATATGTATAATGGGCTGACACAATATAACACAAATAGAAAAGAATAGACACATTTAAAAGAACACTCACACGGTAAATTGTTCGAGCTTTCGGCCCTCTCAGAGGCCTTCTTCAAGAGAGACTCATATATATATATATATATATATATATATATATATATATATATATATATATATATATATATATATATATATATATTTTAAGGTAATCTACCGGTTAAGGTAGGTTTTTGGATGGACACAACTACCAAACAAATATTTTATTACTCCTAACAAAACACAAAATCCATCATCCTACTCTATATCAGGTCCCTCTTCATCTCTGAGTACTTTCTTCCTCCCTTCATCCCGTCCAACATCCCTATCCTGTTCCTTCCCTTTCCTCTTTTGCCCAACATTCTACCCTCTATCACAGTCTTCAACATCCTACTGCCGGTCAATACCCCCTTCATCCACTTTTCCTGCCTCCACAGGATTTCTCCCAACAAACCCCTCTCTTCTCCCACCATACCAAGTACTTCCTCATTTGTTTTCTTCTCTGTCCATTTCACCTTCTCCATTCTTCTCAACACCCACATTTCAAAAGCCTCCAGTCTACGTCTATCCTCCTGCTTCAATGACCACGTTTCCGCACCGTACATAGCTACGCTCCATATCAAAGTTTTTACGAGTCTTTTCTTAACATCCTTACTCAAAGTCCCCGTCATCAACTCCCTCCTCCTTGTGAAAGCCTCTTTGCCTAGCGCAATTCTTCTCCTTACGTCCCTACTACTTTGACCGTGTTGGTCCAAAACACTACCGAGATACGTAAACTGCTCTACCTGCTCTAGTTTTTGCCCTCCTATTTTAATGTTAAGCTTGGCCTTTTTCTTTCTAGAAAATCGCATAACCTTTGTTTTCTTAATATTGATTCTCATCCCATACCTGTCGCACTGAATTTCCAATTCACTCAGCAATGCTTGCAGCTCCTTGGCTGACTGACATACTAAAGCTTGGTCATCAGCAAACCTAACTGATTTTACGAATTCCCCGCCCACTTTCATTCCTACCTCGAGTTCTTCCCATGCCTCTTTAATCATATCCTCTGCATACAGGTTGAACAGCAACGGTGATAATGGGCAACCCTGCCTTACACCTCTTCCTAACACCGCCCATCCGGACTCCCCGTTCCCCACTCGCACCTGAGCAGTCTGAGACATGTACAGGTTGCGGATTAGCCTCCTTTCCCTCCAATCTATTCCTATTTTCTGCAATATACTCATTAGTTTTTCCCAATTCACCCTATCAAACGCTTTTTCGAAATCTACGAAACAGGCAAATACCTCCTGGTTGTGTTCTATATTCCTCTCGATTAATAATCTCATTACTGCAATGGCATCACGCGTACCTCTCCCCTTCCTAAACCCAAACTGATCATCCCCTAAGTAATCATTTGCCCTACTCTCTATCCTTTTGTTTATGATCCTGAGAACAACTTTAGCTGCGTGGGATATCAAACTAATTGTCCTATAGTCCTCACATGACGTGGCCTTTACCTTTTTCGGAATAGGAACTAAAACTGATCTCACAAAGTCTTCCGGCCAGATTCCCTCCTCATAAATACTACGGATCAGCCCATATAGCCTCTTCCTCCCACATTTTCCTAAGCATTTTAAAAGTTCCACGGGAATGTTATCTACCCCCACGGCCTTATTTAGTTTCATCTCCCTTAGTGCCCTTTCTATCTCATGGTCTAGTATGCCTGGACCTAAGCTGTCCTCCTCTACGTCATTTTCTTTTTCAATGTCTAACTTTGTTGGTCTGAGTTCTTTACCATACAGTTCTTCTATATACTCCTTCCATCTCTCTTGGATCTTTCCTGCGTCAACTATTACCTTACCCGCCTTATCTCTAACTGTTAGCATAGCTCTTCCTTTCTTACTTCCCGATAACGATTTAACTTTGCTGTACAGCGCACCGATTTCACCCTTCCTCTGCAGACTTTCCATATCCTCGCACTGCGTCTTCCACCATGCTTCTTTTGCTTTATTTGTTGCCCGCCTCAATTTATTGTTCAATTCTTTGTACTTCATTTTGCCTAATTCTGTATTTATATTCTTCCATTTTCTCCGCTCATCCATCTTTGTAATCATCTCATCCGTGATCCATGGTTTCCTAGTCCTTTTAGCGTTAACGGTTCCAATAATGTCTTTTGCGGCTGTAGACAACCCCTTCTTGATCATTTCCCATTTTTCTTCGATAGTACTAAGCCCTTTACCATCCTCCATGATTTTCTCTACCGCCTGTTTGTATTCCTTCCTTTTCAACCCATTTAACGCTTCTACATTCCATTTTCTAACTCGCCGCCCCTGCCTTATCTTTTTGAAACGTACGCTACATTTCATAACAACTAAATTGTGGTCTGAGTCCGCATCCGCTCCCGGGAAGCTGTGGGAATTTATCACACTATTCCTAAACCTGTGTCTAACCAGGATATAATCTAGCTGATATCTTCCTGAGTCACCTGGCATTTTCCATGTATACCTGCGTCTTTTGTGGTGTCTAAACCAAGTGTTGGTGATGACTAACCCCTGTCTTCTGCAGAACTCAACTGCTTTCTCCCCGCGGTCATTCCTCGTGCCTAAACCGTAGTCCCCCACCTCATCACCATCTCTTCCTTCGCCTACCGTCGCATTCCAATCCCCCATCACTATCAAATGTTTCCCTGCAGGAACACACGCGATCATGTCCTCTAACTGATCGTATATCCTATCGACCTCTTCTTCCTTATGGTTGCTCGGTGGCATGTATACCTGAATAATAACTAAGTTCGTCGGTTCTGCTTTTATCTCCACTAGTAGTATTCTATCCGTTACCTGCTCTATGTTGAATACACTTCTCCCTACCTCTTCATTTAATACAATGGCAACCCCTCGTTGGCTCTCGTCCCCGCCGCTGTATATTATTCTATACTTATCACTCCAGTAATCCCCGCTATCTTTCCATCTCACCTCGCATAGACCTAAAATATCTATATTTCCCCTTTCCATCTCTCGCTTAACATTCTCCAATTTCCCTGTCCTCATCATTGTCCTAACATTCCACGTTCCTATTCTAACTAATTTCGCCTTCTTCTCCTGCGTCTTCTGTCCTGCTGCTGCTGGTTTTCCCTTGCAAGGGTTTCGTGGGATGACGACCGCGGAAGCCTTGCCTCCCCCGCTGCCGGGCACGACACACGGCCGATTGGGCCGAGCCCCGTGGTTGCCAGGACTCAAAATATCTCTATTGTCCATCATATTTTTCTAGGGAATGATAATTGAGGTGGTTTCCCGTTGCCTTCCTCAATAGTGTTTTTAACGTGACACCATCACTTACTGGCTGCCCCACTGGGGTCAGACGCCATTGCAGCCGCCTCACTGAGGAACAGACGCTGCGTGGACTACCTTTCGTCTGGCTCCTAACCTTCGACCTATCTGGCATGGGTGACCCTACCAGGAGCAATAATTATTACTCCCGCCAGCACAGCTCTAGGGGTCATCGGAACGCACAAGCCCTTCCACCACGTCAAGGTTGTAGTCCGGAGAGGGATATATATATATATATATATATATATATATATATATATATATATATATATATATATATATATATATATATATATATATATATACATGTATATATATACATGTATATATATACATGTATGTATGTATGTATATATATATGTTCGAGCTTTCGGCCCTCTCAGAGGCCTTCTTCAAGAGAGACTCATATATATATATATATACATATATATATATACATGTATGTATGTATATATATATATATATATATATATATATATATAATAATGGGACGGCAAAATAGAACGCCCATTATTTTACTGCTCGTGTGAGTGTTTCCGTATAATCGATATATATATATATACATATATATATGGGTCGCGGTAGTCCAGGGGGTAGATCGTTGGACTGCTGACCGGAGTAGAGGGTTTAACTCCTCAACGGAAGGCCCGGGTTCGATTCCCGGGCAAGCCTCTCTGGGTACCTGCAGCTCTTCCCCAACCTATGTGATTTTTCGGGCGCCAGATCTTCCTAACATACCAAAACTGGCCCATACAATGGCAAACTGGCCCCTCTACCCAGATGTGTGAATTTCACACGCCGTCGGGCTTAGGGTGAACTGGGTGAACTCTACCAACACCTTCCAGCAAACTGATCTTCGGGTTTATCACCGATTCGGTTTATATATATTTATATACGCGCATATGTATGCATGTTTGACAGCAAAAATTTTAGGTTAGAGCAATTTTTCCTCGGTGCTGTCCGGTGTCCGCTTAACTTCAGATATTAACGCCCGAGCTTTTACCTGGGACTGAACTTATTTAACTTTACTGTCACCACCTTTAAACTTTACGCAGCAAACGCCCGTAAGTTTTTCCCACACATTTGTCAAGACACCAGAATTTATGGCTAGCTTCCATCCTCTTAATAAAATATGCGACCATGAGTATTTACGTGGCACCCTTCTAACATGTGCTTGGCTTATTAACCCCATAAGAAAACCGAACCCGAGCGAGGGAGATTGGTAGGAGACCGACGACGGAGGGAATCTCCGCCTATGCAGGAGAGCAGCCCGGAGATGGAACAGAAAGACGAATTCCTAGCTCGAGGCGAGGGAGAACGGGGTGGAGTGAGAGTGCGAGCGTGTGTATGCTTTCGAGCGTTGAACGTTTGAAGGGAGGGAGACGGGAGGACACGGAAGAACAAGGATGAGAAAAGAGATCCTTGGGTTTGTAATGCAGGAGAGGTGCATAGGGGCGAGGGTAGGAGAGGCAGACGTGGAAGTGTGGAGGGGTTAGTTTTTAAGTGGGAGATGCGGCATTTTTCAGAGGCGAGGGAATATTTGAGAGAATGAAAGAGGTGAGACGGATTGCGGGGAGGAGGGGGAAAGGAGGGGACGGGAATGGAGGAGAAGATGGTAACGGTGGGAAGGGAGACGGGAAAATGTGTAAAGAAAGACACTCGGGAGGTGTTCCCGAGATGACCGAAGATGTGGGGGGATGTGGGGATAAACAAAAGAAGGGCGACCGAGGAAGCGAGTTTGGGGAGCAACACGGGGCTGCCGCCGCCCGTCCACCCTGAATTCCATCGGGGGTGGAGGGAGAGTAGAAACCTCTCCCCCCTCCCGCCACGTCTCCACCACACTAAAAGCATCCTCCTTGACTCTCTCCTCCACCTCCCTCCAAAACCATCCCTCCCCCCACGCTCTCCGTCCTCCAAACCTACTCCGCCCCACCTCCACTCCACTCCCCGCCCGTCTCACGGTTCTCGACTCAATGCCTCACCTTTCTTACTCTTCTCATTTCTCTACCTCCTAACCCAATCCTTATTTGAAAGTAATTAATAGTATCATTAATTCTTATCAACCGCACTTTTGAGGTATTTTCGCTTTATCGTAACTTCCGGAAAAAAGTATTTTGAAAAAAATTACGGGTATAACGAATTATGCTGCAAAATACAGCCATCGTATTTTAAATAAAAATCGTGTAAACAACACGCGTTTATCTAATAAGATTTTCAACAACCCGTCTATTGGTAGGGATATATTAACCTGCGGTACTAATTCGTCATAATTGATTCTCTCAAATACCTGAACCTGTAACTTGGAAATGTTTAATGAAGGTTAGATCTAGGGACGACTCACCTGATAAAAATATTTTTTTAAATTTACGCTCAAGGGGTGAATTTATCGCGTAAAATTCTCCTCCCATTGTTGATTAGAATGTCATGCACGAGACTTAAGTACTCTCTATGCACGTTCCTGAATAATCATGGGTAATGACTGAATCTACGCAAAAAACACTATTTTAACCTTGCGGACGATTTGGTATCTTCATTTATTACTTGATCGTAAATTTCTCTTAAAGTAAAAAATGTCCAGGTTATTATATTAAAAATTAAATGCCGAGGAGAGCCATGGCGAAATATTAACCAAATACGAGATGATTCCAAGCAGATCTGTGTTTGAAACATGTCTTTCAATAAATCTACAATGCAAGAGTTTTATACATTTAAGATATTATAACATTTAAGAAATACCAGAGGAAGTCTGCCCTTCACAACTAAAATTATTATTTAAAGTTATTATACCAACATAATTCATTCAAATAATCTTTTTAATAGACAAAAAGGATCTCATTTAATGATTACGGTTTGGCTAATTCAAATGGTGTTAATTTTAATGCTACTCTTAACGGTTTCAGCCCTCCGTGGTTATCGTGTTTATTTTAATTAAATTAGAAGTTTCATTAAATCTTAAATAATATCTATTCAAGGTCTTCAAGAAAACAGAAAATATTACAGAAGATGCAGAATTTTATCATTACTTCAACGACTTTTTTTAGATGAATTGGTATTACTTTTTCTCAAGTTCTCTACAAATGACGTTATTCAGTATGGCCTGGTGACGCCAAACTAATACTATATGCACAAATTCAGTAATATCAATGATCGTGAAATATTGGAATATAAACCTCGGGGAGTGATCGAAAATTCTTAACCTTTCAGCTAATATTTGATCTTAATGATGTCGCTTTCTGTTGAGATATTATTTTTGTGATGCACTAAATAGGAAGATTGAAAGGATGAACGATCAAGAAGTAATACTTTTCAACACCGAAAAAAGTTGAAATTACATGCAATGCCATAAATATTTAAAAAAATATAAATATTCCTCAGAATTTTAATAATTATAAAAAATTTATAAATTAAATTGAAAATAAAATAGAAATTACTCCGATCCGATTTCGATCTAATGCATACTACCTTGATCAAAAATTTCCCGGAATTTATTCAGAAAATTAAAAATACAAGTTTATTCATCTAAATCTATATTGTCCCCTTCAAAGTAATCCCCATCGACTGCAACACACTTATGCCAGCGCTTGATCCAATCCTCGAAACATTTTTTATATTCGGTTGTCGGTATGTCCATCAGTGCTTCCTGCGATTTTTCCATTACTTCCTCTCGGCTGCTAAAACGCGTTCCCCGTAATGGTTTTTTAACTCGATTGAACAGAAAGAAGTCACAGGGAGCCAAATCAGGTGAATTCGGTGGCGGTTGGATGGTATTTGTTGCATTTTTCGTCAAAAAATTACGAATAATGATAGCACTGTGCGACGGTGCGTTATCATGGTGCAAAATCCACGAGTTTTCTGCCCACATTTCTGGTCTCTTTCGGCGAATTGCTTCACGTAAACGTCTCATAACGCCCAAATAATACTCTTTGTTTACTGTCTGGCCTTCTGGCAAAAATTAATGATGCACTACACCGTTGTAATCCATGAAAACCGTCAGCATTGCCTTCTTTTTTGACTGAAAACGACGTGGTTTTTTTGGTCTCGGCTCATTTGGTGAACGCCATTCACTTGCCTGATGTCTGGATTGCGTGTCGTACTCATAAACCCACGTCTCGTCTCCAGTAATGATCCTTTTGATGAATGTGGGATCGGATTCAGCCTCGCAAATCATGTCTTTTGCGACGTCAACACGGTCTCTTTTTTGCATGAAATTGAGGTCTTGCTTTGCTGCTACACGACGGAAACCCAAATCATTAACCACAATGTCTTGGGCGGATCCATAGGCAATGTTCAAGTCCTCCGCTATTTCTCTGATGGTTAATTTGCGGTTATTGACCAACATTTCTTTTACTTTATCAATTTTTTCACCGACTTTCGATGTCGATGGTCTGCCACTGCGTTCATCATCTTCGATTGACTCACGACCACTTCTGAACCGCTCGTGCCACTGGTAAACGACCGTTTTTTTTAGAGAATCGTTGCCGAAACACTTTTCCAACATTTCCAACGTCCGTGCGCCACTAAATCCGTTTTTTACGCAAAATTTAATACAAGTTCGTTGTTGCAAATTTAAATCCATTTCTGCAATTGTAAAAAATCGCCAACACACACAGAGATAGATGTACTCTTGGCTACGTAACTTTTGCAAATGTCAAGTTATGACACTAAGATTTAAAGGGAATATCAACAACAGATGTACCAATTTAACAAAAAAAACAGAACTCAAATCGGAACGATGGGAGCGCCACACGGTGGTTATTCCGGGAACTTTTTGATCAAGGTAGTATTTCATGTTACACATTCTAAATATAGGATTCAACAGCATTTACATTTTCGTTACTAACACGTTTCAGAAAGCTAAATTATCATTTTGGCCAATTTAATTCCTTCAAGAGCGAGTTCTTGAGATGAATTTGGCAATTATATAACTGAGAGACCCTCAAGTTCTAAGTTTTTTTTTACCTAAACCGATTCCCCAGGTCGTTTGCCACCATGAAAACGAAGCAAGGCGCGCGACGCTCGGATTCACGTTAAATTACGACCATCAAAAAAAATAGAACCCTTTTTAATCGCACCGACATTGCAATGTTACAAAAATACTTGGAATCCCGTCATCTTTAATTAATGTGATGAAAACAAACGGACCTGTTGATTCCCACTGGGAACCATAAATTTTAGCACTATAAAGAAATGCGAGTCGTATGGACCCGAAATACCTTCCCATCTTCCTTCACAAATCTCCGCAGGAATCTTCCCTTAATTCCTCATTCCGCTCACGGATATCTACTGAGCGTCACCTCTCGGAAAAGGAGACCAGATTCCAGCGGCTCAAATGGGGAATCATGGGATTCCAGCCCCGAGTTCCGAACACGGAGAGCTGCGCGAGGCACGCGGACAGAGACGGGGGGGGTGGGAATCGTAGAGGGTGGTCTAATATCTGAAGAGGCTGAAAAATGCCGAGAGACAGGGGAAGGGAGGGAGGGGAGACCTGAGAAACAGTCAGGGGTGAGGAGGAACAATGGTCCCGTTGGCGTTTTAGAACGCTCGATGAGGACCCGCAGATGTGAAAATTATCTTCGCGGGTTCGCTCAACCGGAGGTTTAGGCACACATTTGAGGTCTTATCAGTTCAGAAATAGGTTAATGAAAAGGAAAGAAAATACTTTTCAATTCCACACATTAATTGCACGGCATTTAATTAATTGCGAATAACTCCATTATAAGTTACTGTAACGTATTTCCCACATTTTCTTTGGAATTTGAAGAGGAAAGCATTTTTTCTATTCATCATGAGGGAGCTTCTCAAAGTAACGTCATCCACCATTGTATGCAAGAGACGGGTAAGTGATCGATTGACTTGTTCGATGAAGTATCTAAAAGTAGTGAGTATAGTAACAGCAAATCCCTCAACTTGAAAAAATGTATGAAGCAATCACTTTATATTGCCTATTGCCACTCCGAAACGGGGCTATAAAAATCAAATCGATCCATCGAACATTAATTATAGATTCAAATTCGGTGCTTAAGACCCAATCTTCATTTTATGGTGAAGAAATAGGATCTTTGAACGTGAGAATTGAGAGGCATTTGTTCAATTAATTTTCTCCATTCAAATTTCACTGCTAACGCGGTTTCTACTTCACCGTTAGTATTTAAATGCAAGGGTTGGTTGGTTCCATTCTTCCCTATCCAGTTTTAAAAACTCTCATCAATAATTCTACGTCTTCAATGGTTTTCTGTGTTAATTTGACCTTCATTTTTGCTCTGTTGATGTTTCCAGGACACAGAAAGTATTCTGTTTGTGGGCGGCTGACGGATGTCTGTTTAACAAATGAATAGGTAGGTAAATATGTTCAATACTGGATGATAAAAATATACATCCCACTCCGGAGTGGCTACTTGAGCATTATAACGAAAAAATCCATTATGTCATCCGTAATATTTATATATTCGTTACATTTGTTTATATTTGTTTTCATTCATTACTTTTATTTTTTATTCATGATGACTCGGATATTTATTCTTTTTTATCTTGACTCCATGGGGGACTAATAGTAATTGACTGTATTCATTCAATTAGATAATTTTTCGACAGTAACTAACTACAGGTGGAACTCTAATTTGTATTAATAGTAGTAGCTTTAGGGGAGGTGACCGACAGCTGAGGTCATTTGCGCCATTAGGGACGGATGGAAATTAAGGAAGGGGAGATAGAAACCCGGCATCGGTATTAGCCTATCTTTACCGAAAGGCGCCGAAGGGTTCACAGTTTAGCGTCTCATCCGACGAATTGCATAATCACTCAAAGTGCTCTCCACAGAGCACCTCAAGTACGGGTAGGGATACAGCTGAATAAGATCTGCAGCCTCCAGGATTCGAACCCGCGCCCCCTGGGTGGGAAGCCAATATATTAGCCACCGCAGCATTCCGATCCCCTTCTAGTTTGTAACTCACCCTGGGGACTGTTGAAAGATCTGGTGAGTTACTAAGCCTGATAAATAGTAGATACGAGGCAATCAGGGGGTGACTTCACTAGAGGGGTAGTAGCGTAATGAAAAGGTAAATGATAGGTGTTAGCAATGGGTTTGGCAACATTTAGGGCGTGCCGCAAAATAATTGAATTACGGAGATAGCGCTGATTAAGGATTAAATGTGTAAAAAAAAAAAGATTCGCTAGATGTAATCAATATTTTTGCGACAAAAAGATCAAACGCTGCAAAGTTATTTAAGGAACATCGCTGCAGGCTAGAAGAGAGCAGATCAGAGTGGTCTGACACGGAGTGAATTATTGCATATCAAAATCATATTGATAGACTGGGTCACTCGGATAAAATAGGAAACATGTACCGTAATGACGATAAATTTAAATACTCGTTCTTCCATCGAAATATTTGGGATAGCAGCGAAATGAGAGTGAATAATTCTCACACCACTGACCGAATGACCTTAGAGTCATCTGCTCTTTAGTTTATGAACTTAATTCACAAAATAAATTCACGGTTACCTACGATAGCGTATGTAATCAAACCATAGTGTCCTCACATCATGGGACACTCTCGGGCGGTGACCTGCGGAGGTACGATGTGAGTACAAAGTGAGAGGTAAACATCTTATGGTGGGTTGGGAAATGGACAGTAGGGCAGTGAGAGAGAAAGAGAGGACACCTCGCCTCTTCCTCACCATAGAGTCACCCTCCACCTCTTCGCGCCCATTTGCTCCTCATTCCGTCACCGCCGACCGTGTTTACCCAGCACCTCAGCCGAAGGAAGACAACCTCCTCCGTGTCCTCCCGCCCGTCTCCTGGACCCGGGAGGCAAGTGGGCCGGATTTCGAGAGAAATACAGGCATTCAAGGCAACAACGATGCTTAGCGTGCCACAAACACTCGCGTTTTCATTCCTGGGGCACTTAGTCCGACCGAATTAGAGGTGGGGAGAGAGACGGGGGAACAAGGAGAAGCACAAGCGCTGGTCGAGCGGCAGAAGTTCCGGTTATGTACCGAAGTGCAGTTGCCGAGGATGGATAGAGAGGAAAAGTCTCGTATTGCTAGAATCAACCGGGTAAAGGTAATGTGGCAAAGAAATAGAGTTTTTGGACTGATTGCTAAAATCAGAAATATTGGGATATTGAGGGATATATCAAGCAATATTTTTTTTTTCTTTTCCATTTTCACGCATTTGTACGTGATTGCTTCACATTGTAACTGTCTCTCGTGAACAATCATTATGTACGTGATCATATCTCACGCATTAGGCAGATTGTCGAAAGAAGTAATAAATATATATATTGAAATCCTGGGGTTTATTCTTACAAGAGGGAACATTTTAAAATTGCACATGACACGAATAGTAATTAGTTGGATTAGTACAATAATATGACGCGCGACATTAATGTGAGGTTGTACACGATCAAGTACTGAATAATATAAAATCTAGTTTTCGTCTTTATATTTTAGCAATCACAAAGGTACCTGGGACGCTCTATATAATAATATATTGTAAGAAATATAATTGACATCATAAAATAAACGCATTATTTATTTTGCATCAATCCGAAAACAGGACTTCCTGGCCTTCATATCGGAATTAGCAATGCTTTAAATGGCAATGGACACAATCACAAACACCCAAGTCCTAAACGGATGGAATACCACCCAGGCGGGAATCGAACCCGCGATTTTTGGGTTATCAGACGAGGACGTTACCCCGTCTGGAACACCGCGGACTAGAATTAGGCCATACTGAAAAATTTAGTGACTAGGAGGGAAACAATTGGTAGATTTTCCATCCGTAACGCAGAACAAATTAACTGCTTAGCAAACACTTAATGGGTAAGACATTGACTTGAGGTCGGATCTTACGAATTACGTATTGATATGATTTAACATGAAGCTTTTTACCTCATCGTTACTAAAATCGTGACCTACGGGTTGATTGCTGTGTTTATGGTTATATATATATATATATATATATATATATATATATATATATATATATATATATATATATATAAAATAATGGGACGGCACAATAGAACACAAATAAAATAGTTGCATTTAAAAGGACACTCACACGATAAAATGTGTGAGCTTCCGGCCTTCTCCGAGACCTTCTTCAAGTATAGCGCTCAACCTATATACATACATACATATATATATATATATATATATATATATATATATATATATATATATTCTGTATAATATATATATACATATATGTATAATGTATATACATACATATATATATTTATTCATTTAAGACCACCCTCGTATATATATATATATATATATATATATATATATATATATATAGGTTGAGATTGTGAAAACAGTCCATTCAATTTCAGAAGAGATATTTCAATTAAAATTCGCGATAAGGCTTATTTTTCGATTAAACGCGTAATAATTGAGTCCCTACTTGCCCTTCATTGCATACCGTTCTGGCAATTTCCTCGCCTCTTGGCTCAATTTCCACCTCGACGCGATAACACAATCGAGCGCTTAAATTTACTAACGGAAGATCGGCTCCATGATTTTCCACAATGGGCCGTTGGCTGATAGGGACAACGTAGGGTGCATACCTTAGCGCAATCGCGTGGTGTCGTCATCCTTTTTGTTTTTTTTTCTTATGACCACAACCGTTCGGGCTCTCGCCAGGAGTGAATTTTGACGCAAGGCGTTCCTTCTTTGACGCATCAGCCCGCCGCTCTCGTCGCCGCGGATGGATATTAGGTGTCTTATAAGAGACCGATGGAGGTCGGCTGCCCGGCCCCTTGGAAGAAGTCCGCAGACGGGTTGCCGTTGGGGTGGTGTGGGGATGTAATTGGGATTCTGAGCTGACACCGGGAGAACAGCATCACCGGGGCGGGAGAGCGGTGTCCGAATTCAGCCTCTTACATCTCGACAGATGCCAGGTATCACGGAGCCCGCAGAGAGGTCAGCAGGACGACGGGATGGAGGAAGGGTTTAAGGGAAGAATTAGGACCCTACTCCAGTTATCAGCAGGAGCCCCCTTAAATTTGAGATACGTCCACGCTGAAGTGAGACTAGGCGGTCAAACAAACACGCACATACGATTCTGAACTCAATTTTCTCCCTCATGGGACGAGTGTTCTTTTGCATACCACGTGTCATAATGACGTAAATTTATCCGAAAATACTGTCGTGTTAACGTTGCTCAGTTGCGTAACAGTGGGAAATTCGGAGTCTGGCAAAGGGGTTTAGAGAGTTTCACAAGTCAATATCTCCTCCTGTGATACGAAAATTAAAAACAAATACGGAAATTAAAATTTCTATATTATTAACCGATGAGGTATTTCATTATTGTCCGCCGAAAAAATATTGTTAGAATTCAACCCGAAGCTTGGCATTAGAGTTTAGGATGTAATTAACTTGGCCATATACCATAAAAACCACAATAATCAGCCCGATGGTTTGTTGGATAGGTAAGGGTATAACTCTCATGATATTAAGCCAAATGGTTTGTGAAATTAAAACAACAGGGTAAGGGATGATATTTCCTTCCCATGTGCCGCCTGTGATTTCCGAGGAGGATCTAATACCCGAAAAATTACAAGCCTTGGGTGAACCTGGTGGTGTCCAAAGGTGTCACCTGAAATTGAACCCAGGCATTCCGATCAGTAGCCCAGCGTTCTACTCACTAGACTACCACACCCCAGCATTCCATAGAGTGGATAAGATTTACTTCTGGTTATGGGGGCGGCTCCTATGCCTTAGTTGTCTGTAGTCTCACAGGAAGTTCAATGCCCGGAAAATCACGGAGCAAATGTTAAACTGGGGTCACATCCGACCCGTAGCCGAAATTTCTATTCACCAGGTTTACTAAGTCACTCATTAGACAATGCAAACGAATAAAAAGGGAACGCAATACCAAACACAGAAGCGGAAAGCTGCCTTTGGTTCACTAGTTGGTACTTAAAATAATAAGCTCGTCAGCGTTGTTCGGATGACGTTGATAGAGGCTGTTCAGGTCACCGAGTAGCGTGAAGCAGGTTCTCACTCACATAACTTCCTCTGTCTCTAATTCAGATTCTCATTCATGCAGTGAAAGTACTGCTATATCTGTATATCGTCTGTACCGTCCGATTAATTTTGCCATACTCATCAAGTCTATGTGAATAACAATAAAATATGATTAGTCGTCAAGTCTCGGACTATGGATAATTCGAGAACTGGCTTCATGTGGTAGGATAAGGGTGAAGCTGTACGCCCTTCTTCCAAAATCAAATTGTCACAATCAATTAACTAAAATAAAACTTTGCAAATAATCAGGGAATCATATTTTACAGGAAATCACAAAGCAATGATAGGAAGCAAAATACCAGAAAATTTGCTCATGAATGCATCTATGTACGTAGTTAAATGATAGATGAATAGAAGAAGAAGAAGAAAATAAAGTTCTTTATTTTGAATGGTTATAAAAAACTGAAAAGATCAACAGCACACACGCAATGCGGAAACGTAGGAGTGCGGAGAAGTTTGTGAAATATTGGTCCCCTCTATGGTACGGCAGAATTCAATTGAAAGTAATCTACTCATTAAGATAGGATTACGACGAATTCTAACAACTATTGGGGAAATAACAAATATTTTGCGGATTTAATCTCACTTGCTCTGAAATATTCCCTTCTTCATTTCTTCACATAGCTTCTTCCTGGCTTCATGACATCTAAAAAGCCTATTTTTATCCTTTCTCTTACATCCTCCCTTCGATCGCAGCCTTCAATATCCATCATCCCACCATTTCTCAATATTCTTTCCAAACAACTTTTCCGCCTTTTTCAGATTGCCCAAGCAACCTTTTCTTTTCTCTGACTACATTTAAAACTTTGTTGGTAGCAGATTCAACTTTTTACTCATTGTTTTTTGCTTTCTCACTCGCATCACCAAAGCCTCTAATTTACCCTGATCTTCTAGTCTCAAAGATTACACTTTGTTGGCACACAGCGCTGCGCTCCACATGAGTATTCCAATATTTGCCAACCTTTATTTATGCCTTCACTCAGTGTATCTGTCACCAACTCCTTTCTTACAACTATGTATTTCACTAACACAATTCTTCTCCTAATATCCCTACACATACGGTTTCCTCCAAAATACTACCTAAATTGGTGACCAACCGTCCTAGTTTATCCATATATTTTTTAATATTTTATTTAGCCTTTATTCTTCAAGAGAACCTCCTTACCATGGTTATATTGTATTTATCAATCTGTCATTCGGGATATAATTTACAACTCATATTTTAAAATGACTGCTCTCACAAACGCAAAAAAATGAGAAGACGAATCAGCCTCAGGGACTCAGTGAACTGTAATCCACAGCCAAGGTCTCGGTGGACGACTTTAATTCCCAATATTTTGGATCCAATTAAATGCAAGCCTTGTTACTCATTCCTTCAGATGATTATTATGCTACATACCCTAGATGCTTAATCCCGTTTCTTGATTTTTAAGCCCTACGGAAAGCTTCCATCTGTGACTTATGTGCGTATCTAACACAAACAGCCTGCAAATAAAATCTTAGAAAGAGAAAACATTTATCTTTTGCCTCTGCGTCATTAATTACCATCCTGAAACAATTCAAATTGATGCATATGAATATTGTATATATTATTGTTCTATAAAGGTCATAATATTTTGTTAAATTGTGACTATGTTTCCTTGATTAACATTTAATTTTTTTCTAGAATATATCCGAAGAATTTGCTAAGGCTTGTTGCCTAAGATTTATTGGTAAAACAATAAAAAAGTGTAAAATGCACATCATCAACTTCGATGGCATTTTATTTTCCTTCACTTTCTCTCTGTCCTTTCATCTTCCGAATTACACCTAATTCCTAAACAATTACTTCGATTATTAGCTTCTTGAAATGGCATCGATCAGCAAAATGTATGTTGACTTTTGAGAAGCAATTATACCAGGGAAAAGAAGCATGAAATAGGGAAAAGTAATAGCTCACTATACCGTCGTAATTTCATTCCACCCGCTCGAAACAAATAAACGTCAGTGGCGCGCTAATGGGCGCGCGCAAGGGGAGATGAACTCAGGAGTTTACATTAGCAGCGTCGTGCGAAGCGAGAAGAGATCGTGTGACGGTTGAGAGGGAAATACAACCACACGAGTGGGCTTGATTTGTTCGACGAGCTGCATGGCTGAAAGTGCCAGGGGGACCTTATCCCCCTTTCCCACGCGCTCGATGTCAACGCCCCTTCTCACTTAAGGGATGAATAGTCGATGGAGTTTTTGCTGCTCAATATTCCATTTCCGATACGAGCCGTGGATATATAATAAACGTTTAAGTGGCTACAATTATCAGGTACATCGATCAATAATGTGTACATCGAATAAAATATACCACATTAGTTACATCGAAAGACATCCACAATTACGAGTTTTTTTAAACAACGTCGATGATGTTATCCATATCATAAATATCGCACATAGTAACGTAGAAAAATCATTTCCTGGAATATTCCAATAGAGAAGTCGAATATAAAGTATTCATATCACAAGTGTTCTAGTCTGTGATATACTGGTTCCTTAATTCATATCGACCTCGTCAATACGGAAACATTATTGACTTTGTGTCGTAAATGTAAAGTCGTACCGTACCGGGTGCAATTCTCCATCTTCCAGTTTCACTTTTCTTACAGTACAGATATAAGTAAACCTCATGCCCTCCCATCTAGCTATGTTTCAGACTTCCGCTCCAATATGTGGCTTCCTGTTTCTTTAGTTAAATGTCAGCGTAATTGATGATTCAAATGATGATCTCCCGAGCGGAGGATTGAACTAATACTCCGCAAATGGGAAACACATGCCGACCCATCATATTTGAACGCTGCACTTCCCACAATAAATACGTCATGCATGAGAGCCAGAGTAGCGTTGGCACTATAATTTTTAACATGAGTCTTCAATAAGGGTACTAGCCTGTATGTAACGTGTGAACAGTATTGGTGAAAGTCATGTTTTAGTTGCCCATTATGGAGAGAAACACAAGTATTCTCGGCAGGACTAATTCCCCTTAAGTTCCATATCAGGCCAATGTTGCACCACACCTAAAAATTAATAAAAAAGTTTAAAATATCTCAGCAATATGAATCGGTAAAAACACAGCATGCATTTTGATATGCATAATATCCCTGCCTTAGCTGTGAAAAGATTGGTCTCTCGGGTTGATGTGTTCATTGAGGACTAAATAATACGTTCACCATCAAGGATCACCAAGCCGAGTACATGTTTGTAGAATCTCCTCAAGCGATGCTGCTGACCCCTCTTGGCTGAGCTCCAAGCCATCGAGTGCGTCCACCGGGTTGCGGATGCTTAGTCAACCTCCAGATACACAGACTATCCATGAAATATATACGAGTGCGCTTGAAGATAAGCAGGCAAAAATAATAGGCGGTGGCACTCGAAGGCCGGTGTACATATCCTTGTGTGGGGTAACCAAAAGTGCATCCAAGTGGAAGGAGCCAGAGCAAAATAACCCACCAATCACCCGGAAGAAGGGGCGGCAGTCGTTTACATGGGAGAGGCGGGATCAGCGGCTCACCAACCCTTCTTTTCAATGATACACGATGCAGCTAATGTCAACTAAGAAACTCTAGGTGCCAATGCAAAAAAATTAACACAAACGCTGCTATCCCGATTACCCGATCTCGTTTCTAACCGTTTTCGATGGATATATAGTACATCCACCCACATGTTCTAATTTTTAATTAATCTCAACACATACATTGGACTATAGAAAAGACAGGGTACGCATCTATGCGTGAAGTCATTTAACTACGAACACTTATCTAATGATAGGGGATAGGGGTAGGGGATGATTTTATCCACAGAAACGAAAATAATTTTTCTGACGTAAAATATTTTTGAAATAATTGTTGAAGGTTTCATTTTTCGGCCTAACGCTTCCTGTAAAAGTAAATCTACAATCTGATTTTGGTGACCATGAGAATTTTCACTTAAGTGTCGTTTTTTGTCGAAAATGTCTGCATACAGGGTTCGTCCGGAAAATAAGTGTACTGAGCTCAGGAAAAAAAATTTATTACACTTTTACATATCTTAAGCTAATATTCCTCAAAATAGGACCCTTGTGAGTCGATACACTTGTTCCAGCGGCGTTCCCATTCCTGGAACGCTCCCGCGAAGGCATCATCGGGAACCTCTCGAAGACACGTCGTCACGGCCTCTTTGACGGCGTCCAAAGTCCCGTATCGCGTTCCTTTCAAACTCCTCTTTATCTTCGGGAACAGAAAGAAGTCCGGTGGTACCAAGTCCGGGCTGTAGGGCGGGTGCGGCAGCGTTGCCACGCCATGCTTGGCCAAGAAGTCCGACACGACAAGCGCGGTGTGAGACGGCGCATTGTCGTGATGCAGCCGCCAGATGTTTTTGATCGCTGGCCGGACGCGGGCGACTCGTTTTCGAAGATTACACTGCTCTGCTATCATCCGAACACTAAGACGACGATCAGAGTTCAGTACATCGCGAACTTTTCGCACATTTTCGTCGGTGAGTGTCGTTGATGGGCGTCCAGGCCGTGGTTCGTCGTCGACCTCTTCTCTGCCCTCCACGAACATCTTGTGCCACCAAAAGATCATGTTTCTGGACATGGCTGACTCCCCGTAAGCCTGGTTAATCATACCGACAGTTTCGGTAGACGATTTCCCAAGCTTTACCGCAAATTTGATGGAATAACGCTGCTCCAAAAACTTCGGCATCGCGTTCCGTGACGTGGGTCGAGCGTGGAGGTTCGCGTTAACAGAGCTCCTCACTACACCACAGCTCAGAGCCGACTGCCTTTTTCAGCGTCGCTTGCCAACATACCCCCCTCCAATCGCAGCCTGTCAGAGCGGTGCTGGGCGCGCCTGGAGCGGCGGGAAAAAATCAGTACACTTATTTTCCGGACGAACCCTGTATATATATTGTGAGTAATGATAATATTTTAAAGTACATTAAAATGTTACACAATTTAGCCTTCTATTTGTAGATAAGAGCTCTTAAATTTAACATCTTACCTAATGTTTCAATATTTTTCATTTTTCGGGACGTAAAATTCTGAATTTACCATTCATATCTCTTCATAAAATTATGCATTGAAAAATAATTTTGCTTTGTACCAAAAAGAGATCTGAAATAAATAGACTTTTAAGAAAGATTAATATGGTTTATAAAATTAAAATAATAGAAATTGGGCATAATTAAACTTACTACTGTTTCGGGCGTAAAATGATCAATTTTCCTCGTTCTAGGGTTAATATTTGAAACTAATTTTAAGACATTCAAATAACTGATGGGTAGCTTGTAATTTTGAGATTTATTCGCACAAACATTCATGCGTACTTCTGAAATTCTGGTAACACGGTGTCAATAGGAATGCTCGTGAAAACCTTGATGTAATAAGTGAACAGTTGAATCAATGCGATATCATACAGCAATAATATTCATACTGCGTTAGAAAATTAATACGAAAGCCACTTAGTAGTAACTTGAAAATTTAGCTTAAAAGTACTTTGAAATAAATGATGGAATTTGATCTCTACAAATACCACATTTCCGGACTGGTACTATTTCAAAGATGGCTTTTTGTTGCTTTACTGGTTGTGTGGAATCCTTACCTTATGGTAACAAAAAAAATGGCAACAAAAAAACTGACTATTGTAATATGTTTGATTATTTGCATGAAAAATTCATACTTCCTATTTTCCAAGCATGTAAATTGTTAAAGATATGAACTACCATTCACTGCTTAATTTAGGTAATACTTGTGATGCTTGTTACCTTATATGCTAGGAGTTCCTTTATTTCCTGTTCCTCAAGGCTAGTTATATATTACTGTTATCATCATGTTATAAAAGTAATTACACAAATTATTCCTTTGATTCAGAGGATTTTAATTTTTTCCTCAGATAATACTCAGAAATTATTATTCTAAGAGTTGCATCCATAAATTAAAGCCATGATTTTTTAAAGATGCGATTAAAATTTGAATACTCGTTTAATTAGTATATTTTCTAAAAATTATTTTACAACAATCAAACAATCTTCTGTGTCTTCAAAATGAGAGACCAATGCAAAATATTTTGAATTTCAAAACTTGTCTCACGCCACTTACACAGATTAAGAGTCAACGAAATATAAAAATTTATTGTAAATAGCAAGCAGAATAACAGAGTAGCAAAACAATAGTTTTTGGGTTTTAATTTAGAAAAATAAAATACACAAGGATGGGGAAACGATATTTTCCTGTACAGGACGAGTGTTAATAATGTATTATCCCACCTCTTTGAAAATAGGTATCCAACAATACATTATGAACGGAAGACGTTCGCTCATCCAACACAATTAATTAATTATTATTTCGTAAGGCCACTGTTTGAGGTAAGTTTAGGATGAACACAAATTTAACACCACTGTATTTCTTAGCTCCAAACAAGACTCCACACTGCAATAAACCCTTCTTCACTTCTGCATACATTCTGCCTCCCTTCACTCCGTCCAACGTGCCAGCCCTTCTTCTCTTTCTTCATCACTTACGTAATGATCTCCACTCTATCACATTTCATCGCCAATCAAAAATACTCTGCATCCACCTGTCCTGACTGATTTGAATTTCACCCAACAACCCTCTTCCTCCTCCATCATATACTTGGTTTGTTTTCCTTTCCGCAAAATATCCTACTCATTTGTGTTAACTTCATTACCTTACATAGTTCTTCTTACGCCCTTAATACTCGGACATTTTTGTCCAAAACCTAGCAAGATAGGTAAACTGTTACACCGTTTTTGTTTACGACCTCCAAATTAAGCGTTTTACTTAGACCTCCTCTTTTGCTAAAATTCATATCCTTTGCTATAATCACATTTATTCTCATCTCATACCTACTACACCGATTTTCTAATGCGCTCAGCAATTTTTTTAATCCCTTGGCTGACTGACAGACTAAAGCTCAATCATCCGCAAACCTAACTGATTCTATGAATTCTCCGCAGACTTTCATTCCTATCTCCGATTCTTTCCATTCCTATTTGTAATGTATTCCACCTATAAGTTAAAAAATACGGGTGATAACGGAAAATCCTATCTTTCCTCTCTTCTTAACCCTGACCGTCTCGACTCTCCATCCTCCACGCGTACCTGACCAGTCTGAGATATGTATCTACAAGTTTCGGATTTTTCACCAAGTGCTCTAATTCACTCCTATCTTCCGCTACACCTACATTAGTTCTACTTAGTTCACTCTATCAAATACCTTCCTGAATTCTAAGAAGCAAACAAATATATTCGATTTTACTCTACATCCCTTTCTATTAGCTAATGGTAGGTGCAGTAACCCAGAATGTTCGCTTGGTGGGTTTTACTTTAATGTCAATAATTCAGAAACTCCAATTAAAAATTGCTCGTTAGCAAGATATATTACATTTCCATCGGTAACTTCACTAGCCCAATCCTCCGTAACTCCGCAAATCTATTAGGTCAACATAAAGCGACTAGTGGCAGAAATACGAGTTTAGAGTTGAAATGAAATGAAATAATTGACTTCGTAAATCCACACACTTTATTTTTTTTAAACACGACCCAGGTTTCGACGTTGAACGTCATCATCAGGTCGTCGTCGATAAAGTGTGTGGAATTGCAAAGTCAATTATTTCATTTCTATTCAATATGTTATGCAAATTCAATAAAGTTACGCCTGAGACAACAAATTTTACGAGTGTAGAGGTTTCCCTCGCTGCTCTGGGTACATACCATAGGATGATTTTATGATTCTAGGCTTAAATTTGCTTAAGTGGAGAATAGTCATTAGGGTATAGAAAAAGAGGGGGTCCCTTTTTGTGGGGTGCCCGGAAGTGGTATTGCGCAAGGGAGGCAAAGTCTAGAGAGGAAAAGGGCACTCCTTACGAGGGAAGAAAGGAGAGAGAGATGGACCAAGCAAGCGGAGAGGAAGTGCGCTCCCCTCAAGTTATCCCCTGCCAACCAAATTCTTCACCTCCACGTATGAACTACCAGTTTCCAGATGATGCCTTCTGACCCCGTAATTTAAATAGGTGCATCTTTTTACCTCATCAGACATCATCTTGAATTTACTCACGTTACTTTTTAACGTTCTATCGAAGGACATTTTCAAAGAAGTTTACTATATAAAGTTGATTCTGTTAACGTGTTAGGTTAGCATGTATTCCAGTTATTCAGTGATAAACATTAAATCACATTATATGCATCAGAGGGATCGTGGCGATCTTGGGCTACTTCAAATGTTTCCTGTAATAGTTTCAGAATGGAATGGCAAATTTATCCTTGTTCTTTCATGGTTTATGATAGACTTTGTTGTTTCCCCAGTATTAGAAAATCGTTGTTCCATCGCTGATACCGCGTCAAGCTGCTGTGTGTTCTGCTTATGTTTAAATCAGCAGCATTGTGTGTCAATAAAATTGCATAAAGTTACAGACTGCCTCCACTTCAAATGCTACCGTAAGGGTTCGTGAAATGCCAATTTTATAAGCAATATTTACAAATATAAGGTAATCTTTAAGTGCCTGGGTCATCGGTTCGAGTCCTGATAGTTATCCACATTTCACCGTGTCATTTAAACCTCTTTAGGATGCCTTGCATTATATTCAGGTTACTCGAAGTCCTATGCTGTGAGTAAGACTAATGCGGTTTCTCAAGCAAAGGCGATTCTGTGATTCCCAGGAAGAGGAGACGAATAGAAAACCCCGTGTTCACACTGAAAGAGAATTAAGTGACTTACCATACAGAAATAACTTGACTCAAAATGCACATGTCGGGGAAATTCTGTCCCCTAAAAAAATATTTTTCTTTACTCTCTCCTCTGGCTCACTTACTTGATTCAACCTAGACCAGAACTACAACGAATATTCAATCCTACATGACGAAAATGACTTTGGTGGTGGGGTGTAGTCCCCCAAAATGCCACGACCGCACGAATTCACAAATGCTTCGACATTTTCTCCACCAATGATGTCACCAGAGTAAACCCCAGACACCCGGTCCCGCAACAACCGCCACCCGACGACACGCATTCCTGCGCCAGGCGCTTACATCGCGGAGGCCAGAGGGCGTCCCTCCCCTCTATTTCTCCCTCTTTACAAGGAGCTCCCGGATTGACGCTTACCATGCGCTCACACGGGCGCTCCCCCGCGGTTTCTCCCTCGTCCCCCGCCCTCGACTCCTCTTCCCCCTGTCTCACTTCCCATCCGCCCCGCCCCCCCTTCTCTCCACGTCCCATTCTCAAGGCGGTGTCTCGCTCTATCAGCCCCTTTCTCTCTTTTTCCACTCCCCACTCTTCCTCTCCCAGCCCACACACGCCTCTCGCACCCCTTCTTCCACTTCTCACCAATCCCTTCCTACCCCCCCCTCCCGAAAACGACCCCTTCCTCCTCCTCCTCCGTCTCACTTCCCCCTGCGTTACACTTGCAAACAAGAGGTTGGTGGACCCTTTTTCGGCACGGCTTCAACCCTCCTCTCCAGTCGCGGACGCAGAAGTGCTTCCAGGAAAAATGTTTTTCACGGTTCCGCTTGAAGACCACGTGCTCCAACGTTTTTTTAGGCGAGTGGGTAAGGCTCCCAACCCGGGCGTACACTTTTCGTTCGGGAGCGATATTTGTCCGAGTGAACCAAATCACGCCCTGGGCGTTTAGCGCAATGCCCCCAGTGAAATTCCCGACTTTCTCCTGGTCTGTAGAAGAGATTCCGGCGTTTGGGTTGGTGTTATATAAGTTACTCCCTCCTGAAGATTAAAATGCATTTTCTCGCATTTAATCTTGTACTTTGTGCTAATATTTTCAAAATCGCCGCCGAAGAAACGTGTGTGCCATGCGCGAGTTGTGTATCTGGCTCGTTATTTCTCTCATAATTGTCTCAATACGCTGTATCATACGCTTAGAATAGGTTTCTGATGGACCCTAGCAACACACACCACTATACTCCTAAGCCCTAATTGGCATGATGCAACATATCCTCAAATGTACCATTAAAACGCTTCATTCTTTAACTCTGCATACTTTCTACTTCCCTTAATTTCATCCTAAATGCTAATTCTTTTCCTCCTCTTACCTCGTTTTCTTAGTATTTTCCCTTCTATTGCCATATTTAGCATCCCATTGCCTTTAAGCATCTTCTGTATCCACTTGTCATGTCTTTGTCGAACTCCAAAGTATACAAACTACAAAATATCATGGTAACCTTCAGATATTTATGTCTTCGCGTAATATTCGCAATTTTAAGCCTTTTTTCACGTATCTGGAAATAAAACTGTTTTTTTCAAACATTTTTCCTGCCCCCCTTTATTTTCTGCTGATGTGAGAAAGGTGAAACTTACAGAATATATCTTAGCGTAGATAACGTGTCAAAATTTTACTTTGCAGGCCCGTAATTTTACTCACATTTAAAATTTTCGGTGTCGAAGATAAAAGCATCATTCTACCTATGGCTTATCACTCCTGGTAAATTTTTGGTTACAAGCGTGCGAGTGTCATAATCAGTATTTAAATGTGAAGATTGATTCATTGCAGTCATCCGCTCATCTCTTTCTAACACTAATACCCTTACTCCGCGATAGGCCTAACCCCCTCTATTTCTTCGTCTGCATTTGTCACTTGGTCTTCCTTACGTCCTCTAGTATTCTACAGCACATCTAATATACGAGGGTCATCCGGAAAGTAGTACCCGTTCGTGCCGCATGAAGTGCTGACGACGCGAGTAGCCGCTGGACGAGGTCAGATAGCTTCAGTGGCTTGTCTGCCTTCTCTGAGCCAAGTTGCGTGACGCTAGCATTGCCTGTGTTGTTTCTGTGATTGTTTACAATGTTTAAAAAAATTGAGAACGCCGCCAGTTGTGAAGTGAGGGCAGTGATTAAATTCCTCAATGCAAGAAACGTTCGCCCATGTGATATTCATCGCCAATTAAAGGAGGTGTATGGAGACAATGTAATGGACGAGTCGTCTGTTCGGCGGTGGTGTCGCAACTTCAACATGGGGAGGGGGAACACACACGACGATGAGCGTTCGGAGAGACCGTCTGTCATTACAGACCAACTGGTGAGCTCAGTTGACGAATTCGTGAGGAACGATCGGCGCGTCACAATTGATGACATCTGTGAGCATTTTCCCAATGTTTCTCGAACAATTGTTCATGAAATTGTTAAACACCATCTGCATTATGCAAAAATTTGTGCAAGATGGGTCCCTCGCGTATCTCAATGAGCTGGCGGCGAAGGACTATGCAGCAGGAATACAGAAACTTGTCACACGTTATGACAAATGCCTTAATTTGCTTGGAGATTATGTTGAGAAGTAGTTTAAAGTATCCTCTTTCAAATAAAATTTTTTATGTTTGTTAATATTTACTTTTGTGTCTTTATTTCACGAACGGGTACTACTTTCCGGATGACCCTCGTATTACTGACATAAGCATAGGGTTTCTAGCTGTGCCAAATATGTCTAATTATTTTTATTCTTTTGTTGCTCTATATTGTCTTTTCTTCCTACTCCTCCGTGCAGTTCTTCATTTGCCATTTTAATGTCTATTTGGCCTTCAGTATGAAACATGGTTTTGAAGGCTTCAATTCCTCTCCGATCTGCTTTCCTAATGGTTCATTTCCCTGATCCATGGCGTGCCTTATTATACACATATACTTTTACGCCTAGCTTCCTTGTTTGCAAACTTATCTAATTCGAATGAAACATTTATCTCCTCGCAGGGAAAAACTTCTTTGTTTGAGCAAATCTCAACTTAACAACCACCGAGCTCCTTCCAGCCCCGTGTTACGCTACTTCCAAGGTACGTTAAAGATTCCACTTCTTCTAATATCTCCCCTCTTAGCGCAACGCTTACCTGCATCTTATCTCTTCCGCATTTTAGTTTTATATATGTTTATTTTCATATTATTTCTCTGAAGTACTCAGCCCATTGCCTCAATGATGCTAGCAGGTCCACTGGATTTAATTTCCTTCCCACCAATCATAATGCCTTTCATAACCATTTCTTGCGATCGTTTTATTGCCCCTTTCATGTACATGCTGAATGCTTAGCGTCGGTGATTTTCGTGGAGCTTACCACGCGGAATCGTATGTACGTACTTTTGCAAGTGGGATTTACCCTCTCTCGTGTAGAAAAACGACACATTTGCGAATAATAAAGTTTATGGTTTCTCAGAATCCAACGGTAGCTCGATAAATTACTGATGCCCAGGTGATGTCTCTAAAAGAAGTAAAATCTATTCAAAGCACTGGGCGTGAACATCGAAAGAAAAAAACGGTTCACAAAGACATATGTGGGGCATGCGTCTCGATAGGTTCAAGACATGAAGCGAGAACGGGAAAATGAAAACTTAGTACTACGAAACAGTGATGGAGATGAAATTAATCGAATAACTCCCGGAGCTCTTCAAATATTGGGAGAGAGAGAAAGGCTCCAAAACGAAGACGGCTGTTGAAATAAACGGACATATTGAAGGAACTCAGGTTTTCCCGGCGTATGGTATTCAAGAAGTTCTCGATGGCAGAGTCTACCTTCGAAACGTCGGTGTACTGCAACCTGACCCGGTGGGAAACCCGAGAGAACTTCTTGAATAAACGGATATATTTTGAAACACGATGGCTTGCAAAATATAATTGTTTACGACCGAGAGAGAAAAGCTACACGGATATCCATCAGAAAAGACACGTAAAGCATATAATGGCATACAGAAAGCAAAGAATAGTGGTGTAAATGTGGGTGGTAAGAAAATGTACTGTTACAAATTTTTCCCAGGGATTTAAATTCATCACTTGGTACTACAAGGTACTACGTTTGAAACCAGGAATATTATCATCTGGGATCGGGATGGTGCGGTGTCTAACGTTTCTTTGTGGAGAGCACTTTGAGCAAGTACGCCGTCCGTCGAATGGGACGTTAAACTGCGGACGCCTTGGCGCCTCTCGGGTTTCTCTCTACACTTCCTTCATTTCCATCCGTCCCTAATGGCGCAACTGACCTCAGCTGTCAGCTGTACTAATATTTAATTACAGATTCAGGTGTGATGGACCTGTTCCATAATAACAGAGGTATTAGTCTTCATATCTACTACTAATATTATTATCAAATGAAGGAAGAAGTAAAATATAAATAAATAATAGACTGAATATAGCAATAATTGCTATTCATTAAATAAACTAAACTCAGAGTTTTGGTTTAAACAAATTCATAGGAAAACAGAATAAGAATTGCTAATTAAAACAATCATAAATAGCATATTAACATGTGGAGAGGAAATATGTGAACTCGCAAAGAAAAAAATAAAGAGTACAGGAGGTTGGGATGGACCATTCAAGACGAAGCTGTGGGATAACTAGACTACAGGATAATGAATGAAAAGGAAATACAAAAGAAAAAATTAAAATAGAGGATGCTATCGATGGAATTGAGAAGAACTGTAATTTATTTTACGAATTAATGAATAGAATAGAGGATTATAGTTTACCCAAAAAGAGTTGGGGAGTTTACACGATTGGGAGCAAGAAAACAAACCTAGAAGCCACCGAGAAACTGGAACAGTGATATAAAATGCGATTAGGACGTGAGAAACGACTATGAAGTTGGAAAACCTCATTAGAAAAAAATAGTAATGGCCGAATGCCTACCTTCAGAATCAAAATATGAATTAAAAGTATTTATAATGTCGGTATGAAATAACTAATATAGAACGACATCCATGCTGTAATTTGCTACTTTCTGTAAGATCATGCTATTAACGTAATAGGTAAGATAACAAGCAGATACTTTTTGAGAATTAAATTTAGATGTACGAGAAAAATGCATCTTTAATAACCAATGGTATACGAGTACCTGCTAGGTTCATGACAGGAGCTTTGATTCAAATGTTGTCCTTTTTGATGCTTCGTAGAGAATATCACTTCACCTGGGGCTGGTTCCTCAAAGCTAAAAGTAATTTTACAAGTGCTTTCAAAACAACTTTAAATGCAACAAGTGCCCTAAATAATGAGTTCTCTGAAAATTAGACCTCATGAGTGTCGGAAAATATTTATATCTATCAATCTGTCCATACTTAACCATCAGAGTTTCCTATCCAAGTAAGTTACGAGGACTTGTAAATTGACTTGTGATTGCCAGAACATTTTCTCTGAGGTTCGAAAATTTTGGTTCAAGAAAAATAAGAGGATTCATTTAGTACGTAGAAATACCCAGAAATATCAGCTGATACATCTCATTTTATACTTGCTATTGGAAATAAACTGAGAGGAAATATGGCCTTCATGGGTGTATCAAACTGATTTACGGTCGTTTGCTTTTAGCTGGTGCATACAGTGAGTGCGAAATAATTTCAAAATAAACATCTTTGGCTGAGGAGTATGATGTTGTACGTAATGAAAAATTATGGATATCAGTCCTGCCATCTTTATTTTACAAAGATTAAACTTGCACGACGGTTAACTTTCTTCAAGCACTCTATTTCTACGGCACACTGTGCAATTAAAGGACTACAAAAATTCACATTCTATCTTATAAATGTATACTTTCTTCCATTATTTTGGTATTATAAATCAAAATTGGTATCTAACACACTTGGCACAACTTTAATCTACGAGGTCTGTCCAATAAATACGCGAACTGAGGCCATGAAAACTTTATTTCGCAAAATTTAATTTACATTGATCATGTCCCCTTCAAATTTCTTATCATTCGTTGCTATGCACTTATTCCATCTTCTTTTTCACTGTTTGAAGCACTCTTGGAAGTCCTCGACAGTGGGACTTTTTAGTTTTCTCGTCGTTTGTTGCTTTTTTTTGTCCACATCTACTTCATTTGAAAAAACGTTAGTTATGTTACAAAATTTATCAAGCGAACACTGAATCGTTAAATTTCCAATTAGAAGTAATTTCGAACTTAAAGAAATCACCTCTGAAACATATCACTCAAATTTGAAGAAAGTCATTGGTATTTAACAATAATGTTCCACGGATTAAATGAGTCACACAAAAGTTTAGAAGGCGATATAGCCTGCGAGATAGTGTGCGTGTGTATGTGTGTGTGCAAGGAAGTAAGCAAGAGAGAGAGAGAGAGCGTTTTACTTCTAAAAACGGAGCAAGAGGGATAAGAAGAGAGACTTTGGGGTTGGGGTAGGGGGTGCGAGCATGAGAAGTGGTGGGTTAAACCATATCTGTTCGCCCCGGAAACGGCGAGAGACGATGAGGGAGAGGACTTGGGTTCCACTATCCACCGTTGCGATCTCGTCAAGGGCCTCACATAACTCAAGGAGCTAGGAGAGTGAGTCGGGTGGAGGGACAGGGATAAGGGAGCTGGGACACGTGGGGGTGTAGGGGGGTGCGAGGGTGGGTGGGATCTCTTCCACTCATCTCCCCGGGACGTGGGGCGGCATGTGCCAGGGAGCCCTCCACTACAGCCCACCGCCGCATAAATGCCTCGGCGACGGACTTGCACCTCATTATTCCCCCATTATCGGCCGCTGTCCCTCCGCCGCCCCACCCATTCCCCCTCCCGCATGCTTCCATGGGCTCTCCCCTCTGCAGAGAGCACGGAATGAGCTGCACCTGCTTTGCTGAAGGTAACAGTTTTTGCGGGCTGAAGTTTCAGGTGTACGATGGTGAAGATGACTCTCAATGGTCGGGAAATAACGATTCTTCGGGGGTGATTTTTCTTTTAGGCCAAGAGAATTTTTTTCAAAGGCATATTTGTATTTAGATTGCGCTCATTAATTTATGTAAGTCGGTCTGCTCCCATGACCAGCAACGTGCAGCAAATTCCAGGTTCCAAAAGAGGTAGAGACGTCTACCTCTTTCAGTGGTAGAGAATCATTCTACTTGACCGATTTGGAGGGCTGAGGGGTATTCTACTTGATTAACTATAAATATCATTGTGAAAATTTCAATGCCTTATAAAATATGGGATCTTTGGGAGATAATAATATACGGATATTCCAATTCCGAGGCCTCAAAGCTCTAATCTAAAAGGCCCGACCCAAAATGAAACTATTTCAGCTCCATGTCCCCGATATTGTCCAATAAATTATCAAGAATTTAAAAATCATGATCATTACCATATTTTAACAACATGCTAGCAAGGCGAGGCCTAACAGAGATTTCGGAGTATTCAAAATATAAACTAAACTGTTCAGAGCATCCAATTAAGGTGTTTGACGAGCTGAAAAGTACACTTTCAACTCCTGGCGATCGTGTTGCCGCTTTAAGAAAAGGCAAGGTAAAAAGTGTGCTTCTCTGAATTCTAATCGGGGGGCGAAAACATTTCATTTTAGCATGAGGGAGGGTTTTTATTCGGAGGACTGTCTTAGGAACCATAACGGCATCGAGTGGTTGACCATAGTTTTCAACCCTATAGTTGGTTTGATAGATGAGGATAAAGCTCACCTAGTACTGACCCCTACGGTGGATCAGGATAGGGCGGCCAGTTCCTTCCCCTTCTCCACTTACAGTTTCCCACAAAGATCTGGTATCCGAAAAATCACGCGGCTTGGGAAAGGTTGAGAGTGCCTAAAGGCTTTGTCCGCGGGAATCGAGCCTGACCCCAACGGTCAATTGGCCTGGGCTATACCCACTGGGAGGCCTACTCCCCCGGTTGACTACAAGAACCACAAATATTTTCTATCGTGCAAACATAAAGCCACAATCGACAAAAGGTGAGCGAAGAAAAAAACCAAAATGGTAAGCTCACCTTTTCTCGAAGGTGTTTTCTGCAAGAGCAATGGCGTCTAGAGGTAAATGAAATAAAATAACACTGAAATTTTAATTGCAGAAATGTGAGCACAATTACAAAAGCCTACTTTACTGTAAAGAACCAGAGTGAAATACAGAAATAAGTTCTTTTTAGGGCTTGTCTCATTAATATGAACGTCGAAATATCCCTGGTAAAAATATTCGATGGCACATTAACGTATCCGCATTTTCTGATATGCTGAATGCAAATCGTGCGATTACTTTATATCAATCATTAACAATTTCAGAGTTATAAAAGCCAAAAAAAATGTTATGCACACATTAATGATAAGTATTTACTGGCCTTACTTAAGTATAATACTTCTTATATTTTTCAACTGGAATTGTCTCTTTCCTGGCCACACTCAAAATAGAGTGGCAAAGTTAATCCTCGCAGTACGCATATCCATGACTAAGTAAGTACAATCAGTATTATGATTTTCAAGTCAAGAACCTTATTGTTGGAATTCAGAAAAAAATGACCTCACTTGCGCTTTTGCGCCGCCATTAGTAAGAACTGAGAACTACGAAGTTAACAGTAATCCTTAGCAAGAAATGAAGAGTGTCAACACACATTATGACGATATATGAGATACTTTGACAGCACTTGAAAAGATATCAGTTCAGCTGAAGGTGCAAATGTCGAAACCAGTTTATTTTTAAGATATGACTGCTTCTAACACCGTCCATTTCTAGGAGATTAGCGACTATTTATATTTCCTCTTGACACACTCCCGCAATTTTCCGTTATGACTTAACGATCCACAGGATGCATTTCAACCTATATGCGTCAAAACAGAGTGCTATTGAAAGACCGATAATTCCCATTGTAGTGACGACGTCGGAGGTGACTGGAGGGTACTTTCATCTCACAAAAAAACCTCAGTGCGTTCTGAGAATTATCAGCATCTGTGTCAAAATGTGTGGTCCATGGTGAAAAACCAATTTAAGAAATACATTGCCTCGATATTAGGAGCTAGCAAGTCCTTTACGTCTCTTTTTGAAATACTTCCATTGCTTATGCATGGATTATGTTATAATTAACCAATGAAAATATCGGTACCAAAATGTTTTTTGATTTAAAAAAATAGATTTTAATTCAATAATTTTACCATGCAATAAAAATATTGAATTTTTAAAGAAAAGAAATGAAATGTAATATATTTCATGAAATAAAGAAAGAATGAAAATTCTCCGCAAACCTAACTCTAGAATATTGGCACGCTTCGGCGGTGGCTTAAAAAATAGTTTGCTGATGCGAACCCTTCGTGAAAGTTCTACAATTACTTTCCCAAATGAGCGAAGCTATTATCGTGGTAGCGTATTTATTAGCATTTCCATGAGGTCATAGTTAAAAAAGTGTTCATAAAAAACTAAATAAAAAATATAATATTATAAACATACCAATAAATAAATAGAACAGCATACAAAATAATGGGTCAAGGTTTAATAGAATTATTAGTTTTTTTATAACCATCAATGCCAAGATATTTTTATTTCATATAAAATACCACTAGTTTCGATGTGAAACAATTTGCATAATCACATGTTTGAAGACAACCTTAACATCTCAGGAAATTCACAAAAATTCAATAAATTATGAAATGAAGTTGTACCTTTAGCTGATGTGGCAAGAAAATGTTGGCATCTGTGAGGTTCTACAATGTCAATGTAACGAGGTTACTTTATAGTTATTGGCATTTCACCGCTTCAAAAACGACTGAGCTACTTAAGGTTCGAAATGCGGATCAAATCCGCAATATTCGAAAAACCAAATAATTGAAACGAACATTTATGACACATAGTAAAGGGACACGACATCTCGGGAGGCAGCAATTGCATAAGAAAAATAAAGTAATTCCGTTAGATAGAGGCACTAATGGTATAAAAAAATAATATTTTTCGCGTGCTTAGACACTACTATACCAATGTGAAACGGGGATTTGGAATGCTAGACCAATTCTCAGGACAAGAATGTTAGAAAACATCAGGCAAGAGATGGAGAGGGGAAACATGTTAGGCCTATTCGAGGTGAGATGGAAAGATAGCGGGGATTATTGGAGCGATAGTTACATTATGTGATAGAGTGAAGGGGCGGAGAGTTAACGCGGGGTGGCTATAGCAATGAATAGGAAACTGTGGAGAAGGGTAGTGAACGTGGGACAGGTGAATGACAGAATATTATTAGCGGAAATACGAGCAGACCTTGTCAGCCTTGTGGTAATCCAGGTGTAAATTCCAACAAGCTGTCATAGTGAGGAAGACGGAAATGGTGTTTATGATCAGTGAGGCGATATGATTATAAATGTACCCGGAAGAAATCACCTGATAGTGATGGGAGTTTGAAATGCGGTGGTAGGTGAAGGGCGAGATGGGAGTGGGATGAAGTACGTCTTAGAAGAACGGAATGACCACCGGGGAGAAAACTATAGAGTTTTTTTCCGAAGAAAATGATTTAATTATAAATAAAAATTGGTTTAAATACCAACAAAATAAAATGAACAGAAAAAAATAAGGTCAACTAAAGGCATGGTAGGGGAAGAGAGAGTGTTGTTTGAAGAAATTGAAGGACAAGTATATGTGACAAGTTACTGAGAGGTAATGGGATGATGTAGATGGTAATAGATGGGAGAATTCTGAGACATCGAGGTAGAGAGTGAGCATTTTGGATGAAATTAAGGGTGGTAGAAAGTACACAGAGCTAAAGAATGAGTTGCTGTAATGTAAAGTATGGATTTTAAGCATATTTATCTCATTTGAATTAGAGCTTGGCAGTGCAGTCGTGTCAAGTGCCGTAGACAACCAAAAACCTAACCTAACCTAAGTGATTGATGCTCGCGTTTCATATGAAGGAGTGTGTAGTAAGTTTTAAATGAGGCACTCTAATGAGCAGCAATGAGGATGGAAATTCATGGACTCTTTGCACGTATCCACATCATTTGCAGTAACCGGAACATACAAATATTCCAACTACTTCTGAGCTTCCCATTAATGTATTAATTGAAAACCTTAAAAATTGCTGTTTATTACGTTCTAATTTACATTGGAATACGTGGATAACTGGGCGTCATTTAACAACTGTCAAACCCCATCCATCCCGCCCTAGTGACGCAACTCGGGTATTGTTTCCGAGCGTATTCCCACATTTGAAATTATCGCGCTTAAACATGGGAGTAAAAAAGGTCCTGCGTGTCCACTAGGGTTTCCAACGTTTTGTAAATATTGATAAACAAGAATAAGTGAGTGTTTTCGTTCTCATTACGATTTCAACACTCAAAAGACCTTTCCAGGATTTCCGTTTCCGTGCTATGTACGTCAACATTACTGTTGGCCTTGTCTCCTCAACCTGTATCTGTGTACACAAATTATCTAGTGTTTTTGCAGTGAAAACGATGATGCCCTCTAAGGTCACGAAGGAAGAACGGCGTTGTTTACAGTTATTATGAAGGAAATGCAACAACTGCTGCTAGGAAATATCAACGGTGATTTCCTAACCCGGTGATTACAAATAGGAAACTTCAGATAAGGACGGGCAATCACGACAGGCTGGATCATTTGGAATTAAATCTACGACCCAGATGGTGTGATTTTCCTTAAGCCCGATTTGTCGACACGTAGAGAAAAGTTAACTTTTTCGCTCCCTATAACCGCAGGTGCATCCCCCGAGGGCTTTTGGATTTATGGATAACACAAGAAGACTCATCCACTCCTTAATCAAACCAAAGGTTGAGCTGAAAAAGTTAATAGTAATAAATGAAGAAGATTATTTAAACATCCACGATCGAAATTAATACGTTTTCTTTGTATGAGCAATACACATTAAACATTCATTTTAAAAATAAAACGAATCAACTTGTGATAATACACATAGCTACCACATTTTCATCAATATTGCTTAATTTCCACTCACCTGCAATTATCCCTAACGTACTTCATTGATACGCCCCTTAATCATATAAAAGCTCATATGATTCTTTACTTTATCGTCGAAGAAAATAAGAGCCTAAGAATGAAGAGCTATCGAAATGGAATCTCTATATAAGTCTAAAGTTTAGAATCACAGTACAGGTATAACTAACTTAGAAAGCCGTGACTTGGTGGAATAACATAACAAAAATTCATTTTCCATGATAAAGTAACAATAAAGTTTTAAATGTTTATTTTGATAAAAGTAAAACAAAAGAACTAGTTAAAAAACTTTACTGGCTCAATGAATAACTTCACAAAAATTCATTTTCCATGATAACGAAAAAATAAAACTATAAATGTTTAGTTCGACAAAAATAACACAAAAGAACTAGTTAAAGGACTTAACTGGCTCAGTTGTTAGTATTTTTCTGCTATTTCAATCAATGAATTGTATACGGAATGGTAAGAAATGAAATTTAACCTTAAAGAAACAACCATTTAAAGGCATTCACATTGAAACACGAGTACAACAGTACTTTCCACAGTTCTTTAAATATCTTTGAAAAGTACCGTGATTTAAAATGTGCTTTAACATGCATATTCAAAACTCACACGAAGTGAAACCTGAACCAGTTGAAGCCCAACATGTTTGCTTTGGAGTATATTTTCTTATTTAGGCTTTTAGCATTAGCTAGCCCCCACCACACTCACTGAACCACTTCCCTAAGAGGCAATGAAACAGTAAGTCCGTTACCCGATTCATTGCTGACCTCAGAGACCTGATTGCATACGTGCTGAATCAGCGCTACCGAAAGTTCTGCAGGGTAAAGGCATGATTCGTCGGAATGGAACATTTTGTAACTCCCATGATTGCACAGAATCGTAGGGATTATTTTGGATAGGCGATGCGGTTTTTTTGATGTGTAGACAATGTTTTAAGGGTATTAAGGATTTTATAAAGGTGTGTGAGACTTAATTGAAGTAACCACAGCCTCACTCCGCCTTTACTAACTATTCCATCTCCGTACAATGCACAAATTTACCTATGAGTATCAATTGACATGTGGTTTTTCGCCAGTAAAAACCTATTCACAATTCGCACTTCACAACTTGCGGGACTTGCTATTGTAGTGCATATTTTAACAGTTTGCAATGAGCAAAGTAGAATGACCACAGTCTTAACACTATCATAGCAGTATACGTAATAGGTGTAGGGACGTTTAAACCTAACGATGGTGGCTCTAGCCCTACCCACCGCCGCGCTAGGCGGAAACGTAAGTCCCTTTCTGCACTGCCGTCGAATGTTCTGTCTTGGTAGGCTTAACAGAGATATAGAATATTCCTTCCTCAATGATGATGTTAACGCCTATGAAGGTGGTTTGTAAGTTGGAGATTGTGGAAGTGAAAGAAACAGAAGAGGTTCATTTATCGTGGGAATGATGTCGCTCGTTTTGTTTTCTGTTTCTTTGTTTAAAGTGACTGCTCCCTAATTTTTATGTTCAGTTTTGGGAGTTATTTCATCAGCATGCATTATAACATCCGTAGGTACCACTTATCTCAGTATGGAGCTTAATGTGGCTATTATGATAACTACTTTATATGTGACCCCGTGTTCATTCATTGACAACAATTGAGATCAATAGTCGACGACAGTCGTGCGATACGAGTAATGCGGTTCCCAACATTAGATAGGCTAAACAACTATGAGCTAAGTGAATATTTTTTACATGCCATAATTTTGAAAAGTTCTTAATAACACACTCTAATGAGTAATGAGTGCAAACAATTGAGGCACATTCTAGCACTTATTCTTTGTCGTGATGCAGGCGTAAGCGAAGCTAAGTCCTCTAAATGTGTGAATACTGGAAGAGGTCATCAAGGGGAAGAGTTCGACTATTAGGGGCGGAATATTATCGTAACAACGCCAAAGAATGTGGTTTAAATAGAGATGCTACATTGTTTTCTTCTGCATAATATGCTGAGACTCGCTACTTGGGCGGAAGTGAGACAGAAAGTCCCAGAGCAGCTGCCCACAATCATCCGATTTTAGGGAGTTATGGAACTCCCAGCTAAACACAAACTGAGCGCATTCCTTCGTACTAAGAGGCACAACTTGCTGGCAATAAAGGAAGAGCCACTGAACTCACTACCCTTAATGCATCGATTTCGCAACCCGCAGCGCATATTTGGAACACCGTTGTCTCCAATCGAAACGGCCTTCTGTTATTTACCGAGGTGGCCGTATAAATTCATAATACGCTCTAAATTGAGAAAACACGGACTGAATCGATCTTCCGCTATGCATAGCTGAATTTCAAAGCTTTATCGTTCACAGAAATCTGTCTCCTCATCATATATTCAGATCCAGAAAGGGAATGGCGGGATCGACGAAATAAATGCGCAGTCGCGCTTCGAATTCACGCAAATTAATCACGCCTCTCCCCCAACCCTCAGTAATTCCCTTGATAAGGCGAGGTGCGGAGTGAGCATCGATGCATGAGAGGAAGGTCCAGAAAAAGCCCCTGTCATCCCCTTGGCCCCCAAAATTATTATCCCGCCCCCCCTTTGACCCCTTTAATTTCGAGTCTACGGTGATTCATCTCGAATGATATCTTACTTTTCCCAACCCCCCTTTCGGGTCCCCATCCCAATGGCATCATATATGCAGTATATCTCTCTCTCGTTATTTCTCCATGGGCTGAAAGAAAAATAAACATTGACCACCCTCTTTATCCACACTAATCGTTTCCAGCAGAGGCTGATGAGGCGATGGCACCCGCCAAATTAAACGACGGGCGCCTGACTATACTTTCCGTTTCCCCATCCCCGTCCATGACTCAACTCATAACATCTCCAGCGCTGGGAGATTGTTTATTATTCGATCGTATCGAGGTTGGGTCGTCATTTTTATGGCTGAGAGATATCTTCCGCGAGATACATTCACTCGAATCCATGGCACTAATATCAGTGACCATATTAGGGTTGGAGACGATTTTTTTTGGGCCTACGTCATACTTTCTTGTTCCCTTTCCCACATGAAGCCAACACTGTTAGCGATCATCACCCTAGTCAGTTTAATCGACGGAACTGATTACGTGGACAGACACCACATCCTTTCACGATTAACGCTTTCACTTTTTCGGACGGTGGCTACCTGCATTAAGTGATCTGTTTCATTGACCAAACTATATGCGAGAGGGATGTTTGACAAGCGAGAAAGGAAGTGCAATTCCGAAGAATATTCTGAAAATTCACTGGGACACATAATCATGTGACTCAATGTTGAATTGGTACATGCAAAAATTAATACGCAAAATTGGGTTGCATTAGTTTAACTGTATGGTCAAAAATATTTCCATAAACAATTTTAAACTTCATTTTGAGACAAAACATCATTATAGTATACGGTCCGAGGGGTTGGTTTTGATGCGGGGAGGTAAAGGTCATCTTTAATACCAAAGGTGAGTGAAATCCATGCATTTTTACTTTCTCTGTGTAAGCATTACCTTTCCCATGAAGCAACAAGAATCTCTCAAAACCTTTATTTTAGATGGGTTAGTTCAAAGTCCTCACCTAGAAGTTGAATTTGGCCCTTTGGTCAGTATCCCAACCCAAAATGCTTCGACACTGCCCAGAAAAGAATAATTTAACAAGCATAGCCATCATTTGTTTTATCATGTGATACATATGATCGAGATTATCTCTCGTTGTCATCAGTTCAGATGTCACATTCCCTTGTGATTCTCAAGACAGATCATTTTTGCTTCCTGCTCAACATTCCTCTACACGCATATATTGAGCAAAAGAAGGACCATCTTACATTAGAATATAAATGATGATATTAATCATAATTGCTGATGCTTTCTTGGTAGAATAACGAAATAGGGTCATGAAGTTTTAATAAAGTAAAATAAACAAACAACCTTAGTTGTGCTGATAACCATTTGGTATCCAAGAGCTAAAACAATCCATAAAAGGACTGAAAGCATCGACAGAGTTAGATAGGTATCTCACCAATTTTCCTCAGAGAGTTATGCTTTCGTTCATATCTTTGGTTTATTATTATTTTCAACTTTTCTAGTGGCCGAGTTACAGTATATTTCTGCTAGGAAAATGATTCCACCGTGTTTTCCCGGGATCTTCTAGATTCTATTCATTTCTTTCGGCTAACAACTTCCGGAAACTGCTCTAGTCCAACGAATGTAATCTAAGAGGAAGACATATGGTTAAATAGGCCACAACTATCAGGACTCAAGTTGTTAAAACCGAATGTTTTTGTGAACTCTAAGTGAAGGAATTATGACTACGTTTTGGACAAGAGTTGGCAAATGTGTGCCTTTTTCACCAAGCTATATGATCAAATTTCCTCGTTGTGGATTCATTAATTCGATCCTTGTTCTTTGCTAATTAACAGAGAGTAGATGATCGGACTGATAAGTGCATTTTTGTGATTAGATTTTTTTACTTTTATAATTGAATATTAACTATTTTTTGTCAGCTTCGGTTTCCTAACTTTTCGAGACGCCAAAGTTTTAAATTTCGAAGCGAGTCAACGACGGGTATACTATGCACAAGTGTTACATCATCATAGCGAGAGACCAATCTTCGTTAGAAATTATGGTTTGAGGCGAGGATTTTACGCTTAAAAAAACAGCTCCGGGGAGCTTTTAAATAATTTCCCAATTAAAATTTTAATTCATTCATCTTCCCTCTCTGTCTGATGGCAATCTCCGAATACGACGTTTTTTGCTATATTTAATTAATTTACTGGTCTCCCTCTTGGAGTCATAGCTAAAATTTAAATTCCACAGTGTTCGATCATTTGAGATAAATGGATATGAAATCTAAGTGCAATGATGTAAAGAGTTATTTCTGGAAATATAAAATGACTCTCCAAAATATTACCCAATGAATTCTCTTAAGGATAGGCTCCGCTCAAAATTAAATGGATGCTGTAATTTTGAAAGCCCCGCCGCACATACGAGGAAGGCTTTAGTCTGCATCTTTCTCCCTCATATATAGTAGTTTACAGGGTTCGTCCGGAAAATAAGTGTACTGAGCTCAGGAAAAAAAATTATTACACTTTTACATATCTTAAGCCAATATTCCTCAAAATAGGACCCTTGTGAGTCGATACACTTGTTCCAGCGGCGTTCCCATTCCTGGAACGCTCCCGCGAAGGCATCATCGGGAACCTCTCGAAGACTCGTCGTCGACCTCTTCTCTGCCCTCCACGAACATCTTGTGCCACCAAAAGATCATGTTTCTGGACATGGCTGACTCCCCGTAAGCCTGGTTAATCATACCGACAGTTTCGGTAGACGATTTCCCAAGCTTTACCGCAAATTTGATGGAATAACGCTGCTCCAAAACCTTCGGCATCGCGTTCCGTGACGTGGGTCGAGCGTGGAGGTTCGCGTTAACAGAGCTCCTCACTACACCACAGCTCAGAGCCGACTGCCTTTTTCAGCGTCGCTTGCCAACATACCCCCCTCCAATCGAAGCCCGTCAGAGCGGTGCTGGGCGCGCCTGGAGCGGCGCGCCCAGCCCAGGAGTCGGTACACTTATTTTCCGGACGAACCCTGTATTTCACTCTTTATCAAAGCAAAATTCCAAATTTTATAATTGTCACCAGAATATATTTTTTTCCAGGCTAAAGCTCCAAAATTTTAGCAACGACACAATAGAATACAATCAAACATACAAGTGACATAAAGCTATTTTTTTGGAAACTATATCATTTTTTAAAATCATTTTTCAGTTAGCAAAACCACTCACACCGAGCTTGACGATTGAAGGGAAATTATAACCAAGAGTAGAAGTACTTCATTTAGGGCACTCAAGGAATCCAAGTCCTTTATTAGCAGAAATGTTCGGTTCGGGATTTAAACAAGTGGACTAGAGCCAAAGGTAATCTCAGGTTGGCATATAGCAAAGGAAAACCACTGATTGAATTTCACCAGAAATTATAGAATATATAAAGGGCTAGTGTCTTAGCACCCACCGCAACACACCCTTGTGGAGATTTTCAGGCGCATTGCGTAGATGTGGATAGGATTCTAGTCGTAAAAATAACACTGCGGAATAACAGTAAGATGCCAGATTGCCTGTCTAATTAATTTTCTGTGACTAGAGTCTTCCCCTAGATCCCAATTCTTTTGGGTTTAAAAAGCTACCACGGTGCGTGGGGTTAACTCCTGCATTGCAGAATATGATAAAATATTTTTAAAAATTATGAAAAAAGCATCAGAAGGCCTGGGCGCTCATCAACGTACTGAACGGCATTGCGCCAGCTTGCGGAGGAAGAATGCTTGATGATGCATCAAACAATACCTACACCTGCTGCTGATGGGTCATGCTTGGAAGATGATATATTCTTGGTGCTGAGCCAACTTTCGAGGTCAAAATTGCGGAAGAGAAGGCCAGGCCATCCAGAGAGGCCAAAGGTGCACCGGGCCTTGGAGGACATTGATGACACGAACATACGACCCCTACATCTTCACGGCAGTCTCGGGCACCCTTCTAAATGACCCCACCATGAAGTTGGCCTTCTGCAATACACGTCGTTTTAGTATTTCTCACAACGTAGCGGTCACCCCTTCCCTTCCCATTCTCCCACGACAATGCATGCACTCGGTCGGCGTTAGAATAGTGTAACAGCTTCCCACATCGGGTATCCGAGATCAGCTCCTAAATTTGGAGGAGTTTATTTTCGGACCCTACTTCTAGGCATAATATGAACAGAAAATATACCCACAGAATGACTAACGAGTCCAGGGAAAGAGGTTTCTTGAACTAATTCGTACAAATCATGAGGAAGTTGTTTGGTCAGAAGACTTTACAAAGTCTATTTTGATGCCATTCCAAAGATAGCACAGCGATGGTCTGTGAAGGCTAATGAACCACTTGTTTAATTTTACATTCGGCAAAGGTGGTACTGATAATCATGAATGAGATATACCTCAATGGAACAGATGGCTAGTCGGTTGAAGATACGTTTTATTTTGGAAAGGAATGCCTGAAGAGGTTTCAGTAATGAAGACACTAATTGAAAGGAATAGGCATAGAATATAACCAGGATGGTTTTGCATCCTTTATAGATTTCGAGAAGGCATGTGACGGAGTAAACAGAGCAATAAGGAGACTGCAGCAGATAGAGAAATAGACGACCTTTTTGATGAATCAGACGGCCCAAGTAAGAGTAGTAAATTGAAGAATCGAGATGGGGAATGATAATCATAGTGCTAAGACAGTGTTGATGATACTCGTTCGTCAATATACTAAATGAATGTTAAGAGAGGCGAGGGAAGAACTTGAGTTGGGAATGAATGTGGACAGGGAGCTGACTGAAATGAAGTGTCCAGGCGGCTAAGCAATAGAAAGTCATGCATGCAGTCGGAGGACTCAAGTTTCTGATGAGTTTATTACGGGACCAATGAGAGAAGTGTGAGATGCAGATTAATCAAAATAGACTAAGTTAGTGAGGATGTCAAACTTATGAAGGCTAATACATGCATGGGTATAAAAATGGAAGGGAGGATAAAATAGTTTCGGTCACGTATTTAGACAGTATTATGGAAGACAATGAGAATGGCTGTGGAAAAGTTTGGAAAGGAAAGTCGTTGCATGAAGAAGCTTTTGCAAAGACTAGTATTGATTGATTACAGGTTCGCTAAGTAAAGAAGCAAAAAGATTATCAGAAAAACTTTAATATGAAGCGTTGGCTGTGCGGTTAGGAAATCTGCTCACCGAGAGAAGATGAGTGTCGATTGGAGAATTTTGATATGCCTGTGTGGAGAAATGAAGAACTAAGTTGTAAGACAAACGGCGAAGTTTTAAATGTGGTATGGAAGAGAGAAACGGGCTAGGTCAGCTTCGGAAAAGGCAGGAGTGAATGAAGAAGGCATTGAGAAAGTATTGGGATGCCGATGGCTGCGATAGGAGGGAGAACGCCCAACATTCCTCTCTCCTCAATCATCATGTCTAACACATCGTTTGTTTTCCTTTCTGTTCATCTTATTTTTTCCATCCTTCTCCACACCCACATCTCAAAAGCCTCCAAGTCTATGCTTTGACAACTAAGTCACCGCGCCGCGCCGTACAAAACCAAGTTCCATTTCCAAGTCTTCACTAACATTTTATTATTATCCTTATTCAGCGTCCCTGTCATAAACTCCCTCTCTCTGGGAGAGCTTCTTTATTGGAGATATTCTTCTTCTTATTTCCCTAATACTTTGGCCACGTTGGTCCAAAACACTACCAAGATAGGAAAACTGTTCTATTTACACTAGTTTTTGCCCCGCAAAGTTGATGATTATCCTAGCCTTCCTCCTTTTCAACAATTTCAAAATCTTTGTTTTGTTTACAATGATCTTGTCCCATACCTATTACGCCAATATTGAATGTGCTCAGCAATGATTGTAACTCCTTGGTTGACTGATTAACTAAGGCTTGATCAACCTTAGATCTGATTCAATGGATTCCCAGCCAAATTTCGCTCCGTCCTCCAGCCCGTCTCATCCCTCCCTCGCCATTACTTCCGCATATATTTCGAAAAGAGCAGGTGAGAGAGGGCATCCCTGTTTTACTCCCTTGACTAGCATTGCTCATTCCGACCCTCCATCCGTCACTCGCATATCTACATCTCGTCTACATTTACACAATACCCCGAAAGCCGCCGCAAGGGCGTGTGGTGCGGGGTGTTAGGTCTCCACCCGTACACTAGAAAAAAACCACATGCAAAACCAAATCATGTTACCTCTACACAAATATTAGTTTGTTCATGCACTTGAAAAGCCTTAATCACAGGATAGAAAGCACTTACATGCAACAATATTTAATAACAGGATACGTACATTGAGCATTCTGAGACGTGAACAAGAACATTTTGAGGCGTATACTGGTTGCGGATAAGTCTCCCATCCCTGCATTTGAATTCTATTTTCTGCGACGCATCCATTTAATTCTAACAAATTCACTATGACAAACGCCTTTCCTAAATCTACGAAACGGAGTGATATTTTCTAATTATACACTATATATTCCTCTCTATCAGTAACCTCATTTCAGCTATAACATCACACGTACATCTCCCCTTCCTGAACCTAAATAATCATTTCCTTAGTATCCATTTGCCCTGTTCTTCATCCTCTTATTTATGGTCCTGAGAATTACTTTAGCTGCGAGGGAAATCAAACTTATTTTTCCAAAGTCCTCACACAGGGCTGCCTTTCCCTTTTTTGGGATAAAAACTAATATTGATCTAATGGAGTATTTCGACCGAATTCCACCTTCATAAATGCTACGAATTAATCCAAAGAAACTCATCCTCCCACCTTTTTCTAAACCTTTAAGTAGTTCCGCGGGTATGCTGTCTACCTTCACTGCCGTTTCTATCTCGCCATCGAGTAAGCCTGGACCTAAGCTATTCTCATTCACGTCATATTATCTTTCTATATTTAAGTTTGCCGGTCTAGTACATGTACCGTACCTGTTTATAGTCCCTCCATCTAGTTCTCTCTTTCGAGATAGGTAATAACACTGATCACACGAAATCTTTCGCTCAAATTCCTCCCTCAAGAACTCTATCAATGAATCAGTCCATAAAAACTCTTGCTACGTTTTTCTAAACCTTTTAGTGTCGTGGGAATATAATCTATCTCAACGGCTTATTTCATTCCAATACTACTAATGCCCTTTTAATCTCACAAACAAGTATACCTGGACCTAAGGAATCCTTATCTACATTGTATATTCTTTCTAAACTTGCTGGTATAATATCTTTGCCAAAGAAATCCTCTATACTTTTTTTTCCTCTCTCTTGAACCTTTTCTGGTTCTATTTCCGTGTTTACTTGTTTATATGACAAAATTTTGTTTCTATCGATTGACATAAAAAAATAATAGGTTGGAATAAAATATTCAATTAGAAGAAGTAGTTTTCAAAGAATATTCTTATGCCGACCCGGCAGGTTTTGTGAACAATATACTCAAGGACCTGTCTCTCAATCTGAGATCCGGATTCGGATCCCGTCTCAAAAGCAGATTTCGTGAGATCACCATACCGAATTTTTTGAAGTTGAGTTCATCAGATAAAATGGCTTTAGCCATCGTGGTTTCCTGAATTTAAATACTAAAACTATTCTACAATAAAACACCCTCCGCCCATGTGGGATAATGGACTTTAACTTTCGTCTCCCTTCAGATAATTCCTAGATCACATTCTGTTCAATATCTTTCTTAGAATAACACTGGCATCGTGTTCGCCCTCTCCCTCCTCCGCCCCCACATTTTTATATTCCATTTCTCACTACTACTTACTCAGATAGCTGCCTTACAATGCGAAAATGACGCTATTTCTCGGCGGACTAATGGCAGAGCAATGGGGAAATTTCAGGAGCTGCAATCCAATGTGGCGGATCACTCGGCGCAAGTTCCATCGTCGTGCTAGCTCGTCGGAATGAGAGTCGGATATACGTGGGGGAGAGGAAAAAATATCTTTGTGCAACATGTTTAAGCGCTTAGAGAAGACGAATTTGTCACCTCCATTTCCCGAATCGTTTCCTGGTATTTCAAAGAAATGACTTTTGTCACTCTAGTGGTATACTTATTGGTTTATCTCCCCTCGGAATTACGATATACAAGGTCGCTGGCGACGAGATGTGCTTCTTGGGGTGGCATCATTGTGGGTTTGGCAAGGGGTTGGGTGAGGGTGGAAGGAGCTAGGCGGTCGAGGGGCACCGGGGGAGAGGGGTTGCGGTTACGAGTGGTGGGGGAAGTTCGCCCCAAACCGCGAACGACGGAGGTTAGCACTCTCTGGCTTCACATTCCTCGGGTCTGGTTTATGACGTCATGATTTCTGGTCACCGATCGGGTCCATGCGTATGCTTCCAAGGGGCGTTGCTGCAATACCTATTATACGAGTTACCTCGACATTTATTACAAAGCGCCAAAGGAATGCATGGGAGTGCGATAAAGACCGAATCACATGAAGCTGTTATTTTTTTTTAATTTGACGTAATCAAGAAACAATGATGCGGCGAGATAGTGCACTGAATAAGTATGTACATACAGTATGTACATACATGTACGAGGGTCATCCGGAAAGTAGTACCCGTTCGTGCCGCATGAAGTGCTGACGACGCGAGTAGCCGCTGGACGAGGTCAGATAGCTTCAGTGGCTTGTCTGCCTTCTCTGAGCCAAGTTGCGTGACGCTAGCATTGCCTGTGTTGTTTCTGTGATTGTTTACAATGTTTAAAAAAATTGAGAACGCCGCCAGTTGTGAAGTGAGGGCAGTGATTAAATTCCTCAATGCAAGAAACGTTCGCCCATGTGATATTCATCGCCAATTAAAGGAGGTGTATGGAGACAATGTAATGGACGAGTCGTCTGTTCGGCGGTGGTGTCGCAACTTCAACATGGGGAGGGGGAACACACACGACGATGAGCGTTCGGGGAGACCGTCTGTCATTACAGACCAACTGGTGAGCTCAGTTGACGAATTCGTGAGGAACGATCGGCGCGTCACAATTGATGACATCTGTGAGCATTTTCCCAATGTTTCTCGAACAATTGTTCATGAAATTGTTAAACACCATCTGCATTATGCAAAAATTTGTGCAAGATGGGTCCCTCGCGTATCTCAATGAGCTGGCGGCGAAGGACTATGCAGCAGGAATACAGAAACTTGTCACACGTTATGACAAATGCCTTAATTTGCTTGGAGATTATGTTGAGAAGTAGTTTAAAGTATCCTCTTTCAAATAAAATTTTTTATGTTTGTTAATATTTACTTTTGTGTCTTTATTTCACGAACGGGTACTACTTTCCGGATGACCCTCGTATTATACACACATATATATACATATATATAAATATATGTATATATACAAATATGCATACATATAAATACTTTGAGACGAACACACGAATAGGCTTCTGCCATTGTAGACCTTAATGTTGCACCAAACGCTTTCTATTTCATTTACGTAGCATTTTAATCGTTGGCTACTAAGATGTGACTTTACAGCAATGAATACTCCCCCACCCAATCTATTTGGTCTGTCCCTTCTATAAATTGTGAAACCGCTCGGAAAAACCTCATTGTTTGCTACATCTCCCGTAAGCCAACTTTCCGTTCTAACTACTACGTCTGCATTTGTACTGACAAAAATACGTTCAATATCCGATATTTTGTTTCTAATGCTACGGCAGTTCAATGTTATAATTTTTATTTGCCCAATTACGTTTTGTTTTTCCGTTTTATTTATGCTCACAAAACTGTTTCGAGACGATTCATGGTTAACAGAGGCAAAAGTATTACATTCACTCGCATTACCATGCGGATGGTGACCTAACACCCCCCGCCACAAATTAGATAAAGTTCAGAGAAAATTCGCCAAATTCGTCAAAAATTGTTAAGATAAGAAGACGAGTTTGAGAGGCCTTTTAGAGGAATTAGGTTGGAAGTCGCTTGAGATTCGAAGAGAACAATGTATGTTTGTTGGTTTATGGTATATGTGTTTGCATGAGTGTGTGCGCTGCTGTGGATGTAATTTTCCATGTTGTTGTTTTGCATGTGGTATTGTTCCTTTTTACGGTTGGTGACCTAACACCCCCCGCCACACGCCCTTGCGGCGGCTAACGGAGTATTTTGCAGATGTAGATGACCAAGCCAGACTCAGACTTTTAGCAAGGTTCAGAATACAGGAGTTTAGCAATGGCATAAAAGGAATTATTATGGCTCCACGCTATATGGGTAGGTTAGATCACAAATATAAGATGCGGGATATAGGCTCCAGTACGGAGAGATACATATAGTATATTCGCTCTTTCAAGTTAGAATCAGGAACCATAACACTAAGAAATCAAAGTCATCATAGAAATAGAAAAGACATTCGATTTACAAGTCAGGACAAGATGAAACGCTGCTTACACATAAGGTACATTGTTAGGTGCATGTGTATGTTATTTGATAGTCTATTTACGTACTTGCATGCAAGTTAGAAAGGTTTTTGTCTGAATATATACGCCTCTCGGGGTTCATATTGGCATGAATTTGTTTGCTTTTGCATGCGGTGTTATTCTCTTTTACGGGCGGTGACCTAACATCTCCCGCCACCCGCACTTGCAGCGCCTTGCGGGGTATTATGTAGATGTAGATATGCGTGGACGGTTATGTTTTTTGATCATTTTGACTTGACAGGTGTTTCAGCAGTACATAAATATTGGCTTCAGTCCCTCGCGACACATATTTCTACAGAATAGCCCTTCTGGTAACACTTTGCATGAAATAATTAGGTTTTAACGGTTTTAAACATCTAAAATGTCATAGCAGTTGAAACTTTTCAAACATTTAATTGAAATAATATGCATATAATTTCAAACTAGTGAACTAGTTAGAAGATAGATTGATAAAAATAGACATTAATTTGATTTTATATTTATCATGTCTAACCATGCCGTAACTAAATTAGAATATAAAATGTATCAAGCGGTGACAAAGTTAGAATTTTAACCAGATCAGAATTCACGTTTAGAGTATACAAGATGTAATATTAAGGTGATGAGATGAACATTTATTGCATTTCACTTCAGAAACCGAGATGTATTACGTCAAGTGAACTATATTCAATTGAAAGAGTAGAATAAGTAGCGAGAAATAGTGATATAAATCAGCCAAAGAAATGCAGAAACTTTTAAGTCTTACATTTCTCAATGACATTATACGATTATCTTGCTCATGTTTGCTGACAGCGGATGTGAAACGTATTGATTGCATCAAAAGTAACATAAATGTTTGCATGAGTGTATGCGCCATTGTGGATATATTTTTGCATGTGGTTTTGTTCCTTTTTACGGATGGTGACCTAACACCCCCCGCCATTCGCCTTTGCGGCGGCTTGCGGGGTATTATGTACATGTAGATAACCTAACAAGGTAACTCGTTCTAGGTTTCTTTCTAAGTGCCAACATAATTCTATCGCACAATTAACAAGGTATTGTGCTTTAGAGACATGACAAATGCATTTTTCTTTCAAATATAAGTCGATAAAAGCATTTTGAATTTCTGAACTAAGGATATTTTGAACAGGGTGAAACGATTTTTCATTCATTCAGATTATTCGATAAATTTCATGTCTATTTTCTCATTGTTCTCAGAATGAATGCGTAATTTATTGCTTGGAAGCATTAGTACCTATGTATGACTAAATCCGACTGTAGAGATAGTTCTTCGCCCTTAAAATCAACCATTGACCAAGAGCAAAAATCCTTTATTCCAAAATTCTAGTTTTCAAATATTTTGTTTGCTAGAGAATAATTCGTCCCCCAAAAGTATGATGTTGCTGGAAATTGAATACTGGTCCTTCAACGCCGCTGTTACAAAACACGTAAAAACCAATATCCAGTCCAAACACCAGACATAAAAACTAGCACTTGATTACTAATAAGAGATTCGTAATGGTAAAATATTTTTCTCCTTTAAAATTTCCCATCTCCAGCGATTTATGATGAAAAATTTCACTTCGCTGTCGAGCGGCACACGTAACGGAAAGGTTTCTAAGGAACCACCTCACTCCTAAGTGACTGCCGGCGACCAGTCATGCAGAACATTTCAAATTATTACCAACAATGGGGTGTGAAAGAGCATTACAATACCTTATGATTGAGAAATTAATTACAGATAGTTTTAACAATCCGCATTTGTCTACTTTATTTTTCTTTATTAATCTCCCATTATCCCCGTTTAAATTGTTCCATTGTCTTTTGCTTAGTCATGAGTCATGATTTAAAATTACTCCCATCAATAAATTTCCATAGAAAAAGTCTTCTAGTGCGATTTCACTAGGTATTTGAAAGGATATTTCACTGTATTTTCCCGAGCAGATAAATCTTGTCAGGGGTGAGTCGAATACACTTATTCCTGACGATTTGTGGCAAAGACAGAAATACGACACACTTCCAAAAGTTAGTCGCGGAAGTCTGAAAAAGGCAATTGGGCATGTTCACTCAATGGACCTAAGCCAGTAGCAAACGTAGTGCCTGTTGATATACACGGAAATACATACACAGTCGTAGTTTAGGGGACTAGGCATGGTAGTCGTGCCGATGAAAGTAATTCTAAAGAGCTGAAAAATCCATGACCCGAAGTTCTTAAAACACCGAGGAAAACTGTGCTCGCAGATGGAAATGTGGGTTGTAGCATCGTCCATCATTCGCTCACATGTTCTAACGGAATATCCGACCGAAATACCCTCTCAATGGAGTGGACCCAACATATCTCCCGCGCCCGCGGTGCAGCGCGAGATCAAGTGGCCCCCATTCCTTTGCGGCCCGAGAACATTGGTGCGGGGAGGGGAGACCAGCCGTGAAGAGGGGAGAGAGTGGCCCTCGGCTGTAATTCGGACGGCGGTTGGGGGGATGGAGAGGGAGAAAGAGAGAGAGAGAGAAAGAGACGGTAGGTGAGAGAGTGCGGAGAGGCAGGTGGGGGGAGGGGCGGGGCGAAGACTGGCCAATGGGGAGACGGGAGAGTCGGCCGGAGGGACCTACACCCTCCCGCCACCTTCCTTCCTCACCTGCCTCCACCAGAGAGGAAGGCGGCGCGAGAGGGGGAGGGGAGACATTGGGAGGGGGAGGGAGAGAGAGGGAAAATCCCCCCTCCAACCGTCCGCGCACCCTCTTCCTCCCCCCCAGACACACTCCCGAGCACACGGCCGTGGAGACGTCCCCGGCGCACCGACACCACTTGTTCCAACGACCGTCACGAGCGAACGACCTGTGTGACGAGCACAAGGAAGGAAGGAGCCCACCCAGGTCTCACGCCCCCGACTTAGGGAGTCAGTCCTCCCTTTTTCTCCATCATCCCCTCGCCCAACCCGGCCTCTCCCCCACATCGACTCCCGGGCGAGGACGGTCCGGTCGCCCGGGCGAAAACGGTGTCAGACCCCGGGTTAAAATATAGCGAGGGAGAAATTTTTTTCATCTAGGGAGTATCTGCTCGAGTTTGCTAGGAAGTGCTTTTTTTATTGTTTCGACCGAACCCCTCAGAAGAATTCCTCCCCGACTGGCGTGTTTGTTGTGGGTGTGTGCGGTGCAGTTTTGATCAAGTCATCATTGGCATACCTGGACCCCCCATCCTGTCCCATACGTTTCGCTACCCCATCATACGTTTTTTTTCCAATTCGTGTCTCTATCCCGGTGTCTGTCCTTTCCTCCCCACCCGAGCTCGCCTCCGCCCCCGTCTGCAGATCGGCCGCCCTTCGAACCCTGCGCGCCGCCGACGGCGATCTTCCGCTGGGCGCCCTGCCCGGGGCCCGCCTGCCCCACGGGGATGCTGAGTGGGGGCGGGGCGGATCGGGGCGGGCGGCGATGAGAGCGGGGCCGTGGGGGCGCTGGGGCCGCGAGGGGCGGCCCTCGCCCCGGCCGCCTTCTCCGCCGCCGCCCCTGGTCGTCCTCCTGCTCCTCCTGTGCCTCCTCGTGGGCTCTCTAGGGCCCGCGTCCGCTTGTGGACCCGGTAGGGGCGCGGGCAAGCGGCCTAGGCCTCGGAAGCTTACGCCCCTCGTGTTTAAGCAGCACGTTCCCAATGTGTCGGAGCACACCCTGGGGGCCAGTGGACTCGCCGAGGGCAAAATCGCTCGCTCCGACTCAAGGTTCCGGGACCTGGAACCGAACTACAACGCGGACATAGTGTTCAAGGACGAGGAGGGCACCGGCGAAGACAGGCTGATGACACAGGTAAGGGCACCGAAATATATTGCGCCTCCCCTTTCTCCTCTTCACTCATACTATCATATGCCGAACACGTGTCTCGTGGTGCACGGCGATGCTCCCCAGGGAATGGATCCGTGCGACCGCCTTTTGCATTAGGTACCCCTGAGCTGCTAAATTCGATTTCAGCTTCCCGGGTGTGATTTCTGCAGCTCGCCGGAATATTTGAAATGCATGTTACATGACACCAGTGAATGCATGTTGTTGTTCATTTACTTTTTTAATGACAGAAGAATGAGATATAAGTGTCGCTCTCGATGTCTTTTTGACATTATGTAATGAATGTTAGGAAACGTGGTTCTCGTGTATTTCTCGCCAAGATTTCCGTCTTAATGCTTCATAACTGCTTGACGCTTAAGTCAATCCCAGCGAATGGAATGGCCTTGCCGACTTGTTTATTTAAATACTCAAAAGCCATACGTCAGGGGAAAATATGAGTTGCTTGAAAATGTGACTGATATTCTATTTAAACTCAATGAAAGAGAATAAGTCTTTCAACCTGCAGTTCCGTGAAGCAAACTAAACCAGCGGTATCATCACACGAGGCACTCCGCATCTGGGTCTGTTTTATATCTTCTTATCTCTTAAGTTTAGAGGATCCCTCAGTCATTTACCGCAAAGGAAGAGAAATAACTTGCCCTCCATGTATTCACCAAAATGGCAAACCGGTAAACTTTTAAGCCTTTGATTTTTTGTTTGATCCATTCTATTTCCAATATCTAATCAGACGCCACATTAAGTGGAATTTTTTTCTTATAAATGGCTACGTGATTTAAAAATAAATATATTCGTCGACGATCAAGATGATCACTGAAATATGTTAATCAGAACAATTCCTTGGATCCTCGAAATGAATTCTCTATTTTCCAAAATACGTAATATCAACTTATATTTTCATATGTCTGAGGCTCGATTAAATATTGGGGTGAAATACGTGTTTTGAGCGTTCCCGAGGGACCGATTGTAGACTTTGCTGAGCATTCGCGTTGTAAATCAGTGCCACCCGTCTATCTGCTGTTGATTCTTTGGTTTTCCGTTGCCTCTTTTATGTTCATCATAAATCAGTTCTCGAGGAATAAAATCCGTCATCAACACTAAGAGAAGGTGCTAATGATCTTGGCATACACTTAGCGTGCCGCAGCCTTTTTAGAGCTGCAAGCAAAACTAGAAGTCTACAGTCGGCAAAATTCAGTTCATTCGCTTCCTTTGGAGCTTCTAGCAAAAAGTATCCCCGTAAAAAAGTCACTTAATACGGAGAAAAACTAACGCGGAATACATTTGTTATAATGTCCTGATTGCAGTCGCTAGTTCTGCATAATGCGAAGATGCGAGAGGACGAGAGAGTTAGACAAATTTTATTATTGATGCCCTCAAATTGATACGTCAAATATTTATTATATACGGAATGAGATATATGAATTACGGTCGATGCGGAGAAAAAATATGCAAATTGATATGTAAATTTAGTGAATGGTGACAGCTGTGTCATTAATATACGGTGAATCGAACTGAGATATTTGTTTCACGCTGATATTTCATCACAAAAGCTCGGTTTTAATACAAAGGAAAAGGCCGAAGCTCTCACTCCCGAGTGGCATCGTGAAAGTAGACGCACTGCGATGATTTCCGTCACCTCTGGGAGGGCGCGCCGTGGCATGCTCTCGTATTCCCAAAAGAGTGCTCCCGTCCGGAGATGGAATAGGAAGAGTGGGCACCGATTCGAGGAGCCGGGCGCGTTAAAACTACGATAAGGACAACAAACACCCGTTGTCGTCCTTCGCCTCTGTTTGCTTGCTCACCACGTCCGGTTATCTCTCGCCCTCGCGATCGAATTCGTGATTGTTGTCCACCTCGGATCCAGACGCACGTTTCTGGCCACCACTCTATTTCGTCCGCCCACTACCGCTCTCATTTCGCGGGAGCCCAATCCCGAACCGTCGGCCGAAATAAAAAGTATCGAGGGTTCTCTGCGAAGGATGCTGCATCGACGATGCGAAGACGAAATCCCGCCCGTTCTTCCCGGGTACCGAACACCCGAAATGGACGGAAATCACGACTTATTCCGTCTCCGGAGCGATCCCTGCGGTGCGCGCACTGCCCCCGTCCGAGTTCCCCGCTCCTACAGGACTAGAAAGTGCCTCAAGTCCCAAATCCCGATTTTATTCCACAACAGGCGAACGGCATGGGAACGGAAGATTTGAGTCAAAATAATGCGCGCGACATGCACACATTCAATTCGCCTTTTACGGACACCGCGCGAGAGAAGATAATCCGCATTACCACGAGTTCCAAAGGTCAGCCGAGACCCATGTCCCCGTCCGAAGAGTCCTCTCCCGCGATTTCATTCACCGCGCTTTCGGGAGAGAGAGAGAGCTGTGCCGCGCGATAACGAAGACCGATCCCCAGACAGCATTCTCTCTCTCTCTTTCGCCCTCCCCTTTTCTCTTTACGCTCCGAAAGATAACACAATACCCAGTCGATAGTGGGGAGTGCGTAAACACAAAGAGGTCGGACAAATAAGCCGACGTAGATTCACTCCTCGTGGCGAACCTCATCTTGCCTCTCTCTCCCCTCCCCCCCCCCATTCCCGATCCTCTTCCGATCGGATCCGGGAGATCTTGCCTCTCACTTGCGGCTGACCGAGAGTCTAAACCACCGCATCGTCCTGATGGAAGGAGGATGGCTATTGCGAATTCCCTCTTGATTCAACAGCACCTATTTCTGTTTTGCCATAACAGCGAATTCATCTCTTTGTTGTAGTAGTATTTAAGGAAGACAGCTGAGGTCATTTGCGCAAAAGGGGATGGACAGGAAAGGATAAGGGTGAAGAGAAACCCGGCGTCGGCATGAGCCTACTCTTTATTTGTTCCTTCGCTGTTGGGTTAGATCCTAAGAGCGACGTAAGAACTAAGGAGCGATTTGTTAGGCGAATGTGAACTACCGTACGTAATTTATGGTGCACCGAATCATACATTTTTTCAACAATTAATGAATACCCCAGCATATTTTCTTTCATTCCAATCAGTAATTCGTTTCATATGATTGATAGCCGTGGGTTTCATTTGAAATCAGAGTACTCGTGTATTGTATCAAACATTTTTCAAGAACTGATAAATATTCTTGTATATTTCCTTTCAAGACATTTAATATGATTGATAATTGTTGCTCGGGACCCAGTACCTGAGAAATAAAAAGGAAACCAGTATTTAGAGAAGGAAACACGAGATTATTAGGAGCATTCGATGGCCCCCGTATGGCAACTGCCCTGGAAAAATGACCGGTAATCAAGTCAAAGAAAATGTTAAATGGCTGATAAAATGGAATCCTTCGAGAAGACAAGCTCTCAGCTGCAAAAATAAACAAACTTTCTGGAGAGATAGCGAAAGGAATGGAATACACGTGATAGAAATGTGCTGAGTTTCAAGTTGAGACCGACTGGGCGAATTTCATAACAAAACATAATACGACGCACTATTCTGAGTCATCTACAGTGTTTGTAAGATTGCATTACTTATCAAAACCAGATATGCGGAAAATTAAATTGTTTTTTGGAGAGGGAGAATATGCCAAGTGTACATGATCCATCCGTCATTCATCCCACATGCTTTACGTTACATGGATGGAGAAATTTTTCGAGCACGCCAGGGAGTTTGACATTCGTTTCCACCCAAGTCGAGATACACGCATAGTCCACATGCACAAAAAATTGAAGCAAACTTGAAAAAAATGTCATTATGCATCCTTATCTGAAGGCGTAGAATGATGGTGAATGAATTGAGAGTAGTTGTTTGGCACGAAAGGGGTTGCACTCGATGTACGTACTCCCTCCTCCAAAATCTAAGTACACACGATGTGTAGGTGTATAACTAAGTGTAGGGATAAATGATGATTTCAGGTCAGGTTAGCACTCAGTCACCACAAGAGATATGAGAACAGAAAATATTATCCTATATTATTGCTTATAAAATAAGGTTAAATTTGGTTTAATTATATTAGTTCAAAAGGTACTTAGATGATTATGAGGGTAAAAAGAAACTTATCGTTTCCACCATAGAAGTACTTAGATGCTTAGAACGGCCATCAAGCATAAGAAGACCTCCAAAAATTACCAGGAAATCTCATCGAAATGCTAAAATTTCACAGCGTAAAAAACATTCGCTTTGGCCGGGAATCGATCCCGGATCCCCTAATTTTCCGGCCGAATGCTTAAATTATAAATTCAAATTATAAGAGGACGCCTTGGTAACTTAATTCATTAAGGCTTACGGCTGGAAATCTAGGGAACCCGGGTTCGATTCTGGTCAAGGCGAATGATTTTTACGGTGTTAAATTACTGAATTTCGATGCTCATTAACGGTTGACTTTGTTAAGTTAGCTATTGCAGTTATTTGACGGAAATCACATGTTTATCATAATTTATAAAGCACTGCTATCAGTTACCTAATTTTAGAATTCCTTTTGTTGATATTCGTACCCAGGACTGTGGTGAAAATAGATCAACATGTAAGCTATTTTATTTCCATGCTTCGTGACACAATGGGTAATGGGCGCTTGTCGCACATGTAATTGAGATTTCTAGGCATGACCGATTCCCGGCATTATTGACGTGGTGAATTACAGCATGAAATTGGCGTTCTAAATTCCTTCACTTCCTCCTGGGCTGTTATCCACTCAAGAATCTTTTCCATGGCAACACAGCAGGATACGAAAACATGAGACAGTGTCTACGGTGCGGGGTGGCTCCGTTATAGTTCGGTCGAAAGACACATTTTTCATATTTGATAAAACCTTCTCTGCAGCAGAGTGCCTTCTTAGCAATATTACGCGCAAGACCAAGCAGCACCGGTGGATTTGTCGCAGAGTCGACGAGGGAGCTAGCAGGTTCTTCACTTTCCCACAGAGTAATTCCATTCCACGAAGCTACGGTCCCGTTAAGTTGAGCACAGCGGGTAAACATAGCCATAAATCACGTGGTAGTTTTGATATAAACCAATAAACGGAAGCACACAGTGCGAGTTCCAGGAGGTTATTCAAGCAAAGTTATGTAAACATGTGTTTTATCTGCCTAACGTTGCGAGAGCGTTTTTTAACGCCACCTCTGTTATCTGATTACAAGGTGACTAACTCTTTGGGAGGTCTTTTCACGCGGTGCCGTGTAATTGTTTGACGGGCAGTTGTTATAGTGTTGCGGAATTCCGCGGATCGCGAAACGCTAAAGCACCGTAAATGATTGCGTTCCCGCGTAAAGAGATTATCAAAATGGTGTTATAATGATGAGTTGTTGGCAAGCAGACCTTATCTCGAGCAGTCACAGCACGTGGGAGAGAGTTAAGGGTGCGTAGATCGAGAGAGACAAAGAGCAATTCGAAGAGCGGTCGTGCAGGCGCATTCGATTCGGGCGCCAAATGCTTCCGAACCGTCCGAGCGATGGAAATGAGACTCCGGGGCCGAAAACATTGGATTTACACGCAGTAACCCTTGCCGTTGACATTACCCTCTTGGGCCATTCTGCTGTATGGAATGGATAGGTTGTGTGGATTGACAATATGGGGAATTTCGAATCTATCAACTGCACAGTTATCTCACTGTGATCCCCGATCTCGATTACAATCTCGCTTCAGTTTGCCCATGACTCACAGAGTTTTCAATACCTACATTGAGCGCGAAAACCAACGCATATTTTGAGCAATATGATAGAATTCAAAATTTTGTAAACTTATCGTATATGTCACTATTTGCTAGTTGATGTTTTCTTAATACATTTTGACGGTCAGAATTGCTTGGATGGATTTAACGATGCCATTATACGTATCTCTCATTTTCAATTTAATGCCATTAATATACAGGAGTAAAAATTCCTTTAAATTATTATTAAATTATTCAAATTTCAACAATCTCGCGATTTTGCATTTACGTACAAAGTATAACCTTTACTTTTGAGCTTCCTTTGTTTTTCTGGTTCTTAAACTGGATAGAAAAATAGTGAATTCACAACCAACCACTTCGAATCTTTGTTCCCGCAATTCGGCGTGATCTCTCGACATTATCTGAAGAAATCCAACGACGACCTCCGGATAAGGAAGAGCCGGGATTGATGAGGTAATTTCGCTTTGCCACCCAACGTGAATCCGTCCGTGGTCTCTTGATCTTTGCGTAAGTCGACCAGTCTCGTCGTATTAAGCACATAACCATCCGAGAAATTCATGACGATAGACTCTTGAGTAATTTCGAGCCGTTGCTCATCATCAGTGAGTTAAAATTTCCTAGAGATTGCCATTTCCGAAGGCTTATGAAGACGGAAATATTGATTTATGTGCCATTGTTTGAATGCAGGAGGCAGTGAGAAATCCCTGTGTCTTAGAGCCAAGAGAACAGGAAGTTTATATCCGAGCTTTATACTGTTACAAAGAAAGTCATTTGTAGGTTGACATCGCAAGAGTAATAACTTACTACGGATACTGCTCAATTTTACTTCGTTTCGCCGACAGTTGCATGACGTGCAATAAGGGGAATACCTGCACCATGCATTTTTAGATGACCATTTAATATATCAGCTTATTGCAAAACAGATATATCAATCGTGAAAATAACACGAATTCTATAATCAGAGCAGAGTTAGCTGAACCGTCCAAAGCCTTGAAAACTTTTTCCTTGTATGATTTACCGTCTGATTCGAAATGTTGTAGCTGAAATATTATTCTCGATACTCGAGTAAACTTTCTAGGCAAACTTTGATCATGTATGCACCCTATTGTAATTTGATCGATTGGCCATAAAGTTACAAGCTGGAGTGCAATCAAGGAGATTGGGTGATTAAATTACGTCGGACGTGAATGCACAGACGGAGTAAAATTTATTGTGTCGCCCATCCCCATTTGCGAAGGCTGTGATTTGTAGCGTGTTTAACAAGCAAAGAGGGCGATCCATAAGCAACGGCTATACTTCAGCGTCCTGACAGGTGTGGAAATAATATGCAGACTAAAAGATCGCAATCCTCGGCGTATTATGTACATCTTCTAAACTAATTCGTTAGAGTTTTCCCATCTCAAATATGAGGGTGTTGGCATTTAATCATGGACTGCGATAATTCATCATATGCGTGTCTCGAATGTGTTCACTAAAGCTCTTTAAATGTAATAAATAATAATAATTGTCTTGCTTGCCTAAATAATATTCACCTAGACATCAACATAATGCCTGTCACACATGAAAACACGCAAAATTAATCGAATGTGATGGAGAAAGAAATTTAGTACCATGGGAAAATAAATTCGCGACCTGGAAAACTGCCAGTTAATAAAAAAACGAATTTAAAATCGATTTTACCTTTCTAAGCGTTTCTATTTCCTGAAAAGAATATTGAGAAGTAGAAGTAGTTTATTTATTTTTACAGCAGCAAGAGCGCGTTTAATTCTCGACCGTTTTATTTGGTAGTCAATTTTTATCATTTCGTTGCTTGAGGATGCATAACCCCTCATTTACGCCGTTTGATTAGATTCCATGAGCTGGTATAAAAGCAACCCAAGCGTACTTTATTTGGAAAACAAATAATTGATCATTTGAATAGGAAAATCTCAAAATGAGGATGATTATTTTTCAGCAAATTTGAATCGCCCATGAATATATTTTTCTACGCTGAAGCCAGCCATACGCTTTTGAATGATGGAGTGTACTTTTTGGAAAATAGTCTCCATCAATTTATTTAATTCAACCTCTGTTTTCTAGCATAAATGGTCGTCAGTACAGTTGCCTACTAGTATTTCCAAAATCAGGCTAAAATTAAGAAATTATGTATGAATAATTAGTTAAATAGTAACAGTTGAGTACATGCCCTAGTATTACTGCCCAAACAATAGAAATGAAGACAAATTGACTGATTATTAAATATTTTTCATCATAGCTCATATTAGTCATACATATATATGGTATATCTGCCATATTGTATACACCTACATATGTTTAATCGCGGGTGTAAGTTATTCCTTATCGACCGAAACTTTTTCCGAAAAAATATTTGTCAAGAGGCATGGACTATGAGTGCTAGTTTTCATAAATACCGTGAATTTAATCCAAGAATAATTACAAGTATGTAAGTTCCAGTATTATCGAAAGAACTGTAAATGGGTCTCTTGAATGCTTTTAAATTCAACTAATTTGTAAAGTTCGCTTTTAGAGGTATTTGATGATAAGAAAAGTAATGCTCAGGAATGCAATAAAATAGGGACGTGCAAGTCTAGCTGATGGAGCGCTGAGCTACTAACTGAAGGGCCCGAGTTCAATTTCGACTAACGCCTCTGGGTATCCATGCTGTGTAATTATCGGGTACTAGGTCTTCTTAGGAAATCATAGGCAGCACATGGAAAGGAACTGCCCACCCTCTTCTGTTATTTGAATTTTACACGCCATTGGGATATGCACTAACTCTTTTCTCACCTATCAAACCAACCCTCGGGTTTATAAATATGGTGGTGGTGTGATATAATAAAAATACGGCTTCTCCATTTAGGCTTTTCCAAAAGAAGTCACACTCGCTTACCTTACACGCACTAGAAAGGTTACCCTGAGTGGACTGTCGGAACATCCAATTGACATCATGGTCTTGTATATGCAAAATCAATGCCTCTACTCTTTTCGCTGGAGAAAGTGGTGATACACTTGGATCTTGCCGCTGATGTCTTATCTACCCAAACATCGCCGGTTTTTCCTCTTCCAGCACACATACTAAAGGTAGAATATGTCTGATTTATAACTGGGTGACTGATTTGGAGAACAGGTTAGGAAAGGGAAAATGTTTGTTAGAAGTTACCGAGCGGGAAGCCGACCCAGTTAGCTTCGTGAATGTTGCCTCGCCGACTGAGTCAAAGGACCCGGGTTCGAACCCTTATCTTGAGCATGAATGATGTGTCAAGAGGTTGCCTTGGATGAATTTACAGTGCGATGTAATCTTCAGCCGTTCGAACAAATGGAAAAACGTACTGCTAAGATTGAAAAAAAGGAACAGCATTGCCATCATTAGCGAGAAGCGTCCGCGACAACTGACCAAAAGATAAAAATCTGTTCCCAATTTCACTAGTAATTAATGTACAGCGAGTAAAAGACTACGCAGGAAAGCTGTGATTATCTCCATATTTATACGTGACATGAAAACCATTATCTTGTTTCACGTTCAAATTGCGAAAGCAACGATAAAATCTAGTAATGTAAACGGGTGAAAAACTATCGATCCATGGCTCCCTTGACACTAAAATAAATTACTTAACTAAATGCGTAATCCCGGTCGACTGCGCGCTTATAGGGGCCTATGCAACGTCACTTGCAGGCACTGTTGACCTGTCCCACTTTTGTTCCAAACCTCTCTAACCTCTAGTCCTCATAAAACAATAGGGTGAACAAAGAAAATGGGTTGCAAAGAAAGAAAACTGGAAATTCGGGCAGGCAGCGACGGGCATTCAGCGATGTGACCAACAGAATCATATGTGTCCAATGAGAGAAATTGAAATTAAAATTCATACGTACTTTTAGGCTAATTTTATATCTATGTAGACATCTGTTAATCATTTAGTAATAAAGGATGTACATTTATGACTTAAAGAGTAATGTGCGTAAGATCATTTATCATATCGCCTCAGATGTTCGGAAAGCTCTCCTCGATATATTTAATACCATCCGTAAAATTTTCTGGTCATTGAAATCTGTACAGCAGAGAAAATAACATTATTTACAATAATACTTCCAAAAATTATATCATAAAAAAATGAAATGGAGTGTTTTTATCTGGGCTGAAAAATTGTTTTGTGGGATGATCTTCAGGCGCAGGGTAATATCTAAATAAATATTTATTTAAAGTAAGAACGGATAACTGTTTCTCTTAAATGGAACTTTTTAGGGTTAATGGAAATTTGCTCTTCTTTCTCACATTGAGTCACTTTGTTTCTCAAAATGTTGCGTGAATTATCGCGTTGTCGATATAAACTATCAATGAACAACTCATTAATTATCCAGATAGCACGATAAATCATTAAATAACTAAATCCAAAAATATGTCTTTGAATTACGATTGTTGAGCTTAACAACATGTGAGTCACTTAAAACACGAATAATTTCAACAAATTATTAAAACGTGCTTTGGTACAAAATCTAATGATCTTTAAAAGTTAAGAAAAAAAACGTAGCAACGTAATTAATTAATATCATAATCCAGTTTAAGAAGTTGTGAAGCATATACAGATAATTGCACTTAATTTGGTTGCATGGATTCTTGTCAGTTATTCATGGAGTAGCTTGCAAGGTCACGTACGGATATGTATGAGGATACCTTTAATATGTACTCGTATATAATCGAGAAGAGGTTTTCATCTCATTCAATGCAATCAAATTACCTATGCTGAATCAACTGTTATAATGGTATAGGATGTCATCAGTCAATCCTCATTGAAAGGTAACGCGTACATTTCTAATGCAGCAAGTTTGTTTATGGTCAATCACTTTCATATTCTTGATCTCTTGTCATACCAGGAGGGTGGTGAAAGGAAGCCTTTCCGCCGAAGTCGGCCTATCCTGATTGAATGCCTTAGTGATTTCTTTGACGGCTGAACGTCTAGTCAAGTTTACATTTCTTTGGCTCTCTTGTGAATGGAAAGACGAGCGCGTTTTCTCATACCTCACATTCTATCTTCTAAGATCAGATCCGTACATATGTTAATACATCTTGCACCGGCGATAACTATTTACTTAGAGATAAATTTAGCGATAAAACATATATGCAACGATCAAGATTAGGTATCCTTCCGATGTTGGTTGACGTTTTCTATGACCCTGATACAAATAATATCAGTGGCATGGCCGGTCGGGGTTATCCAGGTGCATATATACCCTTTTATAATATTCCATTTAGTTATAAAACGAACTGGTGCTAAATAATGCTAATCCGTCTCCAGGGAAAACCAGATTTACATCACTCACGTTCGTACTTATCGGTAATAGCTACAGTAGCTGGTAGAATTATGACACTGCCTCCAAGGAGAAGAAAATAGCATTTCCTTAAAAATGAACATAAAAAATGCAACCCCAAGGTTAACAAAACAAGCGAGCAAATTGTCACAAGCTTAATTTTTGTTCAAAAACATAATAAATTTTACTAAATGCAATCAAAGCGATTATATCCTTTATGAAATTAATTTTAATTATTTGTCGCTAAAATAACGGATCTAAATGTAATAGAGATTAAAACCGTTGAGATCAAGGAAATAATTAGAAAATTATAAAACAAAAGATCGAATTATATTCATTTACTTTACATCATAATTCATTTATCCGCATCACAATACTAAGGAACACTATTTATATAATCGTTTTCTATGTTAAGTCAATTAAACAGATGCTTAGTTAAACTGTCACTCGTTAACAATAATGATCCGTAAGTACAATGTCTGGGTATATGGGACTCGTTTTCGAATGGCATTAACAAACAAGAGTAGAGCAGCCGTGCTGCCGAAAGCATTCATCCGCTCAGAACGGGAATCGATTTCTGGGGAAGGGACACCTGTTGCCTTCCCCCGCCGCGCTACCTGTTGATCCTCATCGCCGTAGCCGGCCGCCTAAGCCACCCTTCTCCTGACCATTCGACGACCGGGGAGACGGGTGCCCGTCCGCCGCTGCCGCGACCGCCCACAGCGGCGGACCGGGATGTCGGAGGACGCGTAGACGCCCGTGCCAACGGCCGAGCGATCACCCGCCGCAGGTACCCTCGACTCAGCGCGACCCACAACCGGGTCCCGAACAGCAGCGCAAGCAAGAACCGCTCCGTCACCAGTTCGCAGGGTAAATCGGCTCCCTAAATCCGCTTCCCTCATTAAGCATAAGCGAGTGTAGTGTTTGGGAACGATTCGGCGGAAGGAAGCTTCCAAAACCTTGGTACCGGCACCAACGATATCCAAGTCGAAGCGTTTATTTCTGGGAGCTTCGATCCATTCGCGTGCGCACGTTAATTTTATTGACGCTTTTAAGATAATTTCCGAGTTAAACGGTAGACTCTGAATCCATTGAAGTCATTCGACCACGACGGATTGGCCACCTTACCCACTAGTTTTGAGGCTCTCAGAAGTTTAAAAAAAACCTCACACTCGAAACGCCCTACTCGTTCCTCATTCTGCCAATTCGCGTGCGGGCATTAAAGATTTTAGCACCTCGTTCTCCCGCTCGCCGCCCGACGCTAAGACTAATGACAAATTAAAACGCAAATTTTATCCCAGGTGAAATGAGATCCATTCCTCTCACCTCCACGATTTGCTGCGACTATATAATATTGCGGTACTTCCATGCATTCAAACGGCAAGCCCTGGTATCGTGAGTGATCCCATTCTCTTTCTCTCCTTTAATCTCTTACCCATGCTTCCGATTCAGGCTCTTCTTTATTGCCTGCTCGTGTGGCGGTGGGTCTTTACTGCGTACCCTCTCCTCACTTCCCAAAAGTCAAGCGGCACTCGGTACCAAGGTGCGAGATATAGAAAACACCAAACACCTTTTAAAAAAAGAGTGGCTTGGGCCTAAGCCAAGCATGGCGGCATGTCGTCATCGCAGGAAACTCTTTTGGTGTATATGCTCACAGGGTTGTTACGCCAGTCCCTGTAACCATTCGCTTTTACCATTACAGTTCCTTACATAGTAAACCGCTTTAGAGAATGCATTTTAAATAGCTTAAAAATTCACGCTCCTTCATTCTGAAAAAAAGAATTCGTTCCTTGTGTTCTAAACAAGTACGCATGCAAGATTGAATGCAATGCATTCCCTTCTTTGCGAAAACACGTATATTATCTGTATTTTTCCGCGATTTTTCCAACAACTAAAGTGTGTTTTTTTTCTGTTTTTACGCATCTCAATATTGGCCGTGTAAATATAATTTAAGTTGGAATGCAAGTGATGAGATTTTATTTTCGTGAAGTAGGTATTCAAGTGTACTGTAGTCAACCACCTGGTAAAGCCGTGTGTTTATTTTTAGTCTAGCTGTTGGCACATTGTATTTCACTACACGACCCGTTATTTTTGTAATCATTTCATGTTAAAATTTTAACATATTTTGTCATTATTATGTTAATATAATAAGTAATGAGTGCGGAATGACGCGCATTAATTTTTCTAAATTACGCAACCGGAATGATGAGCATTAAGAAAATTCAATAAAAATTTCAGAATAGTGAACAAATCATAACATTCTACATTTCTTTTCTACGCTTTTATTTCATTCAAATTATTCGTACTGGGTCAGCAGTAGTCACAACGCGTCTAAGTGCGTACAGACTAGAGCAGTACATGTATATTAAGCAGATACTTTTGTGTTTGATTCCGGATAACGATGAATAATTTGACCCTGTATTTTTCGATTTCGTCCAGAATTTTCTTCCATGTCGCCAGACACTTCGACGGTAAGCGAATTGCACGGTAGTGACAATGGACTTGATTCCTGGGCAGTTCTCTTTTTGCGCCCTTGTTAAACTACCAACCAACTTTTCATCTCGTAATGGATTCGATTATGAAACCCATTAAATTTGGGAACACTTCTCAATAATTAGATATTTGCTTATTTGAGGTATGCCCACCCGAAAAATGGCGTTTAAACGGCATTATCTCGTTTGGTTTTTTTCTCAAGCCTTTTTACCGACGTTCTTTTTGCTGCTGGCCGTCCCAAGTGAGATCGTTTCCAATTATGTGTGTATTTTTGCTGATCCTCCTGTTGTCCTGTTTTGATGCCACAACTCGTAATTCCGGGAAGATATTTCCCAGCCATTACGTTAGTCGTTCCGCTTGTTGATTTCCGTGATTCTTGGTCTTACAGGCAATTTATAGCTAATTGATTCAGAGAAGTGTGCAACTTTCTACCTTCATTCTGTCGTGTAAATTTAGTCTCTTAGTATCCCCCACTTTCCTTTGAAGTCAGTTTTACCTTTCCGAGGCTGCTGGCAAAAATAAATCTCCGCTTTGATGGGAAAAACTGGTGACCAAGATATATTAGATCATCGCCAGTTATTTACGTTTTTATGGCGAATGTGATTTCACGTCGGCTAAGGGTGACAATAAAAATATCATCAAAGACAGTTTGTATCGATTTTCAGGGGAAAGTGAGACATAAAGCATTTATACGGCCGTAGTTACCGTTCGCTTTGTATATAAAGCATCTTTTTATCTACTCCAATCCAGCTCAACTCTTTGCACGACGGGAAAAAGTTGGAATATGCTCCATATCATTCATATACTGAAGTTATAAATTTTTCGTTCTAAGGAAAATAGCACATTCAGTTCACATCTATCGCCAATTATTATAAATATTTTCATGCTGATAATGAATATTGTACATTTATAAAGTTTATTATAATTTACAAAACTAAGAAATCCTACTTTGGTTTCTTCTGGCAGACTGGAGTTGTTTATTTTATTAATCATTAAAAAAATATCCCTCCGCGTGTTGTGGCGAAAAATAGACTTTCATGGGTTGTAATGTACCATCTATTTCAACGTCATTCCATAAGCAGTTGTGTGTGAAGCTGACTTCATTATTGACTTACTTAAACTGTAAGAAATTATCATCCGGGTGAACAGTTATGCATCTTCCACAGAGGAAGTTCATCTTGATTTCCTCCAAACATCCAAGAATCCTGCCAAGTTTCTCGCAGGGAAATTAATTGCCACTCCACAAGTTTTATTTGAAAGTGATTGAGTTCAAGCGCGTGGAAAGCATACGGAGAGCAGGAGATGAGCTATAAGATAAAGATCAGGGAACGGCTCCATCTCTGCGCAATAAACGAAGAAGTTTATGGATTATTAATTTCCGATCATTTAGGCACATCCTTCTTTTAATCCGTTGCGTGACCAGTGTTACTATCTAGGTTATTCTTACTTTTTTTCTTTTAACAGGCACCTCGGCGCGCATTTATGCGCGAACTATCAATTTATCGACCGCAAAATGGCCCTCTGGTGGAATTTCCAGTTTTAAAAAGACAGATTGAACCTCCACGCCTCCAAGGAACTGGGCTGACTTTAAACTAAGATGGCGAACATGTATTATGCTCGTCTCAATCGCGCCTCGAATCGGATGTGGAAGGCAGCGACGCCACCATCCGACTTAGCCCCATTCGACGGACAAACATCCTCTTAGAGTCCTCCCTTTTGGGGGAATTGTGAGGAGGGGATCGCAGATATATTCAGGGTCGGGAAAAGACGCTTACGAACCTCTCACTCATCCGTCTCTCCGAAGCCGAAGTGTCCCTCCCACATTCTCTTCGCGCGATCAATTTAAGTTTCATAGCCGGTGGCTGATTGGATTTCCTCCCACTTCCAGCTATGGAAGTCTCCGAATCGACAGGACAGGGGGAGAGAACGTGAGGTTTATAGATGTTTGGAAAGAAGGACTGGAAGGAGATGGGTACTTGCACTTAGGAATGGGCTATAAAAGGTTCGCTACGCTGAAATATACTTCTACTGAGTATCCTGGACTATCGATGCCTCTACTGGAGAATATATGCCTAGAACTATCGGAATATTCGATATAAGTAAGTTTAATCTTCCAGCGGTGGATGCGTTAAAAGGATACCCCTTTGTCTCCCGGGTAACTCGGGGCAAAGATGATTCATTAAATGACGGCTATTTTTCTAATATTACTTATAGAGTTCATCAATAATTTTTATTAATCAGATCTGCACTCATTAATTTCGATTTTTTAAATAAAATAAAGGATATAGAAGCGCCTTCATAACTTTTCCATTTGCTACCTGAGCAGTTACTATGATAGCGCACATTTCCGGTAGGTGCAATACCGACAGCTTGACTTATGAATATCGGAAAACAACGCTATATTTTATAACAGCCTCCTACTTTATACGCCTCCGTGGCAACCCAACCTCGTTTACATTAATGTTTTGCAGTTTGAGCTAAACTTGAAGATTAAATTTTATTTCTGGTCCCCATGGTATCATTCGTGGTTCCCATTATGGGTTCAGATAACGGTTCGACCGATGCATCGTAATACTCGCGCATATTTTGTCTGCGATTTCTCTCGCCGGAGGTTGGCTTCGCGCTTAAAACTCGCATTTAGGCACCCGAGTGTTCTCCCAAAAAAAGTGCCCATCCATACTTTCACACGGTCTGATGATTCCCACCCATCCGCTTTCCCATCCTTGCTCCTTCCCACCCCCCGACCCTCCACGCAGGGCTGTGTTGTGGCGCTGACATCGCCTCCGGCGGCGGCGCCCACCTGTTCTTCCCCGAATTTCCATCGCCTCCTTCAAATTGAATTCAATCTGTCCGCGGGGACTCAACTCTCATCCTCTCCTTCCCGTCACTCCCGCACAGAACCATCGAACGTGTTTTTTTCTCCCTCTTTCCACTCGCCTCCTTCTCAACCCTCCCCTATCCCCGCCTCACCCGCTACCTCAATCGATATCGATAAAGCCTCCCAAAGCCAGCTCCTCCGTCGTTCCCTCCCTCACCTACCCACCCACCAATCGCACGACATCCAAGTGTCTAGACGGCCACGTGCACGCGTGGGTCCGCCGTCATGGGTCGAATTGATTAGAAACATTGATTCAAGAATTGGACAAAGCATGTGAGAACGAGGACCGGATCTAGGAAAACCACCGGGAAAGTACTGGAAATATCGCACAAACGTTTGAAAGCATGGAGTGGAACATAACCTCTAGGAACTTTGAGGCTCATGCCCAGAATATAATTAGCCTAGATTGATCAATTGTGCTAGTTTGTTTCTGAGAGGGCAAACAGAGCGTCGCACAACGTCTACAAGTCGGGCGAAAGTTAAGAAAAGTGAGATCCACCACTCATACTCGTATGCAGCGGAATCGGAGAATCATTTTTTCTCGCGCGATTTATCTATCATAAAAGAAAAAGGATTTGCTATTTTATTAAAAATATACAGAAATTATCTGATGCTTTTTGACAATGTCCTCCGCTTCCGCCGACTTCTCTGAGTTCGACAAACTTGCCATCCGTACCCCGAGTGTTTTGGAGTCTCTGAAGACCATGCCTCAGTCGGATAACAGAGCGACGAAGAAAATGGGGAGTCGACACGGAAGGAAAGCTTCACCAATAATAAAAAAACATGTTCATTTTCCTTGAAGTAATTTCTTTGTTTTTCCTTTTTTTCATAAACGGTGTCCTAATACCTTCTGCCATATACCATTGCGATGATTCAAGGGGTGTTGTGTGAGCGTGCATGGGTTCCCCATTCCGTCTCCCCATCGTCGGCGCTATTGCAGGGAAGAAGAGAGGCAAGCTCTTTGTCCTCATGCCATTCTTTCATGTGCTATGTCCAAAGCTGTAGGAATCGAGGAGTTCTGTCATCAGTTTTGGCCGATCTTCCCATCATTCTATGGGAAGATCGTCCAATATAGAATTCTTCCTATCCCTTATTTTTCGTGTTTTGGTCATGCCAATTTGTTTTCTTTTGGCAAATTACAATTAGCACCTCATTTTCCTTCAGAACCTCGTTCTTTGGTGGCCGACTTCTCTTCATAATTTCTCGAAAACACTTTTATGGATTTGTGTATCTTCCGTCCTATCTTTTCATCGTGATCCGCTAAACGCATCCACCACAATTTCATCAAACGAGGAAACAGAGCCTTCGGGAAATTTCCGTTCAAAACGGATGCTCATTTCAGGGAAGCGCTTAATAGGGTCAACATTGTATCGATCTTTCTCCGCCGTCGCTCCCCGGGTGAGATCTCGCACGCACGGGTCACGCGGTACCCTGGGCTCCTGACCGCAAACAGGATTCGGACCACCGGAGGGAGATCGAGAAGGCCACAAAAAGTTGGTAGGTACTGTACACATTCCACCTGCTGGAGCTACCACGCCTACATCATAACAAATTATTCCCCCGCCCTCATGTATATAAATCAAACGGACAGAGTGCGTCCTCGCTGATTTAAGTCTTCTTTTGCCAAATAATAATTATATAAACGAAAGAAAAGAGTTTGGGGGGAGGGGTGGAATGATTCAAGAACAGGGTTTCGAGAGAGAGAGATCGCCGATTCGTTTTGTTTCCAGAGGAGTGACGGCGCAAATAGGAGGAGTGGGCGAAAGAAGGGGTTGAAGAGGGTGGAGGGGTAGGAGGGCAGAGAAAGGAGGGGAGTGAGGGTTAGGAAGGGGTTGGTTGAACTGGTCAACGGAACGAAAGTGGAGGTGGCGGGGAGGGTTGTTTGGGGAGAAGGGAGGCGAACATTTTTTGGGCATTAACAGCGAGGGCAGAGCGCGACTCCACCCTCTTTCATCCCGTGAGTGTGGACCCGCGGTTGAATGTGCGGCGCGGGGAAGTGAGGATCTCCGTAATGGAAAGGGTGAGCTGGGAGAGGAGTGAGGATTGGGTAGGGGTGAGAGAGGTGTTGGCGGGCCTATCATTAGTGGTTGCTGAGGAGAGAGGCGTCATGGTGGGGGGGGGGATCATTTCGTCGCCGTGAGGATGTTTTTAAAGAGATAGAATCCAGGGAGGGAGGGCGAGGGGGAGAGTAGAGGTGTGTGCGTAAGTGTGTTTGTGAGGTTCCGAGAATCCATCCTGGCGGAGACGGAGAAAGGTGGGCAGTGGGCGGCGGGAGTGTGATCGGGGCTTCTTTCGCTCCTCCCCTATACTCCTCCCCAACGAAAAAATACGCACGCACGCCCCACTAGACTACACGCTTTAGTTGAGGGACTCCCGAAATAGAGGACTGAGAGGACTGCCTCCTTTCTTCGCATCTCCTCCAATTTTTCCCTCCACCTTTTAATTCTTTTTCGAGGACCAAGGAGGACTTAAAATATCCTCTCTCTCCACCCCCCGCTGCCTCTTCACTACACCGGACGATTCACATCAACACCATCACTCCCATTCTTCCCCGAACAGTCACGGAGTGTCCCAAAGGTTCAGACGTTTGACGTATTCGTGCACGGCCACCCTGAGACGATTGCATCTCCCTTTGACTCCATTTCGGGGAAGGTGAGGCTATAAAAACGTAATAATGGATCGAAAATGTTTCCATATTGTGAGAGCGCTCCCTCTCCTTCTTACAAATTGTCGAGCTCTGGTGTCCCCAGGGAGCGAGCCTAAGGGGAGGGGGGAATATCCGAGGGCTTGGGAAGTGGACCGATCATTGGGAATTTTCTCCCTTACTTTTCGGTTTTCTCTAGCGTCGAAAACTGTTCATCAAGGGGTTTGATGAAAACTTTTATATATCCTTCGCACGTTGGAAAGATCGATATGAAGCTGGAATACCACTTGATCCATGGCCATGAGGCCAGGATCAGGTCATGAGGCCATGGTGCTATGGTCAGAGAGAAGACAACGGGAGGGAGAATCAATCATCGCGTGAAGATTTTTTCGGTTGAGAAAGAGAGAGATGCATATACAGTGTTACCTGTTAACGATAATGTTTGACCTGTTTAGAAAATAAGGAGAGAAGAGATTAAGTCTGACGAGGTCGAATACTCCAAAATAGTAATTGCCACAACGAGTCGGTAAGTTCGATAGCCTCTTTCCTCCAATATTAACGAGTTAACTGTCGTCCCCAGCCCAGAAATGATGTCCTATCAACTTGTTTGACATCTAATGCGCCAAATATTTTAAGGTTTCAAATCCTGATTGCCAATCAGGTTACCACACAATACATAATGACCTGTTGGAAATAATGTCTTCAGAAGGGAATTGAGAGAATTTAGAGGAGGGTTTGGATTATTTAGTTCAGTGATACCGTCCACCAGCTATTGTAATAAAGTTAATGGTGCGGGGTCGAGGCAGCTTACAAGGCTTGAGATTACTTCCCACCTAGGCACGGGCGTAGTAATGGAACCAGTTCATTAGATTGGTAAGGTTAATGATTCCGGTGCGAAATAGTATCAGCCGTGAGAGTGACGAAAACCTTCTTCGAGTGGCTTTACAACGTCGGCTTTAAGTTTTTGATGATCTCGAGGTCGTTGTGAACTGCCATACCTCCGTTGACATTGGCATAAAATTGACCGCTTGCGTGCAAAGATTACGTCATCCATAGTCGTTGGCACGAATTTTTGGATATTGACCACACCTCCGATATTCTCATGTGTATTCCGTATGGTCTTGCGCCGCACAGTATTTTATGAACCTTATGGGTCATTGTTTGCAAGTTATTCCTTTCCCTTCACGGAAAAATACATCCAAATTGATATTCTGTAAGAGGATACCTGCCAGTTATTACCACGGAATTTCACGCTGTAATCGATTGCAACTGCAGTAAGTAAATACCTTTATTTAACTCATCCTTTCATAAAATAAAACATAAAACTAAATCAACGGACACGTTAAGTCACTCTTCAAGGGCTTTTAGGAGAGTTCTGCTTTTTATGAATTTCGTTCGGGAGCAGGGTGCTCTTATATAATGAATATGAATGTGGCAGGTAGGTACAGCCGAAATATAAAAAGTGTCTTTTCTTCCTTTTTGGGATTAATATGTTTGGCATGTCATAGCTTTGTGAAGATAAACGTAGATCGAAGCGTAATGCAAAATTATATATATATATATATATATATATATATATATATATATATATATATATATATATATATATATATATATAATGCACATACGTATTGCTTCTCACAAACGACGCATAACTTCAAGGTAATACTCCTTATTGACCGCATGACCTTGTGGTGAGAACTCCTGATGCACTACGCAACGGTAATCGAAGAAAACTGTGAGCAAAACCTTGACATTTGATCAAACTTTTCGTGCTTTTTTCGTTCTTGGTTCTCCTGGATTTTCCATTTGGACTATTGGGCTTTGGTTTCGACGTCATAACCATATTCCCATTAATCGTCACTTGTTATGATCCTTTTGATCAAATCAGAATCATCATTGACGGCATTCATCGGCTCCTGAGCGATGCTCATGCGGCGGTTCTTCTGGTCCAAATTAAGCAGTTTCGGGAGGAGCATCGCTGACACCCGAACCCAAAACATCCAAAAATAATTGCGTGGCACGAGCTAACCGATATACCAACATTCTCAGTAACTTCTTTAATAGTGAGTTGACGATTTTTCAAAACAATTGTCTTCACTGCTTCAACGTTTTCATCTGTTGTCGACGTGTCGGGGCATCCAGAGCGAGGTTCTTAATTGGCATCTTCTCGGCCATCTTGGAAGAGCTTATACCACTAAAAACGTTCTTTTTACTCAGAACAGACTCACCGTATGTTACTTTCAATATTTCAAGTGTTTTGAAGCACTTAATTTCATTTGTTACACAAAATTTGATGCAAATTCTTTGATCCATTTTTTTATAGCAGAAAATCGTGAAGCATACCAAAAAATGTATAACATTTGAATCTATCAATAACAAACTAAATGTGCTATATTTTTGAAACTGTAAACAAACATTTGGGGTATGTGTACCAAGACAACATAACAAAAAAATCGAAATTTAAAAAGTCACCTCTCTCTCTCTTTATATATATATATATATATATATATATATATATATATATATATATATATATATATATATATACATATAAATAATATATTATATATATGTATATGACGTTAGCACTAGCGAACAAAGACAAAAACACAGAAACACACAAAAGTGAAATGAATTCCTTCCTTCTCTTCCTAGAGAAAGTTGGCTTGTACCACCGAAAATTCGAAAACTAGTGAGAGTTTCTTTTCTTTTTTGTGTTTCTGTAAGTAAAAGAGGTGAGGAAACATACGAACGACCACATTTTGTACGGTAACTTTCAACAATGCTACACTCGATGGTTTCCTTTTAACTTCGATATTATGTGAAAACCTGTCCTCTGCTGGAGGTCATTTTTTACTTTTCTAAGGCTGCTGTGCTTCTGCAGCTAATGGATTGAGGATATTTTCTTCATAAACTCATGTTAATCGTTCTAGTAATTAAAAGAGGCCGAGCTTGTGCTCTTGGCCATAAACCACCATAATGTTTCCTCTCCCTCTTCGCTCATATCTTGCCTGCCGCACTTCCTCCTGTATTTTTTTTCGACCATAGCGCGGAACGACCAACGCTGCGACAACGCTGAAAAAATACCCGTACGTCTTCTCCGCGCGCCGCACTGACCCTGCCTTCCGACTCCGGGTTAATCCCGGATTACAAGCGCGTCTAATGGATTTGCAACGAGAATTTCATTTTAAGAGACCATTTCGCAAACATTCAATGACGCCGTCATGGTACTACATACTCATTTCCCGTCGTAAGCAATATGGTATCTTACGTAATCCCAGGCAAAACTAATAAATGCCAATCACAAGGACTCCGGGCATGCTGAATCCTCAGCGATTCGCATTAGAGGAAACCACTTAACGGTTACGCTGCCACTCAAGCTATAACTCACACCTCCGTTTTCCATTTATTCGATTGTTCAAATGAAAACTTGAGTTAGTGGAAGGCTTTTATGACGATAATTACCCCCCCCCCCCGCGGTGCGGTAATAAAAACAAACACGGCATTTATTCGAGTAGTAGCGGGGGTTTTGTCATGTGCTCGTTGCACATGTAGATGAGGAAAAAGAGATTTCCCGTAATGAATGCGAGTTGCTCCGTCATCTCGAGTCTGACCCGCGACACGAAGGCGTGACGTCGTCGGATTTCGGATGAGATCCAGCCCACGTTTCCGATCGAATAGAATTTCGGGAGCCTCTTCATATCTACCGGAGCGCATCGATCTTCTCCCCACGCCATATTTTAAATTCACCATCAATTTCCGCTGAGCGAGCTAGGGGTATCCGGGGAGGGATTTTGCGGCGGAGGAGGAAGCGATTGAGGGGGATAGGAAGCTGGAGCGATCCCGGATAGGAATGCATTTGCGTCTGCCGAATGCTCAGACTCGGACGGCTCCTAAATTGGCGCTCGCAAACGAAAATTAATGGGTTGTAAACCCACTCGTAGCGAGGGAAACACGGATGGGAACGGAGAGACCGTCCAACCGGCGAACCTTCCGGGGACACGAACCAAACTTTTTCTTTGGTCTCCTTTCTTCGTCCCTCCCTTCCTCAGTCTCTCTCTTCCGCCTATCTCGTTTACGGTCTATCGAGAGAAACCTCTGGGGAGGGAGGGGGCAGAGCAGGATCGCTGTAGAAGGAATCGGGGGGGTTAGGGGGGGGGGGAGGAGTAAGAAGGTGTCCTTTGACGTGAAAAACCTGAAACACGACCGTCAATTTCGACTTCTTCTTAATTAATTACGACTCCAGACGGCGATAAGGCTAAAGTAGCCGGCTCATTATTGACTTTCCGCGGCCGTTTCGCAGACGGTCGGTCGCCCTTAGTGCAAGGGTCTCCACGGTGAGGTGGAGATGGGGTTGGCCGCTCCATCTCCCCCCCCGCCGCCGAGACCCTTTCACAAACCTCCCCCTCTCATTCCCCCTGTGACAGGCGGAAAAATGGAAACAACCGACGATCTAGTTCCGTCTCTCTCCACTCTCACGCAAAAAGCAAAAGGCTCGCCGCGAACAATGGCGGGAGGTAGGGGTGGGGTGGTTGCGGGGAGGGGAGAGCCGGAGGTTTGAGCGCATTCATAAACCCCCCAAAAACAAAACCCGACTGCCCAAAACAAGAAAAAGGAATCCCCGAGAGGAGGTGGAAGAGGGGCGGGAGGAAAAATAAATCGAAAAAATAGAAGAAAAAAAATGACGCACGAAAACGTTCACGCGGTCTCGTTATCGGCGGGAACCTCTTTTCCTTCCTCCTCCGACCGTCCAGAAATTCATTTGGGATTCGAGGGAGATCCTCCTCCTCTACACTCGGGAAAGCCAACGATTCGAGAGAGATGGAGGGAGGGAAGGGGAAGGAGGGAGGGAAGGGGAAGGAGGGAGGCGAGGCTATCAAAAGCGGTTTGGACGTGCCCAGCGATTCCTCCTCTTGGGAGGGGAGGGGTGGGGGTGGAGGCAGAAAGCGGGGGGCGGCGGGAGGGAAGGGAGGTTTATAGCCACGAAACAAGGTGTGGAGAGAAATGAGGAGATGAGAGGGTCGGGACGGAGGGGGAGAGGGGAAGAAGGTGAGGAAGAGAGAGGGGGATGCCCTGGAGAGACGCCGACGATAATAAGAGCCGCCGCCATCACGGCAAGCAGGGCCCGCCGCCGTATCGAGAGTGAGGGAGGGGGGGTGGAGGCTGGGCAAGAGGAAGCGAGGGGGAGGGGTGGTGGTGCCTTTTCCCCAACCCCCTCTCCTCCCTCCCGGTATCGGAAAAGTTGCGCCGGGAAAACGACCTCTCGCAGTGGCAGCCCCAATTACGCCCAGCTTTATGGCCTTAATTCTTTTTCACCCACGAGACGGTGGAAACGGGGCGCGGGGGAAGACGGGGCAGAGGTGTGTGGAGGAAGGGGAGATGCGGCAAGGTGAGGGGTGTGCGGGATATAGGTAACTGGCGTGAGCGGTGTGCATGTGTGCGCTTAGGGTTATTAAAGAAATTCCCTTGCATGTGTGGGCATGCTTATATGTGTACACGTCATGGAGGCTAGCTTGGCTGTCAACAATGGTATTTCCAACCGCAGATGGCAGCAACCGTCAGGGAGGGCATGTGGGACGAGAGCTAGGAGGACTGCCTTCCTTTGGAGGACCAACTGGAGGAAGTGTCGTAAGGACACCAGAGCTGACCAGAGGATCCACTCCGCGAACTCTTTGGGGGAAGGGAGGGAGGAGGAAGAGCGATCGCCATCGCTTGGTCGAACTAAGCGAAATATACGAATGATTATGGTGTGAGGAAAGTCAGTTTCAATTTAGTGCACACCTATTTAGCCGATATTGCATTAGCTCTGGGTATCCTTAACTCCAAACTGAGCGACAGGAGTACACAGGTGACACAGAGAAAGCACCTGGCGCCCTAATCCTAATTGCTGGATTTCAGACACCTTTGGACTTAGTACATGTACGATGTAATATCTAATCACGCTTATCAAACCATCCTTCGGCTTGATTAATCTGTTTGGCGTATCTAGTTTATAACACAAACAAGATGCGGAAGAGTAGAATGTACATACATGTACAAGGATTGTATACATGATTTACATACCTTTATTAGGACGATTTGATTGAGAAGGAACAGTGCTAAAACTTTTTAATTTTACTTTCTTCCACATTTATAAATGTTATCGACATTTGTTACTTTTTTATCCGGTAATCGGCAATGAGATGAAAAAGCCATCATAATTTTCTCACTGCTCCCCTAGCATTCAAATGGCTCCACTGTAAGGCGTAAGCTACAGATCGGGAAACACTGACCTGAATGCTCATAATCGGGAGGTATGGTAGCCTGTCGAGCATAGTGTTTGTGTACTGACTCATGCGTTCTAGGCTCGAACCCCCAGTGATGCCCCGGGAAAATCCCATCTAGATCCGATCTACTGGTCGCCAGAACTTACGAGAGGAAAAACTCAACCTAAAAAGGGAAAGGAATCGGCCCCAACAATGGTGACAACAAACGTGAATGTCTCATGCTCTCAAGGCTCGGATTCGGGGTTGAGCTCTACTCACACTCATCAGAACCAACTTGCCAGTTGACTGCGGCGAACTCTCTTTGCATCCTCTTGCTTTCCTCCAAGCGTCCGGCTCCTTTCTCTCATCTTTCCTTCCTCCGCCCCCGCACTCTGCCTTTTCCTGGGCGGTGGGGGTGTTGAATGACGCACGGCCCAAGGAAACCGGCAGCCGCTGGAGGAGTCACGAGGGGAAAAATTTCGGGTCAGCAGTCTCCTAGTGCATGGCCAGGAGATAGATAGCGACCTCTCTCACATATGCGCAAGCGACAGTCTCGATCGGAAGGAAGTTGGCTATCAGTTCGCGGCGGACGCTCTCCCATTGTTGTTCCCTTATCTCTCCTCCTTCCCTCTCTCCCTGACCCTGGAGAGAGTCCCAAGAAGTAAGCGAGGAGAAGGAGATGAAGGATGACGGGAGAAGAATGAAGTGTCTGGGTTGACATTAGGAGTTGTAGACCATGTTCTGGGAGGCGGAACGGAATAGAAAAATGACGTGAGGATCTCTCCTAAAAATACAATTCTCGGAAAATTCAGTCATCGACACAACAGATGATAATATTCACCACGGATAGTATTCCTCGCCTCTCAAGTTTTATGAACGAAAACTGAGGTCATTTAAGTTACTTTTGAATCGCTGACATGTAGAAAGTAAAAATATTTACGTTCATTTCAGAGTTTTATATTGCGTTATGTCGTGATTTTGAGTATTGTATTTGAATATTGCCACATACACTGTATATCACTTGAATATGTCGGTCGGTTGAATGAATGTGGAATTCAATTCGCCGAACGGCCTCGGAGGTCGAAATATATTTCGAATTCATAAATTTTGAGTCCGGGTAAATAAACTTTTATCCTATCAGTTTAATTAATCGGACGAGAGACGCAATGTGAACAGCGATAAAGTTTTATATTATTATTATAAATTTTGTTGCATAGTTACTATAAGTAAAAAATTAGCTTTTACCAGGAATGAATTGAAATATACACCATTCGTTTTCGAAAACCTCTGATTGTTAAGTAAATAGTATTTGAAAAAAACTTGCATGATCATGACGGCGACTATAACATAGAGCAAAATAAGCATGAAAAAATAAAATGTGATTCGCTCATCAAGATCTTTTGAGATCCTTATATTTGACGAGTCGTGTCTTATGCATTTAAGTAATCGTTCATTATTGCTTGCTAGCGACGTGGTCATCCAGTGGGTATAGCCTTGGAATATTGACCGGATTCCTCTTTCTTTCGGTACCCTTAGCTTATCCAAGCTGTGTGATTTTTCATATGTATTTGAGTTCGGGAAAATTTACCTTTACCGAATCGGTACAATTAATACCAATACCAGATCTTCCTGGGAAACCATATGCGGTACAAGGAAAGGAACCCCCCCCCCCCTACCTTGAAGAGTGAATTCAACACTCCGTTGAGTTTGGTATTAGGGGAACTCTACCCTCCCCATATCACACCTAGAGTTGAGGTGGAATTGTATTTTATTTATTTTTTGTTATTAGATATAATTGAAAATATTTCTCCGGAAGATTATTGCCTTATTAAGAGGTAGTTATTTTGCTATTTTGGAAGGAATCTTTTTCGGTTTGGTGGCAAATTAGAGCCATTGTTTTTAAAATACAGGACCCAGATGGGAAATGAAATGTAATGGACACAATTGGGATTCGACAATATTTCGAATCGTCAAAAAATCGACTTGGAGACGTTCGAGTTTGGGTCGAACTAGACCGATTGAATATGAATTTTTCACGCGTGTTGTCGTCGCCTGCCATTACCAAACGTGCACGAGAGCATTCGTAGGCATCTTAATCGATGAGCCCGTCTTATCGACTTATGCACGAGGACAAAATCCTCCACACTACTATTATTCAAAGCAAAGAAGAAGCACAGTCACCCTCTTTACTTTCCCACTTCATGAATGCAGGAATAGGACGAAATATTGGTTTCGGATAAAATGTCCCAAGGTTGTCGCTAAATTTAATGACATTAATGGCTCATTGTAAAGGTTCATTGTAAAATCCTACTTAGATTCCAAAACTCTGTACGTATTTCGGAAGAATAGCGTCAATAATGCTCACATAAAGTGCTCAATGAAACGATTCTAATGCTCCGGGAAGACGCAAAAGGAGGGCTAATCCCATTGCGAGAGTGGGAAGACGCTGCGTTCCGCTCCCTGCTTTATGGAAAGAGCACACACAAGCACATCCCCCGCAGTGGCACCGACAGTATTTAAATCGGTGTTTTCACTCAATGGTCGGTATGCTTCGCGAATGTTTTCCAGTCATTTGTTCCAAACGCGGCGTAAATTATTTCCCCCCGCCCCCCGCACTCCCGATCCCCCCCCCCCAACACCATCCCGTTTCGCTCTGTGTTTGCTGTTCCCGTGTTTTATGTGCACGCCGCGGCCAAATGACTGCGAGTTGATCCCGGCGAAGTAAATATTTTGCAAAGGAAGACATAAGTGCTTTTTGCTCCTCTTCGGAGTTGACAGGGGACTCCCACGGGAGGCAACGCCGGAGCATCTGTTTCCGAACATTTGAAAGCTTTTAACTCTCGAAACATGCAAGTGCGAGGAGGTGGCGAGCGATGAAAGAACATTTCCGCCGACTGGAGGATTTCCAACCCCGACCCCCTCCTGCCCCCCGGTCCCCGCTTCAGCCAACCGCGTGACATCGCAAGAATGAGCTATTTGCGCGAAGGATTTTCGAGAAGGATGAAAATGAGGGGTAATGAATGTCGTGCCGGATGTGATGACCCCATCGGGACAAAAGTGATCGATAAATTGAGGAGTGGAGCTAGATCCAGGTGAGCTTGTGTTAGATTGCGGCCACGATCAATGAAAAAGAAACAATCAACGAGAAATATTAACCGGGAGGATAAATTTAAAATGAATGCTGCGTCCCGTTTGCCATGCACGATCGCCTCGCTGAAACATCTGTTCCCTTAGCCTTAATGAATGAACTCCCTCCTCCCTGCCTGACCTCCTTCATTATCCACATAGCATTATCAAGAGGCCAGAGTGACAGAGAAATGGATTGAACAAAACCTCGGCGTTTAAATTGTTGAGTTTAATAATCAATCATCACACACATGCCTACACAAGACAAAGAAATTAGTGATGCCAACATCGTATACGATCAGCATCTTTTTATTACGATGGCGCCCTCGAGACATTCCGCTAAATTTACTCTCACAAATTCAGACAGTGAAAATTGACCAAGTGATAATATGCATTGAATTGCATACATGGAAACTGTTTTATCCCTTGACCCACAATTATATCATTAATGTTCATTTACAAAAGCTCCTGATCACTCCCAAAAGGGATAGTCCTTAGGGTATGGCTCAGGTGTACATGAAACAGGCTTATTTATTTGCGTTTACTTAATCTTGGAGTAAATATGCTAACGTGAAATCTGGTTACAGAATGTGGTGGTCATGTAATTTCCATTTGTTAAAAACAGAGGAGGTGTCATGTATGATACGATAGGCTATGACAAGGCGAGGGAGAAAGCTACATAGACTAGGGTTTCTAAAATAGATATTGTTTAAAACCTCACAAGGTGGGAAAGGTAGTCTCGCTGGACTATTTCATTACCTGACGCTATAAATATGGATACTCGTGACGAATATTCAAATATTTCCACTGTGTTGTTTCCACTTGTTTTATTCTGAATCCTATCTGTTGAAATATAACAATTCATTTGTCAAGATACACAGTTGATAAGGGAATATTGATTATTCAAAACTGATAACCCAATAGAATATAAACTAATAACCAATCCCTACTTGTTGAAGGTGCCCGTTAAGAAAATAAGTCTGTGGTTACCTTATTCTAATGCATTGAGGGTACACAGTGGAATGCATTCTATTGATTTTCCGAGTACCATCACGCATAACCGTGCTCGACGATTAATTTTGATGAGGTTTATGAGCTGTTCTCATGAACGTCGAGAATTAGCGTTTCGCATGGATAATCCAGACGACTGCTCAGATATCGCGAGAGACGTTTTACAGCTAGAACTTACTATCATTCTGTCAAAAATGATTGGGAAACGAGGTTTTCACAGAAGGGGAAGAGAAAAATATTAATGAATTTGATTAGACACGGCATAAAATAGCATACTCAAATGAAAATATTTCTTATCTAAAACTTGCAAAAATATGCATCCATGACTACTAAAAAATAAGTACAAAATGTTTCCGAAGCATTACGAAAATTGATATTTAAGTTTATTAGGAAAGAGTGGGTTACTAATTATTTTCGCCTTGACAAACTGGGATTTTTCTAGATTTCTTGTTTCACTAGAATTTTTCAAATTTAATTATCATACATACATAGAATTTTAGTCTAGTTAATGGTATATTTGATATTATTTAACTGATTTCGCGGAACATATTATAAAATAGCTTTAATGCATAGGGAAATGATTTTTTTATATTAGTCAGAAAAGGTATTAGATGGCTTACTACAAATACTTTGACGAAAGCAAGTGATCGTGTAATTAGTACTTCATAGAAAATTGCATCATTAGTTGAGCAAACAAAAAGAATCAAAAATTTTTAAATAGATATCAGTGATTCAATTTTCTCCTCCAATTGGCCTCACTTTACTATTACGACTTGTGGATTCATGCATCGCAGAGTTCTAATTTTTTTCATTGTCTAAGACGAATTTCACCAAAGAAGAAAATAAAAAATGGGTTATCTCCCAAAACATTAACTGATATTCAAAGTAGAGGAACTTCCAGGATATCCGCATCACTGAAAAATAGCAGGTAATGAGGGAATAGCGAATCAAGTCACACAACATTTATAAATTCGTATTAAATATGCCAGAGAGCCTTGGAAGTAAACAACTACCACAGAGTAACTGACTCGCAACAGGAGAGATATGGAAAAATAGTCAAACGTCTGGTGAAGTTCTCTCTCTCTCTCAGTCTACACTTTTAAGCGCTGGGTACGCTGCGCTGAAAAAGTGTTCGAAAAAACGATTGTGTACAAAATTGACGGATACCCTCATCAACATCCTGTGGTTTTTTACAAAGATAAATTAGATCTTTACCACAATAATAAACAACTCCGCAGCAACAATCCTGATACATTGTCATCATCAGTCTTGCACAAATCCAAGAGAAGACTTTTTTCTTCGCCCCCCCACTCCACCCCTCCCCAAAACCTCCTCGATTCGCCATCAATCAAAGCCAACTCGTGGAGTCCCGCGGTAAAAAAAAGCGCACGCCGAGTTCGCTTGATTCAGATTGATTAGTCTTGTCTCCCGAACAAGATTCGAGCCAAAGAGACGAGGCGGGAATATCGTGTCTACTGCGCCAGCTTTTTCTTCTCCCTCATTCCCAACTGTAGCCTCCCACCCCTCGTCTACCCCTACACCTCTGTTGTGCACACAGACGTATTCCCTTCCCACTTGTGTGGAAGACGGCTTGAACAGTATGCTCCCGTATCAATTGGCGAAACACGAGGGAGGGAGACAACTAGGATTAGAACATCGACTCATAGATTTTCCTCTATCCGTTCATAGTTCGTACGTTCTTCTTCCGACATCGTCGGTAAAAGTTAAGACCGACGGACGCTTTACTTTTCGTGGCACGATCTTACGTCATGGAACTTACTTATGCAATGAGAGGCGTACAATGAGAAATTACGATACCTAAAGGACCTGGGATAGGAGACTTGAATCTTCGACGATGTCAACAGCGGTGAGCACACTTCATGCAATATTAATACCTATTTCTAGATCCAAATTTTAACATATTAGTTTTCTAATAATAGTACTTTTCCGCGACATAAAAAAATTATTTATGATTATATTTCGATACGCTACATCAACTTAGGGGGAGAGTGAGTACAATATTTTTTATTATAACTAATCTAGAAATCTGATGACCAGAGATGCTGATATCAATGACGGAGTAAGCGACCACAAGGCTGTTTCTACCGGACTGAAAACAGAATTCGACACTATGACGAATCGAAGACGAAAATTGTAACTATTCGACAAAATGTGATTTTCTTGGAGTTGGTGGATTTAATGGCAAATAAATGATGACTGTTCAAGGGTGGTGTGACGAGCATCGAAAGGGGTTGCAACGGTTGGTTTATACGATACGGAAAACTTCATTGTATTCGCTATCCTGTCTAAGTACCGTGATTCCAGGTTTAAAATGCAATAAAGAGATAATTGTTGAGTTTGTCGTAGGGTTTCCTAGATTGGCAGGTACTTTGGTAATGGACATAACGTAGTAACAGAGTTATTCTTCCTTAAAGCGCTAGCAAGCTTATCCAAGTGTTTCTAATGCCACACATAAGGCCTAATTTGTCTCACGCCTTCATGATTGTATATTTAACAGTTCTGACAACGACAAGGAGGCAGTTCTCGTCGGAACATTATCGACAATATTACCGGTAATGTAGGGAAAATATTTCTACCGATAATATGTTCAATAAAACATGAAAGAGAATATAATGTACGCAATACAGGCACTAGACGTTGCTTTCGACAGTAATTATTTTGCAGAATATTGTTAGATAGTATCACATTTCGGATATGAGTGGTCTTTACTATCCAACACGAGAATAACATCAGCCGTCTAAAGGTATGGAATCGTACACAATTTAATTTGAATAATTTAGGGTGATAATAAGTGTTAAATCCTCATAAGTTAGAAACTACAGGTATTTTCAAAGTATGCAAGTATGTATTTTCAAAGTAGAATTAGGAACGAAATTTGTTAAGGAAGGTACCTAACAATATTTTTAGAATGGGGATAATATTACTTTGGCAGTTGCCTTGTAATAGCTAACCCGTCAATAGTTAATAACGTTAATAGTTGCATTGGGAATACCGAAATGGGATGCTTAGACTCATTAAATACGTAGTCTTCAACCTCGCTCACTTTCTCTCCAGGGTGAAGCACATACGGGGAATACGTATGTGGACAAGTTAACATAAAATTAGTATTTATTAGAAGAGTACTTGGTCAATGTGAAGAAAGGGTCAAAGAGAAATGCTATCTGTCATTGGTTAGACCTCATTTTGAAATAATTATGCTGCAAGTTTACGGGATCCTCACGAAGTTGGATTAATTGCGGAATTGGATCGTGTGCAGCGTAGAGAAGCTAGATCTGTAACGCCTTGTTATGATAAACTTAGTAGCGTATCCAAAATACCAGAGCAGCTAGACTGGGAATCACTCACGGATCGAAGGTTAAATTATACATTGAAGCTCTTGTGTGAATTGGCAGGTCGTCTCTTTGGTGGTGATATTGAAAATGCACTATTACCCCCATCGGAGTACGTTAGGGGAGACCATGCTAATAAAATGAGAGCGATTAAGAGTAGAACAGATGGATTTAAGATGTCATTTTTGCCACGAACGATAGGGTATCATAATAGCATTGTTCGATCACGGTAGGGTCATGTTCAGGAAAAATTATTCTGGTGCGTATTATCTCCCTGCCACAAACGCTAGCAGTGACTTGCAGGGTATCTATAAATAAATAAAACCCGATTAGAGTCTATATTAGTAAACAAAAAAAAGGATCAGATAATTATTTCAACAAAGAGCCCAATCCAATACTGTTTAAACAAATATTTTTTTAATTGAAACATTCTATGGAGCAGCGAGATAGCTAAGCGGTTAAAGCGCTCGAAGACTGACCGAAGGATGATATCTTCTGATGCGTGTGCCTTCAGCAAAACCCGCGCTGAGTTATTTTCTTGGCACGAGAATTTCAGATGACCCAGGATAAGGAACCGGCCATTCTACCTTGAATGCTTGAAATTCTCATCCGGTGGGGCATTAAATGGAGTGACCCCCTGGTTCGTCTACTAAACCAAACCTCGGAAAAATTAGAAAAAAATATATTATTATCATCATCTGTATTTTAATCCTAGGATTGGTTTACTACAGCCCTCCATTCTACTCTATTTAATGCCAATGCCCTCAATCCTTGGCACCTATTTCACGTCCTTATTAATTTTTCATATGTACATGTCTCTTAGTCTTCCTCGTGGAATCTTCCCTTCCATTTTTCCTTCTGTTATATTCCTAATCAATCCATTGTGCCTCAATGTGTGTCCGATCCATCTATTTCATCTTTGCCGTAGAGTTAGTTCTCCATATGGCCCTACCCTCTTCTGCTCTTCTACAGTATATACTTCCTCGTTCGTTAATAATATGGAAAAACTCTAATTAACTCTAAAAGAAGTTAAAAACACTAATAAAACTCTGAACTTACAAAAAAGGCCCCTCAAAGAATTTTTCCCAAAAGAATACTTAGTTTCGAATCGATGACTATGATGCGAGTGGTGATGAATGAGTCTCAGCCGAATGCTGAGCCTGGGGTTATTGAGGGAGAGAAAAAGCGGAACGAAAGTCGACCGCCCCGGGGCATTTCAAATCTCCATGGCGAAACGTATCCAGATTGGGGTTCCGCGTAGGCATGCGTGGGTCGAGGACGTTTCGATCTCCCGTCTTTATCCATACTTCTTCGCTGGTTCTCTCCGTGGAGCTATCACCTTCCCCATTCAGGAGGAGGGGAATGGTAGATTCAACCAACAGGAGGATCTCTCTCCCGCCCCCGATCAACGCCCCCACTCCCATCCCTGGCCCCCCGCGAGAGACGCAGTCGAGACCTCTCGTTAGATGGAATTGGCGCGGCGGATCGGATACCCCGGCAGTTTGTCTTCCACGCCAAGAGACCGGGCTCGATCCCCAGCGAACCTACCTTTGGGTTTCTATTTAAGAGCCTGCGTAAGCTACTGATGTTATTCCAGGCCGCATTATTCATTCCCCCTCTTCCCCACGCAGCCTATCAGCGCCAAGGTGTCAAGTTCACTGCTGTAACTTTAGAACAAAATGACTGCGCCGGGAGTTTTTCTATACAAACCACCAGTTTCAAAAATACAAATAAGATGCTGAAAGTGAAGCAAATACTTAAGTGAAATTCTTGAGCCATTTTCATTGAAATTTGAGTGGAAAAAAACTGAACTGGGGATAATAAATAACTAATGAGAAATCAAAAAAGTAATGGCTATTCAGGTCGCTTGAGATTTCAGAAAAAAATTTGCGGGTGTGAATTTATGTGGCAATGCATATGAAGAAAATCAAAGAATCACGGTAAACAAATTAGTATTTAGAAACGTTTTAGATTGAAATAGGTATCAAATGTATACTAAATTTCATTGCGGCGACAATACACGCATTTAACCATCAATTAAAACGTTTTTTAATGTGTCGCTGTTACCTTAGTCATATCCACAATCTTAACAAAAACCCTTTCGGCCATTTTCCCGTAAGTATATCCGTATGGTACGGAAAATATAACAAAAGAAGTTGTATATAGCTTGTTGCCTTAACACACTGCACCATCATTGCCTTAGTTTGAGTGAGGTACCATCTTTAAGTCACGGAGGCATGAAAGGCGTTGGTGCAAGTGAGCTTCTTGTTCTGCCTCTGTTTCATTCCACTCCTCACTATACTCTTATTATAATGCCAGCTTTCCTCCCACCTCTCCCTCCTTCAATTTGACAGCAGGAACTTGCTCCCTAACCAACCTGCAATTACCGGTGATGCCTTGCAAGGCGTTCCGCATCCTCCCTTTTGCAAATCTTCCCTGCATAATGCCCCTCCCCACCACCTCTTTTCCCCCGCACCCTTCCAAAAAATTCATATATCATTCGACGAAGCACAGATTAACCGGCTGGGCGACTGCATGCTCCATTTGAATCACTGGGAGAAGGCCGTAAAACCCTCGAGCACACAGCAATGAGTGCCATCGACATTCAGAATCAATCCTCATTTCTATCCGTAAAACAATGGAAATTTAATGAAAGTAAAATGATGGTTCGAGCGTAACTGTAAATCACGACGGTTAAAATGCACGAAACCTATAAGTCTTAGCGTGACGGGTATAATGGGCGAGGGAAGGAAGTTTTGGCTTAATCTTCACGAAAGGTGACCCACCGTTTTACTACTCGCGTCACTTTTCCGTGACTGTCGGCATGCCATATTGCACGTGAAGTATTTTCACACAGCAAAATATATAGGGGAGCAGAGGCTAGGAAAACTATTGAAAATCGACATTTTCATGAAAAAAAACTTGGATCTTCAATTTGAGAGGTCATCACACTTAATTACGACCCGCTACGATAATCTCTATCTCTTTATTTAATTATGTTTCCTCATTTCAATGCTTTCCAATTACTACATCAAAATACGTTAAGATTAATTTTCATCAAGTCTATCCATCTCTTGCTGTCTCTGTTAAGACCTTTAGTAAGTAATGGTGTAATATATTATGTTCAATTAGTTCGCTCATTTTTACAAAGGACTCCCTTCGTCTATACTTGCTTAATATGTGAAGAGAATATCAATCAGTCGCGCATTAACAGTCGTCTATGGCACCTTATCAACAATTTACTAATTTCTTGGTAAAGCTACCATCCATATTTCGGGCACGTGGAGCTTTTCACTCTACTTGCGTATATTATCTGCATTTTTCTAATTTCTCTTAGCTGCTAGGTTACTGTTATTGAGTAGTTCTTTCCTCAGGTGGAGATCATTCTTCCCATACTCACATCTGATTAATAGTTGTTTTTTTTACTGATTCGTTCCCAGCAAATTAGCTTGCCATGTGACAACATTCTTCCTCATTCGAGTACTTTCTATATTCATTACTCTACTGTATTTTTCATCTTCCTTGCTTTGGGCATAATTCTTCCTATAAAGTTTGTTTCGATTTGGATTAAACGGCTCGGTAGCGCATAGTGTATTTACTAGGTTCAAAGAAGGCTCACAAACACATTGGGCGACATAATCATATAACTCTGATACCAGTCCTGTTCTGCTATGGACCTTAGATTATAAATTGGCTTAGGCACACATATTTGCAGGGGATAAAATGTAGGATAGATGCAGGAAGATGGTAGAATACTAAACTCGCATCGGGAGTAAATTTTTTACAAGTGTAATATTCATTTTCGTCGTCGAGGTGAAATCATGAAATTCTGTGGGAGTCGTGTGCATGTCTATAGACATTATGAAAAATGAGTTAAAGTTACCCTTCTAAAAAAAGCGTCTTATAACTTATGACTTGTGGATATTTCATGAGCAAGGCCCCTGAAGTGAAAAACCTACGGATTGGAATTCACCCAGCCATTCATTCCTCCTCCCTCCCTCTCAGTTTCCCCTTTTTTTCTGCTGATTCGCTTCACTTTTGTCGTAAGCGTCACTATCCATCATGGCCCGAACGAGAAACTGCATTTTATGATGGCTTTCATCACTCTGCGTTACACATTTCGAAAATTGATCGAGTGGTACTGGTTTTTTTTGCTTCATTGGTTTTATATATATATATATATATATATATATATATATATATATATATATATATATATATATATATATATCCGACTTTCCCGCTTCGTTCCACCAGTCATACAAGCTCCGCTTGAGCATGCGTCGAGTAAGCGTCAAGGTTCAAATGTCTTGTTTTGACAGATATTGAAAGTCATTTTTACGGTCATTCGTTAACGACATGTATTAATTAGCGATACATGATTAAAATAACCAGACACGAAATCGGACCTGGATAGCAGAACTTCGTTTTCAAAAATGAGCGTGGCTTTAATTTCAACTTGAACGCAGGTCAATTTTGATTTATTTGAATGGTATGCACGCCTTATAATCGGGGCATAAACGATTTAACATGGGCACGCCGTACCGCCATGTGTATACCATTATTTAAGCTGTAAGCAGATAAAATGAAATAAATATTAGGCAAAATTTTCATACCTGAAATTCACCAAACATAAATTTAAACAGCCAGCATCTCCCTGCGGTTACAATTTTCTCCATTTCTTTAAGGACCACTTATTCTAAATTCCTCAGAAATGAAGATTTTTAACTTTTGATTTCTTGATAAATAAATAAATATATATATATATATATATATATATATATATATATATATATATATATATATATATATATATATATATTTATGCATCATGCAGTATTACATATATATATATATAATATGGTAAATCTCAGGCATCGAATAACTAAACAGTTCTTTAGAGGATATCATGTCAAATAAGTAAAGGTAAGTATATCCTACTGCACTGAGAGAATATCATACGTAGCATAATAAAAAATCACGCGTCACCAAAAATACCTTTCCTTCCACCTGAATGTGGTATGTTTTTTGGACATCATGCAGTTTCAATCAAGAGTGAATGGAGACGTTACGTTCTTTTATGACAATCTCTGGAAAGAGCAATGTACTCCATTCGCTGCATTAGCTGCCAAACATTTTTTTTATTTTACGTATCCACGTAGTGTTTCTGATTTCGGAGTTTTTACTTCTGGAGAGAGTTTTAGACTCCCCTATATTGATACAGCGCGTCTAGTCACTGCGGAGTGAAGTGAACTTGGGTTTCTCTTGCATCGAAGGAAAATGACACTTCAATTCCATGGCCCAACCACCATGTAAACCGCCTCGCCATAGGCTATTGCAACTTCCTACCCCCTGGGCTAGAATCCACAACAGAAGGCCGACCGCGGGGCGAGAAGATGATGATTGAAACAGGGCGCAGGACGCGGATGGGCCATCATCCTGACCCCTGCATCACGATCGGAAATACATCCATAACGTCACCAGAATTAGATCGAATCTACAAACTGGCGGGACGCGGATGATGTCACTACAGCGCAACAGTAACACGCGAGAAGCATGATGAGGGGGTATCCATGGTAAAAAATACCAGGGAAAGCAGAGGAAGAGAAAGAGAGAGGGAGAGGGAATCACAAATACCTGTGTCACAATGGAGAGGAGATTAAATTTGAAATAAAAAAGAAAAACCAAACGGAAGAAGAACGATAGGACATCCGCCGCGTTGTTTAGGTTGGGACGCCGGTGGAATGCGTATCGGTGGAGGCGGGAGACACGGATGCGGGAGGGAGAGAGGCTGTGAAGGGGGAGGGAGGAGGAAGGCGGAGGTCCCTGCGGAATCCTTTTCACAATTTCTATAACGAGGAGCGACAAGGTAATTGGAAGGTATCGCCGGGGCAGTGGAATGGAGGAGGCCGGGAGGGCGGAAGGGGGAGGAGGAGATGTCTTGCAGACCGGTGGGAAAGATGAAGCGGATTGGTCGTCGTCTCGGCCGGTGTTGTGTGGAGTGGGGGCGGGAGGGGGAGTGGACGAGCACCACCCCTTCTCCTTATCTCCCATTCAACTCGCTCATTCTCAGCGGGGACTTCTGTCCCGCTCCCCATCTCCGCCCCCCGTCCCATAATCCTTTCATCTCTTTCGGCGATTTTCCGAGAAGTTGAAACACTGGAAAGAATGTTTCACACGACCCCGTTCCGGTGTTACTAGTTACCGCACTCGCCATGTGGCGGTAATCCTTTTCTGCGGTGAAATAAAAGGCGCACGCTTTTTATCACAGGCATCGATATTAGTCGTAAGGGACCGTTCAAGATCCACCTGCCTTTAAATGGTAGAATACCTGAAATAAATTTATCTGTTTGCCTTATAGAGTGCTATGTGTCTTTAAAATTAATTTCACTAATATCACAATGCCCTGCGGAATCAATCTATAATTATGAAAAGTTTATCGTTCCTGGAGTTTATTTTTTTAATTTTATTCAAATGCTAAAAATCTTTTATACTATTTTACTGGAATTGTAAGGAATTATGTCTCAGATATTGAAACTATAGAGAAACAAGGCTTCAAGAGTAACTTATATTCATTGAACACTGAGCCTTTGGGCGATCATTCTCAAAGGAAGAGAAGACAATTTCCAATTTCATGCTGTTTTGTTTCTCTTTTATTTTTCCTTTATACAATGCGCCACCCCAGAGTTCATTATTCTTCAAGTGGCCTTTCTCAAAGACACCAAAGTTTTAGTTGAAACTTCGTTCTAATAAACACGCAATAGACCTTTTAGTATTACATTTATAAGTCCTATTTCATTACCCCAGGACTTAGTAGTTATTTTTACCAGTATAAATGTGTCTTAAGAGAAAATGTGAACAAACAACTGTAGAGGAAAATGAGAAGATTTTTTCATTTAGCGAGGTCATGAGATAACCAAATTTCCTCTTCATAAGTCATTAATCACGCTCACCAGAGTATTGTGTACCTTACTGAATGTCGCGAGAGCTAATGATGTCGCAAAATATTCCCAGATTCAAAGAGCAAAAAGAATTGCAATCGATCATTTTTCTATTCCAAGAAAACCCGGCCATTTATTTATTCACTCGATATCCGAGTACTTTTGCATTGTAAGGCGTAATAGTTTTACGATGGAACTTCTTTCAGATTTCAACAGATATTAACTACGTATTCCCCAGATACTGATCCAGAAGATCCTTTGGCCCCGTAATAAATTTTATCTAGCAACACAATTACCAAAACAACTTTCAAGTACCTTGAGCGGCTGACAGGTGTGACGGGAAAATGCCATGACAACGCTTCCTGCTCCAGAACCTCTGGAAAAAAGGCTATCCCTATTGAATTCAAGTGGTGGCACGAGGTCACACTGATCCATTGTTTAGGCTAATTTTCAAAATGAATCAGAGGGTTTCTCGTGAATAACGGGGTCGCGTGGGATCGAGAGTGTTTTTTTACACCACATTAGTCATGTAATAAGTTTGAAAAGTATTCAAGGAGTGATTCATAAACAAACACGGCCGTCTATCTTCCGTTACCGGATAAATATGCCAGGATTCAGGAGAACTCGCGGCGGAAAACGACAGGTGCTTGAACGCCGTTGTGATAGAATACGAAGGTAGTATGGGGAAAACAACTTAGGAACCTCCGCAGAATTGCATTAAAGATACTTGGTTTCAGCAGTATAACAGTGGGAGTTTACTCAAATGAAAAGCGTCAGGAAGAAGTTTTATTTCGAATCCGATAGCATTTAATATGCTTCGACATTTTGGAAGCTCTCGCAGGCTGATTTAATTTGTGAATTAAACCATATAAAGAAAAAAATCTGCCAGTTTCGTGAAAAATTTTGAAGAGTGAACAGGCGCACCATTTTTGGAAATTCTGGTTTGGGGCATCTAAAAGTGCGAATATTACGTACTTGATGGTCTAAAGCCAATGTTTGCGTACAAGATTTATGGTTTTAAGAGTACAACTATCGCCCCTTAGATTAGTAGGCAAAACCACTATTTGATCAGGAAAATTAACTGGCGACCGAAACGCTATATGTAATTCTTTTTCCCTCGCACAGCTTGTGTTAACAACAGCAGGAAAAATTACGCATTGAAATTTGATTAATACGAAAACAAAATAATATGTAATACTAATATTCATCTAATAACCTAATGCCTGATGACCTGATACCCCCGAACAATTTTTCCCATGGAGGCTTTCAGGGTAGGATAGTGAGGTGTAGTGTATTACGATAAATGGAAATTACTACTCGTATGAAAATTGATTACATCATAATTTATCCGGATTAAAATATTCAATTATGAAGGTCTACTTCACATGTCAAGTAAAGTTAGGATAGCTGTATTCGTTTTCTGGAATCAGGTGTACGTGAAATTAATTATGCCAATTGACTTTAAAAAGCAAGGGTGAGAGAATTATCGGTTCTTATTCATGTTTAACTAGTATAAAACCGTTTAATAAGCATGATTAAAATTTTGTATTCAATTTTTTAATGATTTTGATGCAATACCATTTGAATAGCTCACGCTGCTTCACTAAAACATTCTTTTCCACATTTCTTCATTGTGTAGGAAATAATGGTTAAAAAAAGAATCAGCGCATCCCCCTGTGCGCCCGCGGATCAGATTATTTTACATAATTAATAGCTTAGCTCACTGCGAAAAAATCTGTACTTTTTTCATTGGTACTGTTAAAAGAATTATTAGAATAGACTGACCATCTGAACGCATAAAAAAATCAAAAATGCCCATATTGACCCGTGTAAACTGGAACGTGATAAGATTGTAAATTCTGCGAGGTGAAAACGGAAACGTAACATTTGACAATCGGGATAGCTAAGCCCAGGGCCTAGAATATTCCTCAAACTTTCCTTTCGGGAGTATATTTCTTTTCTTTTTACTTTACCAGTAATCTCTAACCAGCATATTTAGTGTGGTGTGTTGACTCCTCCAGCAGTCCTGGGTACAACGAACCAGTTAAAGCTCACCAATACAAATGTGAAAGGCGTGAATATCGAAACTTTCCTTGCCTAATCTAATAACTGAAAATTTTCTGCCACGAAGAATAGAAAATATACGCAATTACAAATAATAACATGAGGGCATGCCTCCACATCCTCTCTTAAACCGAGATAGGATATTAATCATCTGGATATCACTTAATACCTTGATGAGGTGATGCTCTACGTAATATATCCATCATGTATAAAAATTAGTGCGCTACCTTAACCACACACGAGCAAGCATGACAATATGATTTTATGCACTTGGATACCACTTTATTAAACTTCTCTCAGCTTGATAACTACTACGGAATAAGCTCTCGGAAACTGGGCATGGGTGAACTACCCGATGGCATGTGATTCGATGGAATTCTTGAATATCAACTCATCCGGCTGGAATGACTCGGAGCTGCTTCACGTCTCGGTGACAAGTGCTTGCTAAACCTCCAAATGCTCGCTGTCGGTTACGTCACCTAATTACACCGTGGAACGAGCGCTTAATGAATGTGCGTCCTTTTTATTACGGCGAGAGGGGGAGGAGGGATTGAGGGGGAGAGGAGGAGGATTTGGTGGTGAAGGCGGAGTGGGAGGTAGGGAGCAGAGGCGAACGTCGCGTCTCTCGGAGGAGGCCGTAGGCGCGGCGGTGGGTTCGAAATGCACGGCGTGCGCGGGTGGGTGGAATGGGGAGGAGGGAAGTCCGGAGGGACGGGAGGCAAATGGAGGGGTGAAAGCGGATTAATTTACAGCTTCCGCACCCATGAGCGAGTGATGACGGATGGACGGACGGCTTTTTGCCCATCAACCCCCTTCGAGCTTCTCCACTCCACTTCCCCTTCTCCTCCATTCACCCTTCCGCCACCACCTGTCTGCGGAATATTTCGTGTTCCTTCGCCACCCCACCCACCCCCGCCGCTTCGTTCCGCACGCCGCTGGCCGGTGCGTGCCGAGATGAAACCTCTCATGAAAGGGTCCTTAAGGTGGATGGGTGGTTGGGCTCTCATGGCACTTTTTACTCACCTCCGCCATCTCCCTCGAACCCCTCCCTCCACCTCCCTCGTATGCTCGAGAATTTCGAGTCCGGACGAGAGCCAATTAAGAAAAATTAAGGCTTGCATCGGTGTGCGCGTGGGAAACGTGGAAGCCACAGTTCGTCGCATATCGGATGACGCGGTCGTCTCCTCGTCTTCCATTGATTTGTGGCTGTGGGCCGGAAAGAGTATCCATCTTAAGTTAAAAGGGTTCGGGATAAAATTTGACCCGGTGGAAATGGCGAAATTGCACGCTTGTGATCCTTGCTGGGAAGGGGGAGACCATATGCGGGATAAAATAATGTAAGGTTATATATCCATCCGTTATGGTGGTCTAATCAAAAGAAAACTGACTGTCTATACTAAGTTTTACATAAAATGTTTTCGATCTGTAACCTGGAGTAGTAATATCGCTCTTCTAAGAATTTGAGAGATTTGAAAAGTTCAACAATGATTTGTTATTTGTTGAGAGTAAATTCTGTGGTAGCTGTATTTTTTTCATAGATTAGATTTCAGAATTACCTTTCTTAACTCCAATCATAGTTCTAAAAATGTTATTGTGATTCAATTTCAAATTTCAAACTTTTGAATATGGGTTTAATATAATTAGGAGAGAATTTAAGAGCTTTAACTTTTCATATTTTCTTAGAATTTCCATTAGAGTTCAATCTGATGAACTGACCAATGTAAATTTTGTCAGCTGAGCAATTTCAATGACTCATTCGCCGAAAATATTTTGCACAGAATTTAGGCCTAGTTTTTCGAAACCGTCCTATTGTAATCATAATCGAAATAAAGCAAAAAATTGGATGCAGGTGAAATGGCAATAAGAAAAACATGCGATATTATTTTAAATAATAATGATGATTTGGTAAGAGAAAACGATTAGCCTATAGTCAACCAATTTTCGGATTGACAGACGAATGACGAGAAAGCGATTTTTTCTCTTCTCATAGTAAAGTGGAATCGATGCCGATGCATATGGTTCGACTTCAAATTATTTGAATTCAAAATGTAAATAAAATATCGATTTGTATAAAAAAGCCATGATCTCAGTGAAAACTATATACTTCTTAGTTTTGTCGCATGAGCATACTGAGAAGTTGATGTTCTACCTGAATTATGGCTGGTTGAATGGATGATAAGAGAAGAGTACATAAAGAAAGAAAGCAAGGAAAGAGATGTCCATGACTAACCTCGAGGTACTCCTAAAATAGTATCCTCTTTATTCCCTGCCTTAAAATTCAAGGCCTTAGCTTATGTGTTTTGGCGCCCGTAAATCAAGCTGATTGACCTCTCTCTCCGCAGCATTTATCTGAGATACATTGAGGATCTTTAAAAGAATATAGCCGAGAATTTGCGGACATTCACGGCTGAAGTTTGAAGGGAGCCAATAATTTAGATCTTATTCTCTCAGATAGCGAGATGATTTAGCTGAATAAACTCAAGAATTACAAAATAGAAAATTTCTTCAAGCCCAATGCTGGCAAGTTACCTCACACCAACGGCTTTACTTACGTACAATCTATTCGCGGTACCGGTTCAACGTGGTGGGTAGGGGTTCGAAGAACATTTTAAAATCGATTATCGAGTACTTAATGGTATGGATTGTTATTTCTCATTAATTTAATAGCATATATTTATTTTTTCAAATATAGTAACTTGACGGTACACGGAATATTAACCGAGTCCTTCACTAGACCCGAAAATTAACCGGGGCGTCAAACTGTGACTCCCCTTCTCTGGTTAAGATTTACTTTATCAAAAAGATGGACTGATCAAATAACGCATCGTGGATCAGACACTGTAAAATCAAAGAGATTTGCAGTGGAGACAGAGGATCTTATGGCAAGAAAAATAAATTAGGGATCACTTTTTTTAATCCAAATTTCAACGAGGGAAAGTGGCATTTATAAATGCTATTAATGACCAAAATCGTCCGTAGTATTTTTTAAATGACATACATTCAGTAGGACGACTAGAAATATAAAACCAGCTTTAAAAAAATATCGTGGTAGCCTGGAACGCGATGTTATAACGTTACCCGCTCTTGCCCCAGGAAACTTTCTATTCCCATGCATTTTCTGGAGTGTATAAATACAATTTAATTCAATAAATTAAATAAATTATTTTTATAGCTGGGCATTGTCAGCACATATAGAGTAATTTTTATGTGCATGCTGCAATTCTCTGTGAGGTTAAATACTCCATTAATTTACTCTTGACTCTACCAAGGTCATCAACAAGAAGGAACTAATTATCATCACCTCGGTCCGTGATTCCTGCAGTTCATATTTCCCCCAGAGGCAATGGTTACCTTATACTTCCTCCATTTGATCCATAGTCACCCTTCGGCGCGGATATGGTAGCAATTCAGAAAGGTCCAGAAAGCCGAGAGACGAAATTTTTCCAGCGCAACGGAAACTAACACTTGGATTCCCCGCCTCCTTCCTACGAATCCACTCCCCCTTGCCCTTCCTCCTCTGCTGTCCCGGATGAAGAGACCCACTCGATCCACGGGAAGTGACGAAGCCCTGCACTCCGCATTCCGATCGCTAAACCGATTCGATGATGAAATTTTATCAAAAAGTCGCTACAAAGTCCTTGCACCGGTAATGCTTCTTTACAATAACCGTGAGCGTCATCAAATAATTCGTTTGGGGATACATTTTGGTTGTCATACCTGGTACCTACGGTCGGAAGGTTAATATCCAAAGTCATTTTTATCATTAGAAAATCTATCGTTTAGACAACTCAGCGTTGTTATACTTACGGTTAACCTAGACCTGAAGTTATTATTGTGTGATACTGTGTGATAGGAAAACTTCAGTTACAGTATTAAAAATATCAATTGGAAGTAGCATCTCTTGACAAAAACGTGTAGTCAAAGGTGCGAAAATTAACCGTGGATGTTTTGTATTACGTAGAACATTTATATGACTTGAATTGTTGCTTCTAAATCTCCAACAGACTGAAAACCTTCATAAAACAAATAAGTCTGGGAAACGTTTAAAGAATGCTCGATTACAGAAAAAAAATGACTTTTACGGATAACTTCGGTGTTTTTGTAGAAAACGTTAATCAGTTACTTTCATATTCGAAGTGAATAAAATAATGTTATAATAAATAAGATGCACGTAAATAGTTTCACTGGCAACGGATATAGAGGTCATTTGTTTCAACGCTCGAAGGGGAAAGAGATAATCCGAAGGTTACAATGGTTGAGATATTTGGCATATTAGCGTCCGAACTCGTGCCAAGTCACCTTCGAGCTACGGTCGCACCCAATGATGAAAGGCATTTTAAAAGTGATTCAGAAGGACGTAAATTCATATTTAAAGCAGCCATCACTCGAGAGCGGCCCATTAATATCAATTTCAATATCCATAAACATCAACATATGTTATTTAAGTTAAACTCTTACATATCGCTAAAATGGCAACTCATGTTTTCCCACAGTATCTTACACACCTTATGACGGCAGTCTTTGTTGGAAGCGAGTTGGGTAGTAAGTATGCATTTGTGGAAGTAGATAAAGAGTCAGTTTTCACCCAGTATTTACGTATATTGTATATTTTTACAAAGTTACAGCCTAGTCTGTTGATCTAATCAAAATATATATTCTTTGAACAAAAATTTTGCAATGTTGCAGCGATGGAAGACGCGGAGGAGCGAGGGTAGCGAATTTTCGTCACCGGTCTTTTTTGTAATATGTATAAGGTGAGGAATCCATTGATTCATTGGGGAAGTAGGAATGCGCACTAGATTTGGAGTCCTCACAGGACACTGCGAACTTTAAAATGAGGACTTCTACTCAACCCCCGCGCAGACTCCAAAGGGAAACTAAAACATACGGAACGAATAAATCCCTTCAAGGGAAGTTTACAACTCTCATTATGAAAAACACGACTGGTTTACGGTCCATCCTGCTTCTCCATCGAAGGAAAGCAATTAGGTAAAATAAAATAAAAACATTTCGGCGAGAAAACAACGGATGAGGGGGAACGCGGGTGGGAGGGGAAAATCGAGAATTTGAAGAATCATACAGCACGCGGCGGGTTGTCTCCTTGTTGGAGATGGGCGTTTATGACCGACCTCAATCCAGAGATCCCAGGCTTTTAAAGTCCTTCCCTGAGTGCTAGAGCGTGTAAACGCTCTCCGGCTCACCCTACCTACTCCCCCCCACCACCGCCTCGCGCACCGACCAGCTCATCCCAGCCGCCGACCCTCCGAACCTCTTCCCCTCCTCCCGCTCTCAACATCCTGGAACGCACACGCCCTCCTCCCCTGACAAGACCCGACTGTTCCTCAAAGAGTGACCTTTAGACTCTCCTGACCTCGTACCCGAAGCCTCCCCTTCCCACTCCTCTGGTGCTCGCCCACGTCTCCCCACCTCCTCCGCGTCTTATCTCGAGGGCCGGAGCCTTCGGAGCCCCTTCGTGGGCCTACTGAAGGAATTCAGCAGCCCCCAACTATTTAGTGGCTCAAGCGCCGGGGACCTTTTTTTAATGACCCGGCTTCTCGACTCGCGTGTCGGGCTCGAAAATGTCGAAAGCGTAAAAAATTCCACACGGGAAAGGGGGAAATTCTTTCACAGATTTGTCGAAGGGATTCCTTCTTAACGGGTGGGTGCTGCCACAGTTCTGATTGGAGTAACCTACGAAATGACGCGCGCTACGGTGACGGACTCATAGCACGTGTATTCTGGGTGATACGGTGCAATAATGTTCCATTATGTGCGCAGTCGGGAAAGAAGAGGTGAGGGAGTCATTGAATTTTAATTTCCATCACCATAGTGCACAGATTATAATATAGTTTTATCCACCACAAGATTTTTCATCTCATTTATTTCTGATTGTTTTTCGCTATTGAAATATACCTAAGTCTCAAATGCCAAAATTTTATCAATATCTATTTATTCTCTGAGCTTCTCAAGCTGCCAATCGTGTGCCAAAATATCTAGATTCTAGATTCAAATAGGAACAGTAAAACATGAGCTTGTAAAGTCTAGATAATTTGTAAGCAAGAAAAAAGAGTAGCCCCAAAGCAGAATGTACCTTAGCAGGCCCTTGCTCAGGCAAATGAGGTTCTCCTGTGGCTCTTAATAAATAATAAGTTTTCTCTACATCTACATATATACCCCGGAAGCCCCCGCAAGGGCGTGCTGCGGGGGTTTTAGGTCACCGACTGCAAAAGGGAAAAAACCACATGAAAAATCAGCACATCCAAGTTTGCGCGTTGTTTAGTCAACGTTTTCAAAGACCTTACCGACAATTTGGAACCTTTCCCTAAAATTCCTGCAATCAGTTTCAATGCTATATGGCTGGGAAGATTTATGGGGAATGGATCGAGTCAGGAAAGAAAAAATCAGACGACGTGATGCAAGGAGGGTGAACCTCTCTCTCCTTGGGCCGAAAATTGTCTCGGGATGAGCAGTGGATTTAAATATCCGTAAGGTGTCTTCAAAATGCTATCTGAAAGTTATCTGGATGTGATCTTTGAGAAATATACGTATCCAAACATTTTTATCGCAATTTCTAAGGGATAGAAGTGGATGTTGTCAACAACTAGAACTGTCCCATCGCATTTTGTACCCAATCGATAACTTGACGGCTACGAAAGAAACAATAATCCGGACGTACGATATGATTTCATCCCGTTTGTCCGGAGTAATCCATTGAGTACATTTTCATCCCTCTGTGCTTTAATGCAATCATACAGACCGTCACTGCATATCATCACTCGATCCAATACATGGACAGAGATTCGGGAGTGTCAATACGCTGCTGATCAAGGACAGAGGAAGAAAATAGCCGGGACGGGGACTCGTCAGCGGGTAAAAAAACACCTATCCCTATAATGCGGCCGGGAAAGTTACAAGCTCGCACGCATTGCCGGATGCTGGTTTTATGGTTTACGATAATAGGTTGCCTTTAAAAAATTTCTGCACAACCGGAATTTCCCTGTGTACCTCGTTCCTCTATTTTCACCTGGCGAAAAAGAAATCACGACATCTTTGCACACTCCCACAGGGCATGTTCCCACCTCATCCCCACTCGCGGCGAACCCCTAGGAGGACCCCACCTCCACCCCACTCCAGACTGCACCCTCGTTTGTCTCCCAGCGCCGCGTCCCCTCTCCCACCACACCCCCCCCACTCCGCGTGCCGTCCGTCTTCCGTGCGCTCCCTCCGTCCACCCTACCGCCCCCATATTCCACGGGTCTCCCGCCTCTCGAGCTCCTTGTCCGCCTCCCCTCTTCACCCTCCGGCTCGCATACACACACACACACACGCCGTCCTTCCTTCCAGAAGCACACTTCGGAACTGGAGTCGCGTTACAAAGGAGGAGGAGGAGGAGCGACGAGGAAGGAAGAAGAAACGTGGGGGAAGGGGAAGTGGTCGGGTGCACAACACACAAGTGGGTGAGGATGGAGCGAAGCAAGAAGATACATGCACTTATATAAATATACGTATACCGCTCTGCGGTCGAGGAGGGTGGCTGGGTTGGGCGGCGATACCAATCTCCCCTGTCTCCCTCCTGCTCCCTCCCAAACCCCCTCCTCTCTCCAGCTTCCTCTCCTCTTTCCTGTTTACTCGCCTGGAGGCTGCCCTCAACGACGCGGATGAGGGCTTTCTCAGCTTCTAAAGATCGTGTTGGCCCGACGGATTTTTTCCACCTCACCCCTCCTCCTCCGAGCCACTCTCCCCTCCCGACCACCCTTCTGCAGCGACAAGAAATGCCATGCGAGGCCATTTTCTGCATCATTTGTCAACGTTGAGGGCCGCGATCATCCATTACCGGAGCGTTAGTGAGGCTGGAAGTAAGTGAGCGTCCCGTACATTCTCCCTCCACCCCCTCCCCACTCTCGCCATCTACCAGGCGAGTGGATACTGCTTTTTTGAGGCTTGATGTTTCGAGGATGTTCTGGTGCTTGTAAGCGGTATTGTACATGGGTAGGGTGATTTAAATATTAAAGAGAATAACCAAAGGGTTTTTACGACACCCCCGAAGCATATTTTTCATTTCCAAGGCAAGGGGAAGCTATGGGAGGAAAATGCTCACCGATTTAAAACGTGTTCCTAGGTAAAGTACCAGACAAACCTTTCCCGAAATAAAGGTAACGAGATTTACGTAAAAATCTAGACGAGTTGGATTAGTGTATGCAATCCCGTAGGTAAATGATTAATGTGCTAAAACGTATTCTAAACATTGAATATTTCTTTCTCTTTAGTCTAGAGCGATGCGCCGTTTAGCTTGAAAACTGACTGACTTAGACTTACATACCTGTATATGGTATATAGTATGTATAGACACGTGCGTGTGCACATACATACAATTTTGGAGGTTTAACTATGAATTAAGGAAAAGTAATGTTCAAATGCTATAAATTAACTTATTTTCAATACAACGAATTTAATTACCGTGCTTTATGTTGAATCTTTTACCGTTGAGTTACTTTTGCTTACAGCAGTGACAATACAATGATATTCATGCGGTCAAGAACGAGGTTATGTGAGAAAACGCTGAAAATACAAATTTCGGCCGGTGGCACGTTCCATTTAATTGTACAGGCTCTAATGTCAGGCCCGAGGAGCGGTAAGGCAAAGATGGATGACCCGAAATATTGTCATAGCGAAGTGAATATGGCAGAGCTTCCAGATTTCCACACTAAAATGGGCGTCACAGAGGACGGACATCATGATCACACGATTGGATGGCGGCTCGAAAAACACTTCGAGCACCCCCGTCCAAATGGCTGCTTCCTCGAGGAGTTTACGTCATTTCCGTATCTAATCGGATACACCCATCATGGATAAGGCGTCAAGAAGGGAGATCTGGTTCTTTTTTTTGGCCTCGTCTCATCATTCACGAAGTCTCGAGTGGACCGAGCGACTGGAGAGTGAGAAGTGGGTGGGCAGTGTGGGCCGCGAAGTTTGGGGGGAGGATGTGGAAGTCGCAAAAGGGAGGGAATGGGGGGTCAAAGTCGGAGGTAGATGTCGAGAGGAAGCTGGATCTTGGAAGAAGCCAGAGGGCGAGGCGGCAGAAAACGGCGAAAGACCAGACGATTTTCTAAAGCTGCACCCCATCCCCTCTTCCTGTCTCTCGTAAGACAACATCTTTGCCACCCAAGGGTGAGGCAATGGAAGCTTCTCGAGGATTCTGAGGGTAGGAAATGAATGGAATGATCAAGGAAAATAAACGACGGGTAGTGGGGAGCTGTTTCATGTTGTCACAAACGTCTTATGTAATTATGATTACCATCAAACTGCTTATGTAATTATTATCATAATGTTAGCCCACCAGTTTGGGTAGTTTTCGGCTACATTTTTAGGCATCGCCCAACAAGAGGTAACCTAAAATTTCACGCCAAAAGAGAGACCCTCCTTCATTGCCGCATGATTCCTGCCCCCCATTCACTCCTACCAACATGCCCATCTTTTCCACTCCTAACTTGTTTTCTCCTCTATAAAATCCTTAAATGCTCCCTCGCCAGTCAAAACGCCCTGCATCGACTGTTCTTACTTTTCAAAATCCTTCCAACTACCTTCTGTTCTCCCATACCTTGCATGTACTTCCTTGTTTGTTACCCTTTCCGTCCATTTTTCTTTTCCCATTCAGCTCAACACCCACATCTCGAGCTTCTTTTAAGTGTTTGTCGAATGATTTGCCTGATATTTAAAAATCAAAGATGGATTGTATACCAGGATATAAGGATCACTCCTACTGTTGTATCCACCCATGTAAACACCCTATCAGGGGAATCGTTCCAAGAATCCTCAGAGGGTGAATTTACAAAATCTTTCAGTACATAAATTCCCCACCACGCTTCCGGATGAATAACTTCACGCTAATTTAGAAGATCCAGATGTAGACCAGGACGATGCATACATTGTGGCGGAGCATCTCCATGTAGCTAGCGGCAATTGGCAAATATCTAAAATTATTAGCTATGTAAAAACTTAGAAAAAGACAAATAAAAAAACTCGACGTCCATTCCTTAAGAGGAAACAATACTGACAAGTGTCACAACTGCTGAATCACCCCAGGATTCTTATTCTGACAAATCTCACATGAATGGACCCACAAAACTAAATTTTTCCAGATGTTGCAACAATGATCACTTAACTCTTTTTTTGAAGAAGCAAAAGATCATTAAGGAGGATTTTACTCAAAAGTGGGGTAAATATTGATTTAAGCATTGAACGAATTCGAAACCTCCGTCATGACCTTGCTATTAATAAAATGATACATGTGACATTCAAACATGTATTTTGCTTCGAGTTAGGCTGAATCGTTCTCATGTGATTTGAAAGCCAGAGGTCCCATTTGAATCGACCAAAAATTTGGTTCCGCGAATATCGCTGCCAGTATCTCACTGCCTCGAACTACTTGAAAGCACTACAGTCGAAGTCCCTTTGCGCTTCCCAGGGTGCCGAGGAAGGTACTGATATTTGGAACAGAAACATGATTGTGAAGTATCCTCAGGAGATGTGAGACCGCGGCATCAGGAGGCGTGGTCGCGTCGAGCGCTGTTTAGTCAATCTCATCATCATCCCGTCACTGCTGTTTGCCATTCGGGCAAGCAAGCGAGCTGAGGGGTCGGTCGACGTCCCTAGCTGCTCGTCCCGACATGTGTACAGTAAGAGACGACGCTCTGAGGAAGGTAAACAGGCGTCCAAGGTCATTCGTAGACCACGTCCTCTTTGTAACACCCGGGGAGCGCTCCCGATGGACTTCTTAATACGACCAATAATGCTGTAAGGTGAGAATAACCATTGGGAATCAGGGCAAAGCTTGTCTGCCCGCATAGCGCTGACAAACAGTATGTGTACATTATCATACATCTATGCCGCCGTCTTAAATAACGTCTCATACGAAAACATTCAATCCCATGACTGCTTGGCGAGTATCGGTGACAAAAATGAAAAAATAATTACGTTAAATTCTTTAAATACATATTGATGCCTAATTTGAAGTAAATAAGTAAAGATTCAAGGTCATTTATTTATGAATAGGTAACCAGGAGAAGTTTTGGTACTCAGTTAGTAGCACATTCGTGGCACACAAACTAAATTCTGATCTTTCAAACTGTAATGGCAAATATGTTCATTGGAATCTATTTTTGCTTTTCATCAGTGTTCTAAAGGATTGAAAGTTCTGAGCTAGTAAAACACTCGTACCCGAGAAGAAGGTCAAAACTCGGGTAACCCATGGTTTACCGAGTGAGAGAAATGCATGCCTGATCAATCACTAGTTCCAAGCTAGAGTTATAATTGCATTAGCTATCGATTGCAACCGACCTTATAAAATATCTGCCATTGGACTTCCACGAAGAGAGCCGTGCTTTAAAATGGTTGAGGTATACGAACGTAAATTAACTACAAAGTGGGCCGGCAAGTCATAGACTTTTAGAATGATACAGGACTTGACACCATATTATATTGATATATCACACCACCAGGATAATAGAAGATTGATAGACAGATTCAAGTAATCGTTCCTCCTTTAAAAGATGCGCATTCATAACAAAATCGAATCCACGTGCTCGTAAATAGGCGAATTGACTCAAAGCTTAAATTTAATGATTTAATCAAACATACCAATTATTTCATGATGCATACAGTATAAGTACGTGTATGCACAACTTTTTAAATATTAGCTAATATATATTCAAATTAATGCAGGAACTAGTAATTCAGCATGTATCGCAGGTGCCCAAACATCCCCACCCCGCCACACGCCCTGGCTGCAGCTTGTGGGAACGTTCTGCAGATGTATAGAATCCACAATCCTTTTCCTTACTCAGCACAGCAATAACTACATTAAACGTCAGGGAAGAACAAAGACGTGATTTCCATTGCAGCAGATAGACTAACCTCAAGTCGAGGAAATCCTCCTCTGCCTGAGCTTCTCCCTCGACGTCGCCAATAATTACGGTGTCTCTGTTGACTCGAGAGCTCCGTTCTTATTCAGTGAACTTCACGTTTGCTCAATGCTTGCAGAAACAGGACTTCAGTACCTAAACAGTAAAAAATAATGAGCAAAGAAGATAAAGCACAAGACCGAGCAAATTATGCCTATCTTTACGTAGCATTAATTTATTTGTTGAGTTAATGTATAAATAAAAATTGAATTTGTTCGCGGAACTGCACAAGCACGCCGTGAGACAGGCTGTAACGCTCCCTCCAATCACTCACTCTTTCCCCGCCGAGTGGGGGCCTGCTGTCAACGGATTACATGGAGTAGGCATACACTCTGAAACATCGGAGTTGCCATGAATTAAAAAGCCTTTAGATGTGCCCTCAATTTTCCAATTTATTCACGTATTGATTTTTTAAAAGAATTTTTTTGAAATATGAAAGTGAATGCAAATTTTTCAAATTTGATTGATTTATTATTGAATCAATATAGTATGTACATCCTTGACCAGTTTTTCTCACGGAACGCCAATTTTATTTTATAATGCTGGTTAAAATACCTCCACCAATTTCCTGTAAATTGTACGGCCAAAACTCTTGAACTGTTTTGTATTCTGTGCAGCTTGTATTTCAGCCGCCTCCAGTCGTTTGACGATAGAAGCAAACCCATACGAGTAAGTAACTGTTTTGAGTCTACGGAGTTAAGAGTTGTTAAATTTCAAATCACAAAATTCTCTCGATTACTCTAATTATTGGCATGTGACGGAGGGCATCTAAACGCAATTTTCCATATGTCTCTTCCAAGGGGTCCTGAATGTTTTCAGCTGCTCAAATGGCAGTCTCGATCGCTCATGACGCATGCCAAGGGTTTTTACCTACGCCCTTTTGCTGTTACACTGATGCTTATTTTCCTTTGTCCCCCTGCCCTCGCCACCACCATCACCGACCTCGTCCCACCCCTTTTTCACCTTTTTATAGTCCGCTTTTTTTTTGCTCGTTGTAAGAATTTATCTGCCCTCCCCGGACGCATCGCCTTTCCTCGCCGGGTCTTTAGTGGTTTCCCATAGACCTCCTCTCCCACTCACCCTCCTCACAACCTGCCCATCGAGATTATCTCCGGTCCCATCTCTCGCATATCTCAAACCACGGCTCCCGACTCCTCTCCCCTGCCTCCCCGACCGGACGGAGTCCCTCCACCCTCACTATTCCATTCCCCCCCATCCCCCCGGCTCCTACCTCCCCTCTCCTACACCTGCTCGCCTCCCACTCCATGACCACCGCCCTCCCGCCCACCAGCCCCCCTACTCCGCACAGACACCAACTCCCCGTTCCAACCTTTTAAAACAAACACACTTATGGTTGTGTCAGTCCGTGGAAGTTAGAGGCAATAAAACGACAGATTAGTTTAATTTGGAGGGTTTTCCCTCTAAGAGATGATTTTAGGGCCTGCGGGGCGCACCTCTTACAAGGCGAAGTGTAGGGGTGGGATAGGGAGGGATGAATACTCGAGATTCCATTCTCTTCCCTCCTTGTACCCGTCCCTCCTATATCCCCCTCCGATCCCTATGATCCCCCTTGTCGCAGGAATTCTCTCCCTCTCCACCCGCGCCTCGGAGGGAGAGAGAGACGCAAGAGGAGGAAGGAGAAAAAAATGTGGAGGAAGAATCCCACGACTTCGAATGACTGGGGTAACTCCGATCGAATTTGGCGAGCGAGTTAGTTGGACGCTCGATCTCTTACGATTTCCCGCTTCGCCGGCCGCGAGTGGTCATAATCGAAAGAGAGGGCGAGACCAGCCGACTCCATTCATGAGAGCTCGCGCTTTTATCCGCCTCGCCGTCCGACTCTTATCGCATCCTCTCATCTCATTAAGCGAAGACCGACGAGCTACCGAGAAATGCGGCGCGGCGTCCCGCGAAGTTGTCGGTCGCCTCCCGCCTAAAAGAGATGAAAGCGAAAGTGATCGCTTTGGGAAACATTCGTGTCAGTGGAGGAGGCGCTCTATTTGATGACGAACACTGTGCGCACTCCCATTTTATGAGTTCCACGCATTAATTTGTTATTTCTTAGAGACGGCTTTCGTTACTGGGTAGGCACCCGTCATAGGGCCATCTCAGATGCATGATTTTTTTGGCATTAGTCCAAGGCGATGTTTATTAGGGATTAGGCGTTTAGCAAGATTTATAAAAATAATTTTAAAATTCATCAAGATATATTTGGATATATATGTTAATATCCATCAGGCTAATTTAATCACTTAGTGATTTCGTACCAAAAAACTCATAAATATTACCATAAAATTTAATTATTTAATTTGATGATTGCATGACTTGAGTCTGCCATTATTTTCTATCAAATACAGGTTTTTTTATACCTACCAGCCCAGCTGTTCCGTTTTACCTCCATCTTTCTTGGACTTATTATTTTTCACTTATAATTAGCCGTATGACCTTTCCCTCTAATATTATGAACCAAGTTAATTCATTATGCCTCAAGGTTTGCTCAAACTACCTAGTTCTTCTTTTCCATATTGATGAACCTTTGACATTCTATGTACTACTCTTCATTCTACCTCAATATTCATGTTATCTCTCCATTTAATCTTTACAAACCGTCGCCTATACTGAAATTCCCATATTTATATTATTAAATGTTCTATTTTTCTGTTGTAATTGTTTCCGATCCTCACAAAACCCTACTCCGCAGGAAAGTTTTCCATCTATTGCTTTAACAACGCATGCTTTTACACCATAATGGCCGCTTTTTGTCACGGTTGCATCGCTATTCTTCGCTTGATGTACGTTAAGCCGTTTCCACGATATGTTACTGTGCTGTTATATTTATCTGACATTGTTTTCAAAAAATATATTACAATAAATGCCGAAGGATGCTTTATAGGAAAGAAAATTTTTGAGTTTTATGGCGATCATCTCCTTTTTCTGATTTACTAATAATATCTTCATAAAAATCATAAAGCAATGAAATTCGGGAGAAACACTGATGCAAAACTTGTTTAATACAGAAACCAATAAATGAGCGAGTTTCTTAACAAGCCAGAGCACTCAAATTATTAGCAGAGTATTCATATTATTAGTAAGGAATAGAATCGTAAATTAAATGAAAAATACAATGTATCTTTCCACTGTCCTTTATTCACGTACAACTAGTTTCAACGTTCAAGCGTCATCATCAGGTGCAAATTAATCGCAGTCGCAGTCGAGTGTTGAAACTAATTGTACGTGAATAAAGGACAGTGGAAAGATGCATTGTATTCTTCACTTAATTAACATGAATTTCCACAATGTTGAATCGGGAACAATTGAATAAATAGAATCGTAAGTTAACTTTAATAGGTGACCTACCACACATCTTCAGAATTACGCACTTGCCAATTTCACAATAATAGATCCAGCAATTTATTTAACCAACCATTGTCTCAGACTGAGAGCCAAAGAATTTAAATCCGACAACCGGTGCATCATCATTAGCGTCTTCATATGAAACTCTGAGCAACAGAGGGGCAGATGAGGTTTCTTCCTTCTCGTAAACGGAGCAGCAGACGACAGCCGTGCTCTTCCGCAAATTCGGCGCCGTCAATTTCAAAGTGGGTCTGAGCGGATCATTGACGCCAGCCGCCGCATCATCCAGAGAGAAGATCATCATCTCGTGTGATCACAATATCAAAATCCTCCAGGGAACTTTCGGATGTTATAACTTTTTTTCGTCAATTACGCCGCCGCACCCTTTGCCAGTCTCCCCTTAACGAGCATTCGTTCCGTGCGCTAAATTCCACCCACCCGAAGGGTGAGGAGGCGTCCCATCCCACTGCGACGACCCCCTCCCTCCTCACCGGGCACACAAGAGCGCCTACCCACCCGCCTGCCCGTCCGCTTCCCTGCCCGCCTCCGCCGACACCCCTTCCACTATTAATCACGGCCACAACAACACGCTCGTAATTGGCCGCCGCCGTGCATAATGCCACTCCTCCTCCTCCGCACGCCCCGCACCCACCCTCCACATTCCCCACTCCCCCTTTGGGCTCCCACTCGTCCCGACTCCGGTAATGCCTCCTCCCACGGCAGATCGAAGGGGGTCGGTCCCACGGTAGCCTGGAGTCCCCCTTGTGGTGGGAGAGAACTGCGCTCCTACCGTCTCCATGGTGGTGGTGTGATTACGTGGTTGCTTAAATAAACGGCTAGAGATTGGTTCGGGGGAGGGGTTTGGATTTTTCGGAGCAAGATGATCTCATTCCATCGAGGGATGATCTCATTCCTTCCTTTCGTTTTGGGATTCCCTCCCCGATTTATGAGCAGAACTGGAATCATATTTTTTCTCGCCGCTTACTTTGCCACTTTCGATAGAATTCAGAGCACTGATAATGGTACAGATTGGCAGCTACTATTACATCGGAGATGCTCCAATGTTATTGTCCAATGTGATGCTCCAATGTGATGATATTTCGCCCCACGAACATGGTTCATTAACTTGAAACGCGTTAAAGAAAATTTTTCAAACTAGCTATGGAAGTTGAAGTTATGAATTTTGAAAAAACCAGCAATTACTTAGTATAAGTACTAACCGGAACAGGTCAAGCTATCGAACCGGTCAAGCTACCATATAGATTTAAGAATAATCAGCCTTCTCAGAAAAAATACTTAACCAACGAGTGAATCTACCATGATGGAAGATTCGTTGGAAAATGTACCTGAATGAGTAATTCAAGGGAAATTTTTTATACTTTTTTATCAGATATTTAGCATCTAAATGATGCAAAATAACTGCCATGAATTTGAAATTGCACTGTTATGATTCAAACTCTCGAAAAACTTTTGAATTATGCCGTATTACGTTTCACAAAACTGTTACTCGGTGGTGGAAATTTCTCTTTCTAGCTAAATAGAAGAACACCGTTTGTTCATTAGGTTGACTAATTTCAGTGTTCAATTTTTTGAGTTGTTGTGACTGAGTAGAGGGTCCAAATTCAATAAATAAGCCCTTCTATTGGTGATATAAAACGAAGAAATAATTCGCATATTGATTAGACTGAAAAATGGCACCAATGATAAATCTTTACGTTCACCCTGCAAGTGATGGAACTATATTACTGTGCTGTAAACTACTTCAAGACTGCAATATCAAAATGAAAACTATTGATCCTTCTATGTATGCCAAAGCTAAACTGGACGTCTGTCAAACATGTCTATGGCAACTTTTATTTCTCTTGTATCAAATTCGTAGTTTAATTCCATTATAGTACGAGACTTGACATAACTTGTACATGACTTGCCTGAAAAATATCTTAAGCCTGAGGATTTTCATTCCCTGTTTCTTGCACATCAAAGAGCAAGATGCAGCGGGAACAGTATTCCAATGCGACCGTCACATCCATGTACGTACATAAGGCGAACCAAGATGATATCTCCTCGAAAATCCATTTTTGAGAATGAAGCCTCCACGCGCATTTTTATAAATCAAATAAAAAACCACACGAACAAACGAAGGCCATCCTCTCTTGAGAATGACTAAACCGTAAAAACCGGTCGCGCGACAATTTTGTAAATTTTTCAAGAATATTCTTCATCTTAAAAATTCCCAGGAACCTTGAAGGTTGTGTGTACGTATGTGTGTGCGTGTGCTACATCTCCGTCGGACGCAAGGCGTGATTGCAAAGACCCACGGGTGGGTGGGTGGGGCCGTGCATCTCCTTAGCATGGGGCGAGGCGAACCGACGTGGTGGTAGTGCTGGTGGTGGAGAGGGGGAACTATCGAAGACGCGATCCATTGGAGACATCCTTCTCAGGGGAAGGGAGGGAGGGAAAGGGAAGAAAAAGAGGCTGACGGCCGTGCACTCGGAAAGGAAGGAGGAGAAGGACAAGGCGTGGGGGTTTCGGCGGAGGGCGTCTCGTGAAACGGGGTTGATGGGAGACGAATCGCTCCCATCTCCCTCCCACCCTTGCCACATTCTCTCCTCCCACCCTTCGCCATTTGGAGCGAAAAGTGAAAGAGGGAACATGGTCGAAGGAGAAATATAGACGGGGTGGGGGTGCAAAAAAATGGGTGTGCGTGCATTTCTGTGTGTGTGTGTGTGCGTGCTCGCGTGGATGTTATTTTTTTTCCTCCCCGCCTATGCCTACACTCACCCCCTGACCCCTCACATCCACCTCGGCTCCGCGACGGGACTGTGGGAATCTCGGCGTGGGCTTGTTCATTTTCCTCGCCTCCTTCGAATCGTCCACAAGCTCCCCCTCCCACACCTTCGTGTCCCCGTGCCCCCGGAAACATATTACGCCCACGGGCCTCCCCTTCCACTGGTTGACCCTCCCTCCCGCGCCATGCCTCCTCCTTCAACCACATCTTGCCCCCTCCGCCTAACTCCTCACCCCTTCCATGCCCCGATCGACTCGCTTAATTATTTCCACTCCGCCTCCGCCGTCCTCCCTTTCCAATTGGGCACGCCATTGCGCGAAATGCGCGCAGTCAAAATCTGGGACGAGCTCCGAATCGAACATTAAGAAAAAAAATGATCGAAAATGTCATCTAAGTAATTCATCGCCCAGAGATAATTATCCTGATCCTTGAGTTTAGTTGGGCGTTCCTGGTAGCATTTTCACTCTTCAACAGCTACCCTTAAACTCTTGTGTGGGAGATGTCGATAATTATTTGAACCAAATGTAAAACCACGATTGATTACATTTTTTTCCGGCTAGCCAAGACATTTTTGCGTATACTTTATTGCCCAAATATTTCGGAAAAATGTTAAAACAAGATAAAATGTTTGGATATGCCGAAATCTCTACAATGACCAACTTCAAAGTTATGTTCGATTTTCGAAAAATAGCATTCACGTTACACTAAGCCCCAAAGGTGTGTAAAACTTACTCATTAGTATAAGAGAGACCAATTCATTTCTCTGTGCCACCTGCGCTTTCTCAGAAAGATCTTGCATCCGAACAATCGTACAGATTGGGCTGAAGAGGTGCCATCCTGAATTGTACCTGGGCCCTCCACTATCCAAGCGCTTAATGTATTGAACTATCATTCCAGCCCCCCATTAACAATATAACTTATTAATTTTATCTTTTCATCAAGTTGAAATGTTTTTGATAAAGATTACGATTCAAATTTGGCAACAAGTGGATCATTCCGCAAATTAATGGAGCTGATAAATCATTCGAAGAGAGCAGTAGTCGTGGTTGTATTTCATTCTGATACGGAAACTCTTATGCTGAACTTCTCCATGATCTTTTTGAACTCACTCTTTGTATAGTGTCCCGTCAAAAACATGATCTCACAAACACCGCATAGCTATTCTCTCTTCGAGCCGTTTCCTCTCCTAATCCCGCTCCTTGGCGGTGCCTTCGCTTCACGCTCCTTCTCGCCGCCTGCCTCCTAACGACCGATGCCGTCATCCGAAGGAGAAGGGTGTCGGCACGGTAGCTCGTCAGCAGTGGCAGAGGCGTGATGGATTGCTTCGACCGTCCCTTTGGCGCGCTATGGACCATAGTCGTTCGTTTCTAAGTGTTGGGCGGAAGGGTAAAGTGGAAAACTTAAGTAAGAGGCTAGGAGCAGATTCATCAAACAATTACTCCATTTGGATAGTCAACACTTGCTCAATAGACTACACGTACGTATGCTGTTCCTTCTGTCTCCGCATTAATAAGATTATGCAAATGAAAAGTTCTAACGGGATTGTTTTTGGGACTTTCTCGTGAATCGCCTTAATTGAACTTCGCGTAACACGACTTGATATGTAATATTTCTTAAAATTCAAGCATATCGACCGTTTTGTTTGGAAAACTGTGCTCGAACTTGTGACGGAGAGCTAAAGGACGCAAAAGTTTGAACAATATTTTCCCTATTCTCAACTCGTCCAGAAATGGAACATTAGCCAAACTACATGTTTCATTTATTTTTTACTTGACTACTAAGATCGTGCGGGCGGGTTCTAACGACGGGTAGTGAAATTTTAATCCAAATTATCTTAATTTTCATATGGTAGACGGTAATAAACAATTTTAACTGAGAACTAATAAAAAAAATGATATAATCTCTATATTTCTCAGTTACAAAATCGAGTTCATTCTAGAGGACATGGGAATACGGTGGTTTCTTCTATTCGTTTGAATAGTCTTTCGTCACGTTATTTATTTTTTCTTCTACGTTTATCTTCTCCCTGGGAGTGATTCCGAGGGCTGTTAACCGTCCATTTAATTGGTCAAACTCCATTACCCTCATAAATGAATGCAATATAAAATGGAAGAAAGTTAACAGCCGTTTGATTGATGGGAAGACTCGGTTTCACTTGATAGCTGTCGTTCGGGTAACGAAATTCATAAGGTTTTTAAATTCATATTTTTCAGCAAATGCTCCATCCCCTTCACTCTGAATAACGAATGACATGACAGGTAACCTTGATTCGTGTCAGGAGATTAGCGTAGTTTGTCATGACTAACAAAAGTGTCATTTAGTCTACGTTTGTATTCAAATGAATGGTAAAACCTGTATGTTTCAAATCGATCACAATTAGTACCAGATAGAAATATGCTTGAGACAATCTTGTCTTCTCACTATTGATGTTAGAATTCAATTCACGTGGTAAAATCTACAGTATAAACCATTTTGTTAGATTACCTTGTTATAATGGAAAATATCACCAGACCGTATAAAGTAAATAATCATTCATTGGAAACATTGAGTTGTTCCTGGCTCCATATTATAATCGCAATGTTTTAAGTTTTCTATTATTTTCCTTTGGACAGCACAATTTCATGCGTTTTTACCTTACCCCTACACTCGAAATAAAAAAGTGAAATATGATATGCGCCAGTTAGTCGAAGTGGTCTCAGGCCATTGATCGTTGAATGAAATACTCGTGTAATAATGTCATTCCCAGGAATGCTATTCCCCAACGATGAGCACATATCCTGTCGCCGGATCCCGTTCCAGTCCAGTCTTTCGAGTTCCACGGCGCGGACAGAGGAGGTCCGCCAAACAGCTGGGCTGCTAAATTACCCTAATTTGTGACTAGCACGCCCGGTGAGAAATTACTACAGTGCGGACGCAAAATCAAATCTTGTGAGGGAGCAGCAGCCATGGAAACAAAGAGCCTCCTCAAATTGAATTTGGTCCGGGAGCGTGGAGTTTAAAAAATTCCAGTGCCAACTGCGGACCGAGAGGCGGTTCGAAGTGGGGTTGGGAGGGGGGCGGTTGGAAGGATGGAGGTGGAGGGGAAGGTTTAAAAAAAGGAGGAAGGGAAGGAGTGGATGAGCTTTTCCGCAAAATCTCGGCGCAACATTTCGCGTCAAGCGAGTCGGCACAAATTCAGAACAGCGTCGCCGCGTATTAAAATCACTAATCCAAGGGGGAAAGGAGGAACAACACATCGAATATAACACGGACGGGGAACACGAATCTCTACACTCGCCCTCTCGTCCTATCTCCTCCTCCTCCTTCGTCCCCCGACCCGTCCTTCGTGAGGGCCATTCCCTTCCCCTCTCTCATTCCTTACTCCCCCAATCTTCACCCTTCCTCTTTCTCTCTCTCTCGCTCCCACGGCGGCCTCCCGTCCGACCCCCTCCCCTTCACCTCCTCACACCCCGCGCCCTCTCCTTCCTCCGACAGCGTTGCCATTCTGATTCCCTTTTGGTGCCACATTTGTCGTCAGCTATTAGGACCTGGACAAACATGGGTGGCCTCCGCCGCTTTTTATTTCAAGGGAGTTTAATGAAAAGGATTGTGAGAGGGATAATGAGTGATGGGGGAGGACGGAGAGAAAATGCAACACATGCCTCGACAGTCGCGTAAATCTTTACCGACATCTGCGAGAATCTGCACAGAGTTTGTAAATATAAGTGAGCGAAATACAAATATCACTCTCAGACGAATGAATATTCGTATTATGCAACACAGGAATGTTCTCACCACCTTTTCAGTGTAGTCCACGGTTCCCATCTACCATTGGCTATAGTTGCAATGCGTCCCCGTATTGACATCTTTCTTAACCTATCAAAACCAGCCCTCTGGTTTATTTACAATAAGTTATTATAATTAGCAACATAGGAAAAGTTACCGGGGACAAATACAAAGCAATGAGTATTATTGCTGCATTAAAATAGACAGCTATAGTCAGTCGTTTTTTTGAAGAACCTGAGAATCCTATGAATGAAGGTGTGAAGGGAAGAAAATTGAAAAGACTGGTCATCGGAAAAATGGCCAACACGTGAAATTAGAAACCATTGCTTCTGTAAGAGATTGCACATGAGGAACTAAATATGAATAATAAAATGCCCATTAAAGGAAATAACTAGTAAACAGACTATGACATAAGACAGCGGTGACGCCCTTTGCCCTGAAAAGAGTTGAAAACGAATCAGTATACTTTTTTTAAAGTACACCTGCTCAGTAAGGTTAGCATGCCGTCCGGCTAGCTACAAAAATTAGACATTCGGACACTAACTGGGACATAAATGTTGTGCTGTCATGCGGTGATGCGCTTATCCTTTAAATACATAACTGCATTCGACATGACCGCAGACATCTCATCACTTACAACAGGTATGCTTTCACAATCGGGTACAGATTCTGATCATTAACTTCTTCGCGGCTACAATTGCGATTGTACCCATGTACCTGCATGGTAGCTCTGGATTTAAAACATGTAACTCTTCATTTAAGGGATGAAGTATGCGGACGGCCACTCAGAACAAAACAGAAAACTGCAGATCTAATACTATGGCCGTGGCGCCTCTACGTTAATTATTACCTGTCCGTTATTCGAACGTCAACGAAAACGAAAGAAAAAATGAAATCGGCAATACCGCCCGCCCCTATACCCGAGTCCTGCCATCCTCGGGAGTAGAGTACATTTTTAAAAAGGCGACAGAGTCCCTAATACGTGCTGACGACCATTCACTGGGGCAACCTGCATGGTGGCGTGGAAGGGGAGGGAGTGCCGAGGGAGGGGGCAGGCAAAGGCCCGGCACCGCGGATAGGAGGGGGTGGGTGGCTTGGGTAGCGCTCTCCACCCCCCTCAATAGTGGATTGCCGTGTTCATGTCAGAAGATCCAACTCCCACGTCCTTCGCGGAGGGTGGGAGGGCGGGTGGGAAATTTTGTTTGGCAATGTTTAACGTCATTCACATGGCTCGGGCGAGTCGCTGTCCGATCGAGTAATGTCACGGCCGGCTGAGATGACTGCAGAGCAAACTCTAATCTAAGTAACTTTGGATGAGAGGGCCCTCGAGGTTCTTCTACACCGAGTCGGGAGGAGCACAAGCCTTTCCTAACCTGAGCCTTTGTCAGCTTAGTAAAATTTACTCTCCCGAGGAGGGGTTCGTGACGGCAGGGCATATACTATTTAAATGTTAACAATTTTCAAAATTAAAAAATAATGAATTGCGTAGAATTCAGCAATGTAATTAAAACTATCAACTCATTTAGTCATAGAGAAATACTAATTAGTTAAAATATGATTGTAGCATTTCTCCACAAAATAATTCAAATAATTAATGCGCGTTCCGACTCGCAGAGTCATCACCAAGTACATGACGAACGTATGAACCGAGTAGTAGTAGTATTTAGGAGAGGCGACCGACAGCTGAGATCATTTCCGCCATTAGGGATGGACAGGAAACGATGAAGGGTGGAGAGAAACCCGGCGTTGGCATTAACCTACTCTTTACGAAAGGCGCCAAGGGGTCCACAGCTTAACGTCCCATCCGACGGACGGCGCACTCACTGCTCTCCACAAAGCACCTCGAGAAGGGATCGAGGTACCACTGACAAATATTCAACACCGCCAGGCCCTCTGGGTGGGAAGCCAGTACGATAGCCACCGCACCATCTCGATCCCCGTATGAACCGATAGAAACAGTATACGTAGCCAGAAAAAGTGATAAGTTGAGAGTGGGAGAGGACGGGTGCATGAGGTGAAGAGTTTCTCCTTCCTCTCCTACCAACTTGCTTTGTCTGAAAAGCAGGTAATATGCCTAAATTAATATGCCAAATAAATATGCCTAAATTAAAAATAATTCTTTGAATGAAACGATGAAGAAAGAATATGATTTTAGACCAGCAAGATGATAACGGCAATACTTGTACCAACATATCAACAACTTTTTGATTACGGTACAAGTGCGGAAAACTCAACTCACGACTTCACCGAGGAGAGGAATGCCAAACGAGGGAAATTGACGAAACGGGAAGATTTCCTCCTGGACACTCCTCATCCCCTCACTACTGATAGAAGAAACAGGTTATCGACAAGAGAGAGCTGCTAAAGAGAGCTCGATTAAATCTAAATCCCGTGGTCATTTCAGACCCGAGCTCGGCATTCTCGGTTTATTTGATGGTTCCGCCGTCGGGTCTCGAAGGGTACGGGGAAGGAGGGGGGAAGAATGTTCCGGATTGTACCTTCCCCGAGGGATGGGGAATGCCCCGAGGGGTAACAGGACAGAGGGGAGGAAGGACCGTCGGGATTTGGGAAACTAGAGGAAGCGGCCTTCTAGGTGAGTGGAAAATCTTCCACCTATCGCTTGCCTTCGGCCTGTGTCCTATTGCATGCCCATCACTATGTCTATAAGGACGTAGTCCTAGACACCCTCCGGGTAACGTAATCCCCACAGAACCCTCCTCTCTCTCGTGACTCTAACATCATCTCCGTGTCCTCATCCGGTGCATCCGTGCGGATCGACCCTCCGTCGTCTCTTCCGTTAATTAAGCCTTTAAAACGAATCCGTTCACAAAGAGTGACGAACTATTCGAAGAGACTGAAGTGGGTTTGGAATTTGACTTCATCGAGCGAATTACTACGGGGAAGTGACGGGGAATCTTCCTCTCCATTCTAACACAGTCTAAACCCTTCTCACTTCTCATCTCTCAATGTCGATGCATTTTTGAAGTGTTTATTAAAGTTATGCAGCTAGATGCTGAAAAAATGTGGCAAATATAGAAATTTGGTGGAATGCACATTAGCGGTATCATGATTAATAGAAGAGGAAAAGTTTTATTCAGACTTTCACCGCTCAGAATAGAATGTTTTTGTTTACAATCCTGATAGTATCACTGTCGCTGTTTTTGACCGGCTTTTAAAGAATTGAAGTATATTTTACCTAAAATATTAATCAAAATTAGTCATTTTATTGAACTTGAAACTACCCTGCACTCAATTTAGGAGATTTGAAAGAGAGATTAATGCTAAACACAGTATATAATGACATCAGCTGCGCTAACTTGCAGTCCGATAATGAAAAGTGACACATGATAATGTATAAATTAATTGGTTCATTTAAATTTCATTAATTTGGATCCATTAAAAATACATGAAGGTGCGTGATTATTTATGAAATATTTACCATAGGTTTTTCAGCATATTAATATGGATGACTCATTAATTCCGATCCATTCAACTTGCTATCACACTTTCGATCAATTATTCTCCTCAAAATTCAAACTCAAATACTTATGTGTCGATGAGACACAATTATTTTTGCCATTCGCACCATTTTTGTGTGACTTCTCGTGGCTCCAATCATTGGAGATCGACCGGTGACCGCTCAAAAGCGCGTCCGCTTGCCACTCGAAAATAAATATTCGTTATCTTCACGGCCGAAGCTCGCACGAGGGTAAACACCCGGCTACGTGACTGCGATAAGTTTCTTCAATAAGCTTTGCCTGGAACAACTTCTCCCCCTTCGTCTTCCCCGCGCCTTAATGGGTATTAATGCTACTTTGAAACTTGCTCTTCCCCTCCCTCTCTCTCCTCGCTGCCATCATCTCTTGCCCCACACACACAGGTAGGGTCCGCGTCAGCAGCAGCAACGGGACCCACCCAACACCGACCGCCCTCTCTCGCCCCCCCCCACGTAGAAGACCATCCGCACACAAATGGACTCCCGGGGGGGGGGAGAATAAAATGAATCGGATCCGTTTGCCCTGCTCGCTCGCTCGCTCCCTCCTCTTCACTCTGCGGGGAGATGTCGGAGGCTTTGGGGTGGTTGGAGGAAGGGAGGTAAGGATTGAAGGAGTGGGGAGGACCTGGTAGTGGATGAAACGAACCTCCACTCTTTTGTGATGAATACGCAAGATTACAGAGTTAATGATATTTGACAGGTGAAGAATCATCTGGATACTACTGTAACCGCATCGGATGGCCGGCCACGGCTCCCATGAAGACGACGCCTCAACCATCCCTCCCTAACCCCACCCCTATACACACACACACGCACTTGTCATCCTCCTCATCCCTCACCGTCGGGATTTTAGTCTCCCTCCCGAGATGGATTACCGGAAGAAAAAAGTCCTCCTAAAGGCATCTCTCGTTCTCGCGCCCGCCTGACATGGGTGAGGTGAGAGGAGTGGAATGAGAGGAGGGAATAGGCGGCGATGGGACTTCTTTGGTGAGGGCTCAAAGTCAAAATTCCCTGTACTTGTGCCCTCTCGCTCGGACGGGTGTTGGCATTAAGAGAATGGGGAATTCCTTAAGAAGCCTGGGAAATATTTCCTCCCGAGGACAACCTTCCTCTCGTGCCCGAATCTAAATATTTTTCCGTGCCGAGTGTTGGGGTTAAGGGGAAAGGATGTTTTCCAACTCGTTCTAACCTCGGAGTGCTGCGCAGTGACAGTCGAGTATTCTACTGAAAGTATTAGACGGGATTTGTGTCAAGGTGTATATGCACGCCTCCGTTCATATCGCACGGAGGTGGTCGTTCAGCGGGCCATGCTGACGGAAAATTTCTGCGAAAGAAGTGCCGACTGATTGTAAATATAACAAGTCGTCCTGGGCATTAGGCTCCAAAGGATTTTTCAAAAAAAATTCAGGGCAGGACACTTTGTGGATTACTACTTGTGTTCAATGACTGAAGGGCTCGGATATAGTCCATTTTCCTCGGCGCAATAATGATAATCCCTAATTGACAACTTTCCTCAAGTTTAAACTGCTTTTAAATGCCTCCGAATATCAAGCCTGAGTACGCGTTAGTATTTCTCAGGTAAATCGATTATTGTGACTAAGAGGAAAATTTACTGAGGAAAAAACGATTTTGCAGTACTTACAATCGTAAGAGCTCAAGGTGTAATGATAATATGATGAAGCGTATCGATGCCAATCGTGGGCTTTGTATTTTGCTGGTCGGAGCATTGGTATTTTTTTTGAATTTGGAACTAAATTCCCTGTGCCACGGATTCAATAGTGACACTGAGGCGAGCGAAGTGTTTCCAGTTATACGCTCCGTTAACGAGGCCTCCCGGTCGTCTGTCTAGAGGTTGGTGCGGCCCGCGGTGGCGCAGTCAGCACTCTCCCCGTACGTACTTTGCTCCTTATCTGCGATTCATTATCGGCGCTGCGTCCATTCCGAAGTCTCCTCCGCACACGAAGGAGAGACCCGGTCTCATGAAAGGATCCCCTGTTGTGTCCGCTGAATCCCGGGTCACCCCCTCCTCAGAATGCGCTGACGCGGAGAGAAGCCGAGATGGACTCGCTGTCCTCCTCCGCACTGACCTCCGAACCCCCGTTCGAGGGGGGTATCGCCACCTCTTGACCTAGGTCTATTTGCATTTAATTACGTCATAGCATCCGTGAGAAAGCTGCTGGGGGGAACGAATTCCTCCCCTCCTCTGTTCCCACTCCGGTGAATCATTGCTGAATGTAAAAAAATCTTCCCGCGACAGCGGGTGAAGCGATGAAAATTAAATGCGCTGACTGACCCACGAATGAGGCCTAACTGACACATTTTGATTGGAATTAACAGATGTCGAATAGCGATCGTCGGCTTTGGACAACTAAATTTTCAAAGAGCCATGGCACCGCAAAGGAATCTGGTGTACCCATCAATATTTTATTGCATTACCCATTGTTTTAACAATCTGTCAATTTAAATGTGTCAGGAAGATATAGACAAATAAGATTTAAAATTAATAAATTTAATATAACCGACATTTAATTGGGCAAAATTAACATGTTTAAAACTAAGTTTTCCGCTAATATAAATTTAGGCTTGCACCACCAAGCACGCCCTTTCAGGGATTTTGTCCGGACGTATTCTTTCCTTTTCCTAACCCTTAAAACACTCTTACTCTCCCTTATCCCCGACCCTTTCCACCTGGTGCTTTCACCCCCTGCCACGCATCTTTATGGTGGATCGCGGTGTATTTTTTAGATGTAGGTGTAGATGATATGCGTATGCTGTAAGAAAATAGCAGTCGGGAAAAGATATTTTATTGAATTTATTAATTTTGGAAACATACTGTCGCGTCTCATATATCGAAAAAATAGAAACATATTTACAAATTAATTATCGAGGCGTGGATTTAATGACGAATTCTTAATGCATATTTGATGTAATTGTTCCATATAGGAAGTATTGGGAATCGCTCAACATAATACGGTTACTCATTTGCCACTACGCCTTTAGTTTGATGAAATAGTAAGATAACCACGGTAAGTAAGTTTGTTCGGTAAGAGTTAATTCTGGCCCAACAGCGAATGTAATTTTCTCCTCAGTTTAAGGGGACAAGTCCCTTTTGATGTCACTTATGGTTTCCCGGGTATCTCCGTTAGGAAGCCAAGCGCTCTACTCACCTGACTACCACACTACACTAGATACAATTGGTTGTAAAAGAAATGCATTCCCTAAATTAGAAAAAGAAAATAAAAGAGCCCTTTGAATATAAAGAATATTTACCTTTTCACAAATATACAGTTAGGACCGCAGAGTAGCTAAGAAACAAAAACAGCAAATGTTTTATCAATAGCAGAAATTAAGTGGAAAGTATTATTATTAATACAGCAAAAATCTCAACTTCCAGCAGAACAGGCAAGAGGTAGTGGGGTTCAGGTTTTTCCGCAGGTATACTCTTTTATTCTCAGGGGAGCCCCATGAGCCAGGGAATCGCGAATAGGTTGGGCAAAATTTCGCAGGAAAAGGACTTTAGCGGGAATCGCCTTCGTTGACACGCCAACCCTAGAGTTCCCTCTACAAATAGACTTTTCCGGTGAGTGAATAACCTTATATTAACCGCACCAAGTTTAATGACTTTACAAACGGGAAACTCATTCATCCTCCACCATTTCCATTGTCCTCGTCAAAAACGTCAATTAGGCCAAAGAAAACACTTTCTAAAAGTTGAAAAACTCTTTAAGTCGAGGCAGGGTCAGTTGGGTCGATGAGCCCGAGACCGGTAGCTACCAAACTTTCCCGTTCCTTTGTGCCCCGGAGGGCAGGAAGGGGAAAGAGGGGTAAAGATGGAGAACTCCCTGATAATCCACCGCAAGAGTGAATTTGCATGTATTTTTAAAGCCTGGAGGGGAGGGGCTTCTACGACGCCCAGGGAGTGTGGGTGGGCGGTGGGGAGTTTATTTTTCTCCTCTCTTCGTTAAATCCCTCGCGAGGGGTGGCTGCCACTGTATGTGTGCAGACCGCTGGGTTTGCGCATGGCCGCGCTTTGGGACGGTGCGTGGAGGCACTCGTTAGAAGGCGGTTCCAGGAAAAAATTCCTTCCGCCTCCTCCACTTTGAGGAAAACACAGGATTTGATATTTATTTTTTGAGAGACAGATTTTCCCAAGACTATTCACACAGGTAATAATTCCAAAATTACATCGAACCCAATTATAACTCTTACAATCCAAATAGCCAATCGGGATCAGGGAATTCCTCACTATATCCACGAGGTGGCTCTGCGCTTTGGAAGCATTCGATATCTATTCTGGTTTGTAACAGCTGTTCAAACTTACAATGATGAGACATCGATGTCATTATTAGCTATATTTCTTTATCTGTGCCTTCCATGTGCATTCTAGGGGCGGAGAAGAGAGTTTTTATTCTCACAGCCCTGATATACATGCGATGTATCTCATGTGCACTGACACTGCAAGCCAATATAAACACATACCTAAAATTCTCATAGACGTGTTCCTATTTATAAATCACATGGTCAAAATTCAAAAGAGAAGAAGACTCAATTTCAATGAGGGCGATTCAAATGTTGCATTACCGTGGGATGATGAAATAAAATGGAAGGATAAGAAAACGCTTTGAACTATTGAAGAAGGCTTCGAAGTGTGAGTGAAAAGAGTAGGCAAAAGAAAAACGAGGAAACTATTTGGATGCCCCTTGAAGCATGATAGCATACTGAACACCATAACTGAAGGAAAAATGGAAGGTAAGAATGACAGGATACGGCCAAGAATGAACTACTAGGAGTGATTGGTGGAAGAGGTCGACTCTTGGCGCCCTATATCATTGCTCATCTCGTTATGTTGGAATTCGATTTCAAGAATAAATATTGGAATTGAAACATCAAGCAGTCCATATTAACGCTGCAACATAACACTTATATCGTATTTCTTAACAATATTACATTCGTAATCTATCATGCATATTCGTAGCAGTAAGAATTTCGTACAAATATCTTACAAATGATATTCTTCCTGAATTAACATTTCATTAAGGATTCAGTATGGATGGATGGATTTTAGAAGATATTTAACTAGAAGCTATTAGAATTTATACTGAATTGAGATGAAGCAACACCGTTAACTAACCATGTGAAATAGGCTCCCTTGATGGGATTTGGTTTTCATGGCCTTTAATTATAGATTTTTTTTAGATTGGATGTCAGGATCTATCTTGTATTGAGATCATTGAACTAATACACGCTGTTGTATTGAAAAGGGATATTTATTCTTCACGTGTTTGATCCTGGACTTGTGAACGCCGGGTATATTATCATAGAGAATTGAAGTGGTTACAGAAAAGAAAAATGGAGCACACTACCTGTGTATGGACATACCTGACGGAAAACTCTGTTTTTCATATTATTTAATTCATGTATTATCCCCCCGCTGAGTAGTTTTACCGCGGGAAAAAATTTCAATGCTAAGCATACCAAAAAGTCAAAAAGCTGAAAACACATTGAACTACCCCGAAAAAAGGAAATAATAAAAATACAAAGTAAAAAAATAATACAATAGGATATAATTCTTTTTACCCTAGCAAAACAAAGAATGAGTGACGATTTACAATCCATAAAATCGATTTATCTCAGGTAAAATTAATTAGACTATATCAGGATTCTTGAATGGCCTTTACAATATCGCTTACCGCCTAGGGCTACGAAGGAGACCGAAAAATATTATTTGTAAGTATAATGCGTAATCGGTAACGTATCAAGTCATGCATTAAGAATTGGCATTTCTTTCAAACGCTGACAATTTAATTCAGCGGAACTCTTCTCCTTTGATTCAGAATATAAGGAAGAGACAATGAATCTCCAAGCCCATTAAATTTAATGCCCACTAAAATCATGGTAAAATCTTTTATACTGATGAAATAATACAATTCACTCTAACCTAAATACGTGAATATTCCGCATTCGTTACGCCGATGATGTTGGATGGCGAATTGCACGGCAGTATAATGCCAAATTAGATACGAAAAAGATCCAAGAATGTGGTGCGCAGCTAACTTTAATTATTTTATTCATAGGTCGATACGAATTATTTGATTTAATCATGAGGAAAAAGCGGAGTCACCTACATGTCTCTGCAACTACACCGTTGTAAATAACTAACTCAGGGGAATATGGAGGCTGATCCGGGGGATAGAGGGAGCGCGGGTATCATCTGGAATCTCACTGGTCAGTTTTCAATTTGTAGAGCTTTAACTAAGACCCTGAACTATTTTCTAATTTACGCTAAATCCAGTGTAAACTTCTATCAAACTTTGGTCACCCTGTATTTACTGAAATATTTTTCCTTCAACTTTCGCCCTTTAGTTTTACATGCACTTCCTCCTTCATGTCACACAAAACTTAATCGCGTCTCATTACTGTGCCCAATCTATCAGCATCCTTACTCTACCTCGTTCAGAAACATAGTTTATTGACTCTGGAGGCTCGTAAACGAATTCTTTACGCGGACCATTCTCCTATTTATTGTCCCATGAACTGCTCGCCCTAGTCCCGAGGAAGACAAAAACAGGCATATCACTTGTGGACTTAACCTGGTGTCTTATTCCCGGAGATCACGACCGCGATCCTGGGGTGGCTGGCGAATGTGGAGAGAGGGATGAATGAGGTGGAGGGTGGGAATGGGATTGAGGAGAAGGAGGGAGGGTCCGTATCGCAGGATGGGGCGACCCCTCGCAGCGACGGCGACGGTGAGGACACCCGCAGCTTCCGAGCTTCCCACCCGGGAACTAACTCCCCACCAGGCGCCGTCTCCGTGGCGGCCGTTAATACGGGGAGACTCCCTCACGGCCCGACCACTCGCTCCCTCCCTTCTTCCTGCCCGCCCATCCATCTGAGCCAAGCCGAGTGAGCAGAATCCGATTAGGGAGGCAAGAATGTGCACCCTCCTCTCTCTCTTCTCCCCCTCCACACCCTATCTTCCCTGGCTCACCACCCTCATCCCAACCATCCTCCTTGCCCATGGGCACGGCTGGCCCCGGAAAAATTGCCTGGCAGGGAAGTTGCCTACGAGCCGTATCAGCCAACCCTAAGTGGATCGTTTATTTATTATTAAAAATAAATAAAAACAGCATAACTACAAGGCCGAATAGTTCATGTTATGGTCCTATAATTTTTGTCAATTAGCCAAACGACCGAAACATTTTCACATTCGACGTAGTAATCACATTATTGGCACCCATTTTCATCATGTATTAATCAATGTCACTATTAATTGTTTCTTATCGCCTTCTTTTCTCGCGGACTCTTTGATTTCGTGGGGATTATCGGCGTCATTAATTCGACAATGTCATAACGGATTATAGCCGATTTTAATTGGTAAAAAGTAGCCAATAGGCAAATCAGCAAGTCATCGGTGACTGTGAATTTGTTGTTGTTCGCGCATTCGATGTTATTGACCCTCCAGGGTGCCTTTATTTCGATCCCTCGTACTAAAATTTCAGTTAGAGCGATCGAAATAAAGGCACTTGGGGTCCAATTGCATCTAATGCGCAAACAACAACAAATGCACAGTCACCTATAACTTCCTGATTTGCCTATCCCATTCCACTTGCAGATAGAATTTTTAATGGAGGAATTGATTTCATGTCGCGCATCAGTCTGTTCTGTTAATAATCTAAATGACTGCCCCTTTAATTTATATCGATTGCGAATATTGGAATCATACTTAAGCTGAACATGCTGCTCTTTTTCGTATCATTTTTCAATTACCAACTTCTTTTCGCCATTTCCCACAGACATTACTTCATAGTCATACTTTTTTCTTTCTTTAAACCGTACTGTTTGCATAAAATCTTCAATTTTCGTTTCAATCGTTAATTGAGCGCCATCATCGTCCTCCTCTGACGATATTTGCCCCTCATTCTTCCGACAGGCTTACTCCAGCATTTATTCTCACTGTCGAAATGCATTTTCCTTTCTATAGGTTAGTGTGCTTTTGTGATAAGTAGTGTGGACCTTGTTTTGCCTCCCATGAACACAGCCCTTGTTACACACACTTAAAGACACATTCGAGGGATGAATCCCGGAACAAATGCTTCATTTTTCGTCCCATCAACTTCCCCCTCCAACACCGGCGAGGCAATCCCTCATCCGAATCTCCACCCCTGCTCGCCGTCACACCTAGGGCCCGTGCAGCGAGAGCCCTGCAACCCTGATCCCCCACGCCCTTGGCACGTCAAAACTCTCGCGTTCCTGTCTTCCATTCTCCCCCCAATCCCTTACCCTTCGTTGTCAAAAGAGGGTGACACCGCACATCACTCCCGCCGTCACTCATTCCCTCCCACCCTGCCCTCCACCCCCACTTATCGCTCTGGTCTCAAGGATTGGGTTTCACTCTTTCCTTCCTCCCTTCATCCCCCTTCTACCCATACACACACACACACACGTCCGCACAAACAACCGACCGGGATGCCTTGTAGGGCCCACGCGTGCATCTCTGGGTACACACCTCGAGTTTATCATTCGCCCTAAGACTTTCTGAAAGAGAGAAGTTATACGCTGCCGCCGCGCCGAGAGGTCGCGACCTCATGTGTGGAATCCCCGTAGCGAGCAGAAGAGGCGGCGGATACCGGCACTCCCGATCTTTCCCTCGATTCGTTTCAGAGTACTAATACCCTTCCGGGTCACTTGATCTTGGGAGGACCATTTTGACGGTTGCATGTTTACGTAGAGAATATAAAACGTACCTGACATCAGTCTCAAAAAATGAATAACAACTGGATAACATGAAAATTCTGCATGAAACGCTATTGTTTTGAAAACCTGTTGGGAAATTCTTCGCGGGTAGTACGTAGAACAGTGCGAATTGTGATTGCTTTTGATGCAAGACAGAACTGAACAGTTACAGTTAAAATGCAGCTAGCTAAAAGCTGGCTAAATGTGGTACATTCTGAATATTTTATCCTTAATAATTAATAAATGATGCGATAAGAAGATTTCAGTGCTGGAATACAAAAAAGAACAGACATGCTAGTTCTTCATATTCTACGTATTGGCACGTAGCCTTTACTCCCCAAACAGCCAGTACACCTGCAATTTTCGTATCAAAAATAATAGTGTGCCTTTGTCATAATGGGGGAACTAATATCATCGATAAACAATTGAAGTAATTTTACAAAAATACGAAGTCTAATGGCCAAAAAATTCAACTATGCAACCATCTGTAATTCCTTTCATAATTCAAGTGCTAAAATCTCATCGTCTCTAACAAATCGCCTTTCATTTTTTTCCAAAATTTCTGGTGTTTAGAGATACTGGGAAAATATCTGCACTTTCGCCATAAGGCAGCATTTTAAAAGTTTTAAGGGCTATTATTTAAATTCCGCGATGGGTAGGTACACCGACGGATACTTATTCATTCGCCCCTCAGCTGGAATTCTATCGAAATTTATACCGCTTCCTCTTTTGGAGACATTAAACTTGACCGTGGAACCCCACTAAGCGAATCACGTCCTTCGACTGTACTCGAACCGGTCTAAGGCAACTTCGTGAGTTTTGGGTCGTGTTTTTGTTTTCATTCCATGCTCATTTTCGTTTGTTTCTCCCGAGGACAATGTCGCCAATTTCTCAGATAGGGATGTATTTATTCCTTGGTCTTCCTCTTGGGGCTTTTCCCTCTCGTTTTCCTTCTATTGCATCACAATCCATTTTGCCTCAGGGTGTAGCCAACCCATCTGGTTCGTATTTTCTCTATGGTTTTCTATAAGGTCCGTTCTTTGTCTATTATTCTGTAAACTTCTTCCATAAATAGTGGACTTATTGTCTAGATCATTCTGCCTTATTACCAACATTAAGGAGTTATCGTGCACGTAGGGATACACTTGTACACACACCCTTGTTTTCTCTCTTCAAATTACTTGGCATGCATTTGTTAACTGCTGAGCGCTTGACCTCGAGGAAATCATGCTTGAGCCCCAACTAACTCGACTCATACTTGCCCTCATTATTCGATAAACGAATCTTGCATTTGAATCTTTCACATTTATCCCTATCAAAATACATCCTTTTTTGTTTTGAATTTGTTCCTTTGTTCAGGAAAAATTTAGGATTTAATTTTCTTTCGTCAATAATTCCTTTAGCAATAGCTATATTGAGAACCTTTTGAAGCAAATTAATTTGAAATAAATTAAACGTACTCTATGCCCTAGTTGGTTTATTAATGTACAAAAATGGATGCGATGCGAAATGAACGTAAACAATAGGGATTCAACAATATCTCCAATTTTTTTACTCTGGGATTTTAGAAAGAATTTTGAATTTGTTGTCTATCTAGTTCTAGTGTTACGTAATAACGGCAGGAGAAAAGCAACCCGAGTCTGAGTAAACGTGGTACCTTTAGACCACTTTTTCTATGATTTGAGTTCTAATCGCTAAATCATCATTAAAAGGGCTCTAAAAACAGAACATATGAATGACAGATAACAGAGATGCACACATGCGTTCCGATTTTCCCTTCGTGCGCTTTGAAGCGTCAGCACATCAGTTAGTTCCATCACCAAATCTTTGCTTCGGAGCGCTTGACGAATGCCGAAGCACTTCCGACGTTTGCGCTGGAATGAACGGTGTGATTGATGCGAAGATACGTGTTCCCTTTTTGGCCGCGTTGCGAGATTTTATAAGCGCGGTGGTGTGAAAATGAGAATGGAAGCAATGAGCTTCGACGCGCTTTGAGCGAGAATCGGGTCGCATCCACGAGCCCATTGCAATGAATTAAAGGTTTCTCGATACCAACAGTGACGGACAGAAGTTATTCGAGCACAAGCATTCAAAGAGCTCTGAGAGATTTTATAATTCTCCATTTTCCATCTGGCTAAAGAACTGCAGACGAATGCCCAAGCGGCCAAGCATGTGACCAAGTGTTGGGTGGAGGGTGTGTTTTACCGAATGTTATAACGAAAAGATGATTCTGCGGGCAGACGACCACCTCTCTGATGGGCTGTTCCAATTTAAGCATAACAATGGTGAATGATTATAGCACCAGACGAGGATGATCAAAGTCCACCCACTCTTGACATATTTCAAGATTCTCTCTGCCAGTCCTTTGAAGGAATGGTATAGAAAGTTTTTAATTAAATTTTTCTGAATTTATTACATAAGAAGTGGGTATAAAATTGCATCATGATGTTATTTTTCCAAATAAATAATGCTTTTATAGACACACTGGCGGAGAGTAATATTTACCGAGACATTTTCACAGAGAGAGGCGGAGCGTGCCCGTCAGACCAGAAACGATGTTTCCCAGAGACGCCTTACGACCACGTTTCAGCTCCGATGTCGCATATGATATCTTGTTCGGGAACTTAATATTCTCCGTATTCACGATCCACCCTTCAGGATAGAAAACCAGGTTAGCCGCAAATATAACAATTACTAGCCATGACGTTTTATGTAAACGGCAATGACACAAACAACTTTAACGCCAACATAGATGAAACTTCCGAGTGATCACGATACCAGGACTACAAACCCCTAAAACTACTACCCCCATGAAACCAAAGGTAAGGAATTGACTGAGTGAAAGCTCAAAGGTCATTCAATATGTGTTTAAGACAAAGGCTGAAATTCCAACACACAACAAATTCATTATTGACCTATTTCATTACCATTTGGAATCGCTGCCTCACAATCGATGTTACACTGAGGGAATGGGATACCAGGTCACGGATGTCTTCGGTGTTATAATCAGAGTTTGTGCCAGCAGTGTTTACAAAGTCACGGAAGCCGTGAATTTTCGAGGAAATTTTCCTTTGTAAAATATCGCATATGTATTGACCTCAACGCCTTTGCGTGCCATCCCCATCGAATGAAGTGGGATGAACACCACGTTGGGAAAAGAGCGAGGAATAGTCCAGTCGGTCGGCCGTCCCGCTGTGCCTGGCACCCACGGAGACCTTCCGTCTCGCGGACGGGAGAAGGACGATGGGGCGGAGAGCGGCGATGGCTTCCGTCCTACCGTTGTGTTTTAACAGTGCGTCCTCCAAGGCGATGGGGGAGATGGCGAAACGGGGCCCTGGAGGAGGGGGAGGAGGGGAGGCTGGCGTAGGGAAACGCGGAGGTGGTCCGCCCGGGCGAAGAGGACGAGAGCGACCACCACGTGTCGTTGTCTCCCGTCCTCCCCCTCCTAATTAGCATCGGTGTCACGCGCTCTCCCTACCCCCCCCCGAGAGTGGGGAGGGAGAGGGGAGCGGAGGAGACATTCTCTCCTCCGAGGAACCCAAACTCCGTCCATCCCGCCCTCCACCTCCTTCCGCCTCCCGCTTAATAGGGTAACGGTCGGACGATGGCATATCCCGAATTTTTGCATACGATATCCAGTGACCCAGGTGACTGTAGCCTTGGTCGTCTTCTCCTTAAGTCAGTCTCTTTCCTTCCCCGGCCCAATCGCATTGAGTTTCTCCCCCCACACAACGTCACATTGCCGCAGTTGCTCGAGAACGCGCGGGAGCTGTCGGGGGCGATATATCCGGGAGGTCTTGTAACGTTAAGGACGGTCCAGTAAGAGAGGGTGAGTTTTATTCTTTTACTTCAATTTTTAGAGAAGCTTGGAAGTGGGTAACAGAAGGGGATTGGAATGCTGCGCTGTGGGCATTTGAACGTCAAGGAGCCGCGTTTCGTTCGATGGTCAAATCTGCAGATCTTAGCGGAGTTCGCGACGTTAATTTAAACAGATATCGGGTTTATTATTCGGTTAATCGTTAACGTAGAGACTGTTGGTTCGAATCCCGCCTTGGGTATAAATGCTCTGCTGATTATCTGTTATTGCATCATCTGTTCGAATTAATTTCAAGTGCAGTGTTCCAAACGTCAATTAAGCAAGATGAAAGCACAAGAAGCGATCGTCTGAGTTTTGAGTAATGACTTGCTCCGTTACAATTTAATTAAAATTCTAGTACACTCAGCATTAATGGAAATTTTCGAACATGACAACGCAAAGGATTTTAGACCTGGTCGAACAGAAGAGTGCCCATTGTGAGAAGAACTGCGACTCTTGCTAGGCAGGGTATACATCACCAGCAGTCGCTATCCTTCCGAAAATTGGCTGATTCGATTTCATCTGTGTCCTGCTCAGATAGGTCCTTCATTTCTTCAAAAACCCCTATGTTATGGTCTCCCATCTACCAGACGTATTCCCGTTCATGGCATTCTTTTTATTAAGTCCTTCTCATTCATTTCCCTTCTATTAATGTCTTTGTGATTCTGTAATGTCTTGAGATAGGCTCAAAAAATTATATTTAATTCTTCGAAGATTTTTTAATAGAGCTCATATTTCCACTGCCCATCTCAGGACTTTTACATTGGTAATCCGCTTTCCAGTCTATCTCCATCGCAATATTCACTGCTCTTGTGCAAGGTGGTTCCATTGCTTGCAAATTGTTGTTCTCTCTCGACATTTTCCTTATTCGTCAGGGCTATGTTACTCCCTATACACTCGTATGTATCTTTCTTCCGATAATTAATATCCTGATTCCAGGTGCCAACTTACTACCATTCATTCCAAATTTTGCTGCCCTATTTGCATGCTCCTTTTACTTTCCCATCTTCCCCCAAAAATCGTTATTTGTAATTAATAATGTTAATCTTCGAGTTGCGCTTCTCCGTCACCATTTCATCGGCAGTCAACATTTATGGAGATCTTATTTCATCTTCCAATACTAATATTGAAAATACGCGTATGTGTTCAATGATTGCAAAATTCCTATACAGCAAAGCGTAGTCTGCCATTCATTTGAATTTTAAACACATAACTGTATTTAGATAAATTTTACTCCATTTAGCTATTATTTTTACAATAATTAGTTTGAAGACCATTAGAAACAAAGCAGTTCCTTTTTAGGCTTCTTTCTTGTCTCTTCTCTTTTCGTGTTTCAAATATTATTTCGTCAATCCCTGGGACCTTGCTTGCTCATCCATTAAACGCTATTGAAGAATCAATTTTGATACTAATATGGAGCCCCGTTCCTTGTACTCCATTATTCTTTTGTAATGGCCATTGAGGTTGGGTAAATTGGAATGGGAGGAGGTAGCGCAGAATAAACTCTTGCGTTACTGCTATTGTTTCAATAACGTTTAGCCGTGGGAGTGGCTAAATATCAATGTTCTCAATTCCGCTGTAATCTGGTTGAATTATATAAAAGGGCATTTCAAGACTCACTTCATATTTTTCTTTGCAATTATATTCAACATATATCTCCACCTAGAAACTGTGTGAAGTAAAACTCCCCTTATGTTTGTAAATCAGATACTTACTCATTTCTTGGCGATTTCCACAATGATCTCGCACTCAACAATGCCTTCCGAATTCTTGCTCCCTAAATAGCAACTGTGTCACTCGCTCAAAACTGCGGAGTAAACATTACCTCGCAGCCGGTGGCAGTGACTCAGTGGGCACTCCTAATGATATCGAATGCACAATAACCATACGATAACGAAGCAGATTGTAATTCTTAACAAGGCGTACTTTCATTTCATCGAAGAATTACGTTTGCGTAAGCTCAAAGGCACGATATTATTCTGCGGTGCAGACAGAGCTGGCTAGCATAAAAAACCATTAGATCCTTGATATAAACGATTTTATTCGCCACTTCGAGTCACCGTATGATGATAGGAGTGTACGTAAGATAAGGCGGAATTTGAGGATGCTCTTCCCGCACGTGACTGCATTCGAAATCGGAGAACAATAGCCCGCAGAACAATTATCTCTTATTTATAATACTCTTATTGTAACTTCTGAATGGTTAGTCAAAATATTTATACCCAGATACTCGATAAAACAATAACATCAATCGGGTCTAAATAGGATACTTAAACTTGGTTTACTAAACTAAAAACTCTATGATAGTAGACGAAGGCTCAACTTAGGCGTGAAACAAGGGGTGGTCCACAGGCATCATCCGGATCACCCATACCTTACGGTCCGAAGCCGAAAGTTATGCCCATCGGGTTGCCACGCCACTCCATTCGTTTATCAATATGCTTAATCGAAATGGCTATACTCCAAGCGGTTATGAATTTTATTAGTTGCATCATCCCCCTGGCACACAATCCCCTCTACTATGACATAGACATTGGTTAGTAGGTTACTGAACGATAAATATTTCTTTTAAATCAATAAATGTATAGTACCAAATGCTTACATACCGAGACAGACAGATTGTCCTTTGCCCAGCAGCTATATTTAGGCACAAAGCGAGCATCGCTATGGAGGTATATTAAGATTTTTGAATAGCATAGTACATCTTCTGTCTAAAGACCCCTAGTGCGAAATCAAATCATATCGGTTGACGTATGTGTCCCGGCAGGGAATATATGCACCGCGGAAACGAAGGTGTATCCCTACCCCCGCGACCGCGATGAAGCGATAAGATGGCTAACGATCCCCGCCGAGTGCATTTTGATCTCGGTAGAAAGCGCACGAAACGACTGGTTTTGAAATACGCGGCTGTCGGCAGGATTTCTCGCTTTGGAATCATAACACAATATGAATCCCAAATAAGCTTTTATTGCATGTATAAAGATGTCTCCGGGAGCGATCCGATTCTTTCCTCTGCGGCAAGTGATTTTCAACTCCTTCGTCCACGCAGACGCCGATGACGCTCAGCTAAACTAACCTGCGCTGCGCTCTTGCGGAGCACGCCAGCCAGACATGTCACCTATAGCGGAACACGCGGGGCGGTGGAACAGGGGGAAGTGGTTGGGGGTGGGTAGTATGCAAATTACCCATCCCGCGTCGACCTCGGTAATAAAACGCTGCTACTCATTGGAGGGATATTTTATTTACTTCAAAGGAAGTGCTCGACGTGGTTTCGGAATTGAAATCTGCACACCCGTCGCCGTCGGCTTCTTTACGCGTTCGCCGATTCAGGCAAATAAAAAGCCATTTATTTGACTTTAAGGTAAATTGTTGCACATACTACATATCTATGCCAACAAATAACGGTCTTGGAAACATATTCCTAGACTTGCACGAATAAATATTTCCTTCTAACACAGAAACTGCCGAAAGCAACATTTATTGCATGCAAACTATTGCCAAACCTAATGAATAAATAAACAGTAGAATATATGTTCTACCAAGAGGATGCTTATGTATAGTTACCAGTAGATTTTCAAATTCCTAAGTTTTAAAAAGTATGAGTTACTGTCTAATAGATTCATTAGTAATTTCTTAATATTTTCAACTTGAAAGGCCACTTCTGTAATTTTACGGGCAATTTTTAATATAGCGTTATCATTTTTGGAATATACCACCTCAACATACGCAGTAAAATAACGATTTTTCACGTATTTGGACAATACTTCTCCCAGTTTTAGAATAATAGGTAAAAAGAGCTGATATTTTCAACAATCTCATTAGCCCTAATGGATTATAAAAGCGTGTTATAATCTTATAGCGTGTCATAAGGCAGAGAAATAACAGCAGTTTGCATAGTAGAACTCAGAAAATAATTATCCTTTCGCGTATGAGTATTTCGGGAAAGATTGTTTAATAAGGCAAAAAGCTGTGGCGGATAGGACCGCTAAAACTGTAATAATCATACTTTATTTGCTAATATTTAACGCACTAACTCTCCGTCGCAAAATCAACATGGACCTTCGTACTTTAAATATTTATTTTAGAACTGTTGATTAAAAAATAGCTTCAAGATGGAGAATTATAATGACTCTCAGGAAAATAATTGTTGGTTACGAAATGAGAGCCGTCACATTTCCCTTCAACGACAAACTTAACTATAGACGTAGCATTAATGAATAATAATCGTTCGCTACATTGTTAAGTGCTTCATACCAGAGGCGTGGAATAATACGGATTAATCAACCCAACGGCAAGGAGAATAAAAAGGATTCTTTACTATGCGTGATGTGAAGTGGGGATCAGGGGTGGGAGTCGGAAAAATTTCAGAATGGTGGCAAGGACGGTAGTTCGCCAATGATGAAGGGGAATTCCAGAAAACGGGAAGTGTGAATAATTCACGCCGGACGCTGTAATAATTATTGCCTCGATATCCACACTTGTAATCGCCTTTCTCGACCCACCTGTGCGACTCTCCCGCTTCCTCCAGACCCATCCGCACTGCCCACGACCGACCCCTCAGTGCCCGACAACTAACTCTAACTCCTCCCAACCCGTCCCTCCTCTTCCCTCCGCTACACCTCCTTCCTCTGGACACTCATTCCTCCTCCGCTTTCCTTTTTCTTTTTTCCTTCCTCTCATGTACCTCAACCTTATATCGTCCACTCTCTCGTCCCTGGAGGCCCACTCTCTCCCTCTCTTCTTCTTCCTATCTCGTAGACTCTTGGCTCCTGATTCAACCTGAGCTTGTTTGTCCGTCGGTCAAGGAAGAAAAGGGAAATAAATAAATGAAGAAAGGAAAAAAGAGAGACGAAACCTTTGGGACGAGACGTACATTAATTACGACCGAGGATGGGGATCGCCAACACCCTCTCGTCGCAAGTGGCTGAGAAAGAGCTCCAAAGAGAGAGATATAGGGGGAGAGAGAAATGGTGGTGTAGGGATGTATGCAGAAGGCACGAAAGCACGCTAGGCGTCCACGGGAAGTGCACGGGGGAGCCGCCGGCTTCCAGCTGAGATATAGGGCCCCCGGTTCTTCTTGAAAGGGGTCTCACTGTTGCTCGTTTTTGCGGCTGATGATACAGTGCAGTCGAAATGGTCAGGTGGGCGAGGGGTGGACAGGAGGGAGGCAAGAGAGAGGAGACTGGGAGCGGGCGACGACGAGGCATCCCCACGTGTCGCGGGCTCGACTCCAGCACCCAGAAGCTCGAGTCCTAATTACCAGAGATAAGCGAATACATACTCGGATTATCGAACTGCATCCTTTTTCTTTGTTATATCATCCGAGCGTGTGGTGACCTCAAGCTTCACCAAAAGCACCAACTTTGGGTACATGACCGTGGAGTGGACATGTTTCTTTGTTGCAATAGGTTTTTCGATCAATAATTGGATTCGATAAAACTCCAATAAAAATGGAAAATTCAAAATTTCTCAGATTATATACTCGATGCTCTCATCGTCTCTCATCATTCATCCACGAAATCTGTATAGTTTTTATTTCTCATTATTTTTCACTTTCCTCTTCATCTCTCTCTTTAAAATATGTGAATAGTTTTAAAGAGAGAGATGAAGAGGTCTTTAAAATATGTGAATAGATCTTTAAAATATGTGAATAGTTTTAAAATACATACGTAGGGAATACACTCACGAATAAAACATACACAAACATTTATTGATAATTTTTTTATTTCTACCTCAAGATTGATTTTATATTTTACCAAACTGAACACAAATTTTCAAAATGATGTGGTCTATTGGTAAGTCTCACGGTCCACAAGTTCCCTCCACTCAATTATCGAAATAACAGTTAACAGTTTATTCACCAAAAGCTTTCCATTCACGTGAGCCATTCGATCTCCATAAATACTGGCCCTGGGGTTTTCAATTATGTGTACCACTTAAAGACTTTCCCTTAGATTTCGGCGCAGCGTATTAATAATATTAAGATATATATGTAAAATGCGGAATATGATTTCCACCAATCTTTAATTTTGCGTATTTTTCATGACAAAATGTTCAATTTTAATATCTTCTGGTCCCTATTTCTCTCTCAAGGTTCTTCTACAAAATGTGTGAAGTTTTTCTTCCTTTTTAGTCAATTTCTTTAATTATGGTTTATTAGGAACATAAATGAAGTGTCTAGGTTAGGTGATATAACCACAGAGATTGGAATCACATTTGAAATCAAACGTATTAATTCCTATGAAATTCTAACGAACCTCAGCGAATAATGAAAAATGGACGCAGTACAGCAGGCGTTCAAGTCTCCGGCAACCCGAGTTTCTGAAGGACTTGTCCGTCTCACCGCCAGCTATTAAGCCTGAGAGTAGCGACCCTAAATCGTGTTCACTGAACTCCTAGGCGCTGACGGCCGTGGATAATCAATCAATCAAATATAGTTTATTCACAAAACATTGATTTTCCTTCATTTGCCAATGACTGGTCGTATTCGATGAGTACATGTTTAATTACTTTGTTAGCGCTAAACTTTATACACCTAAAGAAATTAGACCTTACCTTAATCTTGCATTTAGTTAGAGGCTAGTTTGAGGACACATATTGTTGAATCTTCTCCTTAATCAAAAAGAATTTCGAGAATACCCCACGTTATTATTCGGTGGGTAACGCATATTTTCAAATATTTTTGTAGCCGAATCTCTTAGTGTTAATGTGAAATTCGTGGGGTTAATGGCGGAAATGAATACAAGATTCGGATTTCGCCGACACACAGTCGATCATTCGTCTTGAGGTCCCCTCATTCTCTTCTTTCCTACCTCCCTCCGCTTCCCCCACGCCCTCACGCCCGGACCCTCCTATCCCACGCCGCGCCGTGCAGCCCACATCACTGATAGAGCCGGCCTCTCTCTCTCCCCACCGCCTCCTTCGCTCCTCCCGCCTACGAAACAAATCTGCGGAATCATTTTCCCGAGAGGCCCCTCCCAAATCTCCCGCCCTGTGTCTGCGTGCCCACCTGCCTCTCCTTTCTTCATTACTTCGCCACGACAGCGCTCGTCCCCGCGCGGATCTATCCGTCTGCAATTACACAGGTTTACGGGGGATAGAGGGCGAAGAATAACGATGAGTGGCCTCAAAGCCGCACCGGACAATTAAAATTCGAGCTACGACCACCAACCAGTGAATACATTTAGAGCAAAAACATGCGCAAAATTAGAAATGGCTGGCAGTGAACTTCTTTCAAGGTGAAAGAATTGGGAGCGGTAAATAGGCTGATAGCCACTTCACGGAAGGCCATACTTCAATGATAAATATTCACCGTTCAAAATTTCCACTCAGATTTTAAATTGCTCAGGTTTGAACTCGGATCTTCCAACTGTTCGCCATGAATGCAACACTGATTGGAACCTCAATGTAGTGTGTCAGGAATAATAATGAATATAAAAAATTAGCATAGCCGTTTCGCATACTAGTTTCTAGGCTAATAAGCCTATAAACTAGAATGAGAAACGTAAAAATCTTATCTTCGTGAATTCTTATATCGTCTATTGTTCTCGTAGGGTAATTTTTTCCCTTTGGCATCGCTCTAGCCGGATTGATCCAAGGTCGTAAATTCAAATAAAATAAATGGCCATAAAATGGACGTTTAGTCGTAAAAATAGGCTTTTTAGGTTGAATTATCCGATATATATATATTACTGTGGGAACGACTTAAGTACTCAATTAATAATAAAACTCATGGGCTGTGAGTTAAGTGAAAAGGAGCGCCTTCACTCTTTCCCGGAAGATGGTAGCGTATTAAGGTGACTGATCGGGGTGGGTCGTAAGAGGATGATTTAACATGCCTGCGAGCTAGAAATTTGAATCATTTCGAGTATTACTCTCGCACAAGACCGTAACCTGCCACATAATTAGAGAGGGAAAAATAGAAGGAAAATTTTGATTCCCAAAATATATCAAAATAACAACATGTTTAAGAAATTCATATAGTGCGAGCGAACCCTTTCGAACAGAAAGAGTTCGTGCCGGTCTTTCCATTCTTCCCACCTCCCGCCCACTAGGCTGAAGAATGGAGGAGGAGGTGGTCATGATGGCTCGCCGGTCGCCCGTCCCGTTCCCACGGCAAGGTGAAAACAACGGTGGAGCCACATCCCTTTCCCTTCTCTCCACTTCCCTCCCCCACAAACCCTTCCTCTCTCATCTCCTAAACATCTCCCGACAAGCGGCGTCATCGTAGTCATCCTCGGTGACTATAGCTCGGTGATTCTCAGCCGGGAAAATGGGGATCGTGTTTCGCCTCCCCTCCGCGTTTCTCATCAAGAAGGGCCCCCTCTCTTTCTCCCCGGGTTTTTTGTTTTTACGCGCCCGTGACAGTGGACAAAGGTTATAGAGTGAGACACGAGAGGGAAATGATGAAGGCGGCTTTCGCTCATCTTTTGCCCACCACGGGCGCATACACACGCAAACGCGAAACCCTCAGACGAGGGACAAGCTCCTCTTCCCTCCCACCATCTTTCCCGGACCCTCTTGAGCTGGGACGATGAAGCCATTTCCGTCCCATCGAGGCGCCCCCTTCTCCGTTCCACTTTCGTGGGGTGGGCGGAGATGAGGAAGAGACAAATTGGCTGCCACAGGGATGTCAGTGCTGTTGATACGGTTCAGTTTTTTCAATTGTTCAACTAATGTAAAATTTCAAGAAATCCCATCGTGCAATATAATACAATGATTTACAATGGCAAAATGTTCAAGTACTTTTTATTTTCTCCGCTCACTTACCAAAGAATTTTATAGTATATTTATGTTCGAGAATATTCTTGCATTCAAATAATTGTATCTACGATTTCAGCGGAATAAGATTACACGAAGTTGATACCGAACTACTGAAATCAACAAATTTTAACTAATTTCATAAATTCACACTAATTTTACGCTAATAGATCTCAAACAATATTACTATTCATATAACTAATATTACTCAAACAAATATCATCATATTTGACACGGCTTCTACGGATTTTTGATTGAAATCATAAATTTTTGTATCCCCATCTTCAGCAAATAGTTCATTATTCCCATCTGAATTCAACCATTGATATTTATATTCTCATAAAAGCTTATCTACACCAAAATAATGCCCAGCAAGCCGCTGCACACCACCCGTAAAAGATAACAATACCACATGCAAAAACAGTAACATGGAAAACTACACCAATAACAGCGCACAAACTCATGCAAAAATCCTTTCAGCTCACGTAAATACTTGGACATATATAATGGAGAGCCCAATTAAAGGGAAGGGTCGCCAAGCGGGATGGTCTTCGCAATAACAAGACCATGCGGAAGATATTAACAGAATAAATAGTTACGAATATGAAGTACATAACTTCAACAGAATCTTCAATAACGATGCTCCGACGGATGAAACTGCGTTCAATTTTTTAGAGTATTTTGTATTTCAACAAATTCTTCCTTTTCACCCTCACGAACCAATGCAGAGAGTCATATGGAATGAAGAGCACGATGTATTTTTCCACTGTTCTTTTTTTTGGTACTTCTAGTTTCAACGCTTAGGCGCCATCATCAATATGACGCCTGAACGTTGAAACTAGGAGAACGAAATTAAAGAAAAAGCTGAGCCAAAAACCATCGATAGAATCACACTTTTGAAAAGAGCTAAGGCAGTATTTACTGGTTTTAATATATTCTTCAGTTTCATTCTGACTATTAAAGTTATTTATAAATTTAGTTAATTTGATATATTTGTGCTGCTACGACTGATATATGGATAATTATATATCTTTATATCGTATGCAGTAACCACCTTCAGTGAGCTACACCTAAAGCGAGGAGGAATGACTGAAACGTTAGAGCGCTTTAGTATAACAAGTCGTTCTTAGACACAGGAGAGAACATTTCCACGCTGGTCCCACCGGCATCCATTTTCCCTGCCACAGCCCCACCCCCCCTACCCGCGCGTTCATGGATGCGATGGAACAAGAACCACGTCTCGTGGAAGGGAGAAAGGAGGTAGGGGGAAGCGGGGGAGGGGCACGATGATCACGAAGTTGCAGTGCGGCGGGCCGCGGCATAGGCTCCGGAGGTGGGGCTGGTTGGACTCTCTTCGGGAGGCAGGCACGGGGGGGGGGTGCTTTCGTCGGCGATTGGGAGAGGGCGGAGAGAAGGGCGCGGGGAGGAAGGGGAAGCGAGGAGGGATGAATAGGGCTTGAGGAAGGCGAGGGGGAGGTACACGCGATTGGTTCCCTCCCTCGCCCTTCACTGCTTTATCCGAGTTCCTTCCTTTTTTTGATCTAGGCGCCGAATGTTTCGGTAAGCTGGAGCCATGTAATTTTACGTCAACATTACGGCAATAGTTATCTTAAAGGCTCTCTGACACTGGGGTAACGAGTGCATGCCAATGCAACTTGTGGCTCGTTAGAAGTGGTATGGCGATGAAACTTTTTTCTTATTTAAACGACGCAGTGGCATATTACTTGGATACATATATTCGTATCTCTCAACTCCCCATATCCATACGCAATTAAGTGGAAAACAATCTGTGATCTACTGCGAAACACTAACTACCGCACACATACACATTAACTTCTGCACTATTTTCGGTCTGTTATAATAAATTCGACGTGAATATTTAATTAGTAATTAGTAGATGACACATTCGAGTTTTAAACGCTAGCAGAAGCACAGGATCCGCGTGAAAACATGTTCCTCGAGAGTTTATAGACAAATTTAGAATTTATAATTTGAGCTGATGCATATATTGAAACCATTTAAAATAAACCAATGGAATAAACATTTCAAGGATTTTTATCAGGTTACAAATCACCCAACGATGCACACATTCCTAGCTACCACATTCTTCCTGAACGGTTGTGTTTTAAATTTTCTCGGGCAGTTGCTTATTAACTAATTTGGTGCGCGACGCGCCACAGTCCACGAGGTTAAAGCCAACTTTTAAACGCTCATGGTGTTTATACTTTGACAAATTCCAAAGAAACTGCGGGAAATGCCGCAACAGTAACTTTTAACGGAGTCATCCGCTAATGTGAATTTCAATGCAACAATTTCAGAGTGTAAAAATAATTCGCCTTGACTTAGCGGATGACTCCGTTAAAAGTTACAGTTGCGGCATCTCCCGCAGTTTCTATGGAATTTGTCAAGGTATAAACACTATACGTGTTTAAAAGTTGGCTTTAACCTCGTGGACTGTGGCGCGTCGCGCACGAATACGAATGCCGGTGACATTGTATGTACGGTATTTCGTCACAACATCTAGTAACTAATTTGGTATTATTATTTCATCGGTGCACGTTATTTTTCATCAATCTTCTAACAAACTCCACTTCGCCAAATCCAGAATATGTAGCGTTTAAAGCTAAAGATTTGTTGTTGGCATGCCCAGGCTTTTGAAATATATTATTTTGATACTTTTTATTGCAATTTGTATCTGCGTTGTGCATATTATCATAAAAATAAGTTCTTTTCAAAAAAATGAACACATGGTGTTAGTAGCTTCCGATGGGCGCTTGGTTTAACAAACCACTTAAAGTATTTTATTTCTAAGATAAATTCGGTGGAGCACCATTACAAAGCTTTACATTTCGAAATTAGGCTGTTTAAGACAAATATCCCAGCAGCATTTCCATTCATTCTCACATGGGCGTGTTTGAGATGTTCCCTTCATGTTAAAAGACTCCACCTCTCCGCTTAGGGACGCCACGCCCATCTAAAAGGACTTCTAGAAGAGATGACTGCGGTTGAGCGCCTTCCCTATCGCCACCAGCTACATGTCTCGATACACCCCTCCTCTCTCTGCCTCTTCCGAAACCGTCGGTCCTCTCACGCCTTCACCTTTCTCGCCTGCTCTCTCCTTTCCAACCTCTCGTGTTGGAGAGTAAAGCTCCCGCTTCACGCTTTTATCCCAAGTTGGAATGATGGTTCCCAGGCATGGATCTACATGCTCAAGTTAGATCCACAGCATGCCCAGTCGGTACAAATTTGACGCGTATTTAAGCGTTGCCCCGAGAAACACACGGATATTTTAACCAAAATTCGTGTAACAGTTGAGTAAATTGTTCTTTAGGTGTCAACCGTGAAGAGAGTTAACCCTCTGGTAGCTGAAAAAGCTTGACGGCTGACTACCAGCACGACTCGCGGCTACACGAAGCAAACCACGCTACTCACTGCGTTTTCAGCTGTTTATCGGCAACTTCTCTGTTTGGTCTCCCCACCTGTGTTTTCTTTTTGTTTTGATATATTTTCCGAACATGCTCACTATTTCCAATGAGTAAGAGCACCTATGGAGAACTTCAGGAATTGAAGCCAACTAGAAATGTTGGTTTACCGGAACGAAGGAAGCTAGCAAGAAACGAACTCATATGTCGGACCGCATTCAGTAAAAATATATAATAACCGTTGCGCAAAACCGTTGATTAGACACAATAGGTCAAAAACATATAATTTTGCTTCTATGGACAATAGTTGGCGAATCAAGCCTGTTGCACTCCTAAAAGAGTCTAATTTACTCACAGACATCAAAATAGAAAATGAATTACGTGTAAACTTACAATTTTACAAATTTACTTGAAACAATATCGAATTAATGGAGATTACACTATTACCAATAGTACTATTTAATGAGCAAAGGCTTCTGCACTTCAGCAATAGCGATCCTTCAAACCGTTGAGCGAAACCGCGTCAATTACGAAATTCTTCGCGCAAGATGATAGCAATAGTATTTAAATGGTATAATTTTCAGATAAAAAGTTATATCTTTGACTGAACAACAGGACTCAACAATCGAACTTCAGCAGCCAACTCGCAAATATCGTAATTGGTCATATGCGAGTTGCGGAAGTGTGGAATTGGGAGTTTCTTTTAAGCCCCTAAAATAATTTAAAATGCACAAATTAATGTTTCGACCGTTGATAGAGTATAATAAAGTTAACATTTTTCAATTGATTGATCAACAAGAAATCGCATTTGGAGGAAGTATTTTCTGTTCTTCACCAGTTTCAGGACTTCCATAGCCTACGTTCGATAGACAACCAGCCCATCACCCTTTGGGAGTGCCTGAGGATGATGGACGAGTTGTCCATCGAAACGTCGGCCATGGAAGATCTGACTCGGTGGAGAACCCGAGAAGCCTTCACTTATGTTATTAGCCGGGAAAGCTCTAGACCATTCTTCAAGGAATTGCATTCCTCTATATCTCTTCACTTGAACAATTTAATTACATGAGTATGGGCATAAAACGAAAATCTACAATTCAGCCAAGATGCAATCACTCCAACGGGAGCCGAGTATCTAATTTTCTGGTTTCATTTAGTGTAATCGATTATTGTACAATCGCATAAAAGAGAGATAATACATAGCTGTCTTTATTTTGAGGCGATATTTAGACTATGGAGTCTTTTCTACCACCTAACCCTTATAATGGCAAGGATAATCGGCTCCTTATTCTGGAAATAGATGATTTTCCAATTTTCGGATTCAATAAAAAAGAAAATTCTCTCTAGCGACTTCTGTGAAACTATTAGCAAACACGCTTATTAGTAAAATCAGAATCTGTTAAATAGGGTACACGAAGAATAAGAATTGGGCGTATCACGAAATTAGTTTCGCTTCCCCAACGGAAAGCATCATGTAAATAGGCTCAAAATCCCGCCGTTAAACAACCAACACAAAGGAGCAGAGCGAAGGCCGCCGCTCTTCCATCCTCGAGGAAGCCTTCCTGACCACCCCAACCCCGCACTAATCCACTTGTCCCGTCCTCGACTTCGTCCCACGCACGGGACAGCAGCAGCCACTCGCAGGCCGGGATGACAATCGCTTTCGTCCCATCCCGTCCCCTCGACCCTCCCCGCCCGCCTGCACAGAGCCCTGGGCGACGATGGGAGGAGGAGGACCTCTCGAGTCTGCTGCAGCCTCCGCGCTGCGCCTTCACGACAACGGCCACTCGTGTGAGAATGGTGATTCCGTGGTGCACGAAGAATGGAAATTAGAAAGACCGCGTTCTTGCGTGTGTATAGTGGTCAGAAGAGGGGCGGAGAGGAAGGGGGGATAAAGCTTCCTCTGCCTCTCTCCTCCTCTCACCTTCCTCTCCACTTAAGAACCTACAAGTGGTCCTGAATGAGGTGAAACGAAGGAAACATAGTGTGGACGTGATGGAGGCTGGAGAAGCTATCCATCTATGCGACTCCCCTCCGGTGGACTTCACTACACCTACGTGAGCACTGGCGTGGCTATGTTCTCAAGGCCGAAACGCTCTTTAAGTTGACAATGATTATTCGGGCTCGTCCCATTCTTTCCTGCTCCACCAATCTGTTAACCATTCTTCCCTATCTCAGTCTTCCTCAGAAACTTTGTTCAAGAACTCTAATTGAAAAGCGTAGGAGTGTTCATTGAATTAGGAATCCGACGATTAACACCATGAAGCATCCCGTCGGGATTGTGTCACCGCGGAAATGCTGCTGTGCTTGTGAAGTTCTTTCTTGGTCAGTTTACTGAGAACCATACATTCGAGAGGAAAATCTCAGTTTGTGAGTTCTGATGGGGCTGTGTCCCAAAGCCTGAATCCTGTTTAAGTTGACAATCATTATTCGGGCCCGCGGCAAAAATATCGAAAAAATTATTCGTTTTTTGTGCCCCATTAAATGTTTTTCATTTCGTATTGAATAATTATGACTATGGATACTGGTTTTTGATCGAAAATATTAAGGTCAAAACGTTAAATGATAAAACCTGGGGTTATTTATCGCATGCCATGGCGAATCAGGAGAACGCGAACAATATAAATACGAGCGTTGAAGCACTAATATGGAAAGCAACGTGAGGGATCACTGTTTGTGAATTCCATCAATATTCTTTCAAGGATCCATTTCAGGGTTCACAAACGAAAGATTTTAAGTAGGTCTATTGCGAACTGTTTACATTTATTGTAAATTGGCCAAGTATTGCCCCCATAAAATTCTTGCTCACCGTAATAAAATGACCCAAAATCATAATGTTTCCCTTATCACTCTAATTTCAGCAGGCAAATTTTATAATCCAAGAATTATCAAAGCTCTACAAGTTACCGAGAAGGCAGCTTAACTAAGACAAATTTCATCAGTCTTTCTGCCCTTTTCTCTATACATATTTTATACAGCCTTTCTAGTATGAAATAAGAAAAACATTTAAGTGTGTTGTTATGTGTTTCAAAAGCCTTTTGAATGCATAGTTAACCTTTTATTCAGAGTTTTCTCATTTTTTAGCGTAAGATGAGGGACATATGAAAAAGAAAAGTTTTCGATCCTCTTTGAGAGAATGTTGGCACTTGTAATCCAAACATTCAATGCCTTATCTGTCAAAGAAGACGCAAATCACAACTTTTGTGCAAACTAGTATATTAGAGAGGATCACTTGTAGACTTGAAGGAAATTTCTTCCACACGAAGAAATACACTTGAGCACAAAACGTAAAGTTAGAAAACCCTCCATCAAGGCATAACTTGGTATGTTCTTCTCTGCGAAAGCAAGACGTAGAGAGTAAGCTCCCGAAAAAGAGAGAGATAGAAGGAATTGAAAATGCGAGATTCTACAGGGGAAAATGAAGATTAAATGGACGGATCCCATACTTAACGAGAAATGCCATCGAGAAACCGAAAGGAGAAAGAAGTCTATGTAAAAAATGAGCAAAAAGGGAGATACCTACACTTATCCCCTATATGTTGAGGCATGACAACTTGCTGAAAACAATAGCGGAAGACAAAGGGTGAACGAGAAGACTCCGAGACGAAGATGCCATCGGATGAAGTGAACAAAAAAAATTAGCGGAAGAACTGAAAACGAAGAACTGAGATTAAAAGGAGAGAGAGTGGAGGGGCTGCGTTCAACAAATCGGGGGATAAGTTAGTCAGAGATGACGACGAAATTTTTTCTATAACCCAGGCGGACGAATGGTTTTGGTAAATTCAAATTTCTCCGCACCAAGGTGGCTGTCGTCCCAGGCACTTTTTTGTCTCCCGACGTCGCGTTTGCATCACGGCGACGGCATGCCACTCGGAACTGGAGCAGTCCGACTACCGTCCGAGCGTGAATCCGACTCTTCAAATGTAAGGGGGTGGAGTCGAGAGCGGTCGGTCCCCTTTTTGTTCTCCACGCCCTGGGCGACGAAATTTCTCAGGCCCCTCCTCAACCGCGTTCCCTCCCCGCCTCTTTTGGTCACTAACCTCTATCTCTCCTCCGAATCCACAATCCCACTCTCCTCATGACGTCCCTCCCTGAAACTCCGAGCACTCAAATGACCTCGCGGTGCTGGAACAACGCCTCACGAACCTGATTACCTGCGTCAGTGGTGAGTATAAACCCTATTACCAACAGGGCCGTCCTTAGTGGGATTATAGAGGAAGAGATGGCTGGGGGGAGGAGAGGGGTAAGGGCTGGACGAAGGGCTCGCGTGGCTCTCATTACATCCGCGGCGGAACGGGGAATTAATTTGGTGGCGATGTGGAGGAGAAAGGATGGAATCGAGGCCTTGGATCTGATCTAGGCGGGAGGAGGGGCGTTTTTGGTGTGGGGACTTGGAAGGTTGGCAGGAGGGAAGAGTGGGAGGCAAGGGAGGTTTAGGTAGGTGGGGTTTCCCTCGGGTACCGCCACAGCCGCTCGGTCACGGTTAATACATCGATCACGACCTCGCCGTCGATTGCGATCAAGGTTGGAGCTCATACGAAACGTGTCGGGTCTTGATGGACCGCAGGATATCGAAGGAATGGAGCGAGGGAGACGCCTTTGATTGGTTTTGCAACGTCAGGAAAGAGGGTGTAGTCCTTAATGACTCTTTAATCCTGGAGTTATTTAAAAGAAACGCATTTGGAACGATCACTTAGTGTTGCCGTTTGTTGTGAGTGCGCGGATTTCTTTCACTCAATCCTTTAGATTAGCTACCGATCCTGGAGCCCGATAACAATATAACTTTGCAGGAAAATACATTAGTGATGCTTCACGGGGACTAACCTATAGGTAAAACGAGTGACACTGCCAGAAGAATATCTCAAAATTGAAGACGTCTGTGTAAAACAAAACCGCACTGATATTGAATATAATGATCTAGTAATGCATCAAATGTATCGAAATCTCACCATGTAGTGTAGCATGAATAAAACTCTGAATTGCCCACGATTGTTTGCTCGAAATTCGTCATTATTTCTCTTATGTTGGTACTGATTAACCTCCGTTAATAACCGAGGTTTTTGCAGCTATCCCATTAATCGTCCAGACGATTTTTCTCACGGGACGGGAGGAAGGGTTAACAAGAGCATGTCAATGAAACGTTCCACTTAGCCACACTGGTACCTAATGGCTCCATAAAACATATCTTCACTGTACATTTCCCTCCACCTGCTCGTGCTAACGTTTTAGAGAATGAAGATCTAAGTCTTCTTGGGTTTACACCGTGTTGTTCCATATTTCTGGGACAACAGTTACGCCAGCGTTGGACTCAGCGCCTTCAGGTCAGAAGACGCCGATTGCAACGCCGGAAAAACTGTTCTCCCAGAAATATGGAATAACGCGGAGTGAATCCCGGAAGGTTTATACGAGTAAATTTAATATCTATACACCGCAGAAGCCTTCACAAGGAGTTTAGAGAGAATATTTGGTGGCTCTCGGTGGAATACTCTCCCCTCCATTCTCCCAAGGAACAGAGCCGGGAGAACATGCTGCAATTTTGACGCCGACGTCCCCTGTGAAATATTTTTCCACTCCCCGAGAAAAAATATCACCCTTGCGATATCGAAATTGCTGGTTGTTCGACACCGGAATCGACGGACGCTTTTTAATGAACGACCTGAGAAAAGAGTGGGAGGGAGAGAGCTCTTTGCATAAATCCAATTTCCCGAGGTGAAAATTCCTCCGTGTGGAAAAGTAATAAAAAAACGAAGATGGAAAAAATAGAGGAACGTTTAACACCCGCCCGCCCACCCGTGCGAGCGTATAAAACCGCATTTAAACCGCGGAAGAATTTTTAAGAAGTTGGCAGCGCTGCTACCGATTCCTTGCCCCGAGGGGCTACCAACATCACCGCACATTCCCGTCCACGGCCACTCCCACTCTCCCAAACACATTTCCAAAAGGAAATAAATGCACGGGGAGAGAGAGTGAGAGAGAGAAAGAGAGAAAAGTACCTTCCATTTCGTCGGCCACCACCCAACCGCCGCCCCCACCTTTCTCCCATCTCTCTCTCCCTCCTGCTACTCTTCTCGTACGCTCCCCCTACTCACCTCATTACACTTCTCTTGTACTACCCAACTCACACACGGGTTCACACGAAACACCTACCGGGGACCGGAGAGGGTGGACGAGGGGTGGGTTTGAAGCCGTGGGGTGGAGGGGGAGGGAACGAGTGCAGAGAGCGAGAAGGAAAAAAGGCGCGAGGTGGAGTGATGGAGGTTGCGGTGGACTCTCGATGATTTCGACGTGAGGGGGCGTGAGTAGACTGGAAGGAACGGCGTCGGGATGGAATAGGGGGCAGAAGGAGGGTGGGTAGGAAGAGTTGGCAAGAGTGGGGCGGGAGGGAAGTAGGGTGGCAGGACGGGGTGGGAGGCGAGACGGGGTGGCCTACCCCTCCCCCTGACCATTCGAGTCCTCCTCCCCCCGCTGCTTGGGCGGCTCCCGACGGGGATAGTGTTGCGAGGGGGTTGAGGTGTTTGGGAGTGTCGGGAGGGGTGGAGTTTGGATGGAAGGGAAAAAGAGGGAGAGAGAGACAAAGTGTAGCCGAACGGACCATAAAGAGAGCCGAGAAGGGGATGAGGATGAATAACTCCCCCACCTGTGGGTGGGTGGCCCGGATGGACCCGAGAGACTGAGTAGTTGGGACGGTAAGGACGTAGGGTATGCGAGGAGCGTTGATCCTGCCGGCCGGGAGGCGTAATGAGTGTATCATGACTTCCCAATCGGTCGAATGGAGGTTAGTCTTCTTGCAGCGTAGCGATAGAGGGAGAGTTGGATGGAGTGAGAGAGGTAGGAGGAGAATAATCTTGCACCAATAGCGTGAAGCGTCTCGATCATCTGGTTCGTGCCTTCTCTCCCTTCCCACTGCCCTCGGATGACGCTGGATTTCGGCCCTATCACCTCTGCGAGGGAGATTGGCCTGCGCACCTTTGATTGGATATTGTTTCAATTTTTTTCGCGAGGAGGGGGGGCGGCGGAAGGAGAGGATATCATGGTTATCTCTTTGCGGCCGATTCTAGAGCTCCTTTTTGCGCGGAAAGCCCAAGTATTTCTCGTTCAGGAAGTTTTTCTGTCGCGCGCATAGCCATCCGAAAAATATGGGTGTTTTCTATTTCAAATCAAGAGGATGGAAAGGCATGTCTTACCTCTAAGCTACCTTTTGGAATTCGAGGAAAGTATGCCGTAAGGTTCATTTTTTGGAAATTAAGAAAAAAGACATTACAAATTACCTTAAATATTATCCCCAAGTTAAAATGTCCGTGATGACCAATAGCACGATGTGTTCTCCTTAACAGTTTTATATAAGTAGCACTCGAAAGAAAGCTAAAAGAAGCGGCAACTGTCGGTGTCGTGATTTACATAATCTATTCGTATACCAACAAACTTAGGGATTAGTAAAAGAATATATGGCAATCCGGGATTTTTCAGTCCATGATAGGTTTTTGATAGGTTGTTATTCTGAATAGCCATTTGAGACAATGGATAGGTCCTTGTGATATGCTGAAATAGCTTAGACTTTGAAAATGTGCTTTCCTCTTGCACGATATATTTTTTCATCAAATACATTGAACATTTTTCACATTTCCATCCAGAAGTACTCCCGAAATTAAACCAAATGTTGTTTTTGGAAAAGGATGGTTCATATGCTATCGGTATAGGTGTATCAATATACAGTGTTTAATTTGGTGAATCATTTCGTCATGTTGTCAAACTATTGCTTATAAGTTAAATTTTAAGGAAGTTATTTGAACTCAGGCGAACTTGGAATCTTCTCCTGAGTCAAATTTTGCAAGCACACAGACTCAGCATTATGTCATAATAGAAAAACGTATGTGGATGAGTTTATAATTGATACCAATATATGACCGATTGCAAAGGTAAAATTTGCACAAAAAATGCGGTTCTTAATTATATTCTCGGTCTTTTATGTAAATATTTTTTGGAGACCATTATATTTCTTGCATTTGACTGACAGTATGTGTCAACCGTTTCCAAAATTCAACCACAGATTTAGAATTTGGGTTCGACCGTTCGCATAACCGCTAATGGAGTACTTTCCATCTTTAGGTTGCCATTATCTTTCATCATAATGATTCAACGGTGCTAAATGATTACAAGGTTTAAGAAATCAATTTTAATTGAAAAATCGTCATTATTGACTAAGGTTTAGCATTATATGTGCGAAGGAGAGCGGGTACGGGTAGATGTAGATGAGAATTATATGAGCCAGAAAAAAAAGATGATTGGAGACGGGAAAGACGGAGATATATTATCTGTACACATTGGCAATATACAAAGCTGTTGAGTAGTCCATTGAGTGCCTGTGTTAATTGGATTGTTTATTATGCCGTAATTCAATAAAATTACTTGTTTATTTTAATTGCTTTTTAACACTCTAATTCAAAGCTACTGGTGCGATTTATGTATGAGATTAGACCTCAAAATTCACTATTTAGTGCGAGCATAAAACATTTTACAGTCTCGTGCAGTTCCACTTTTATGACTTCAAAACTATTCCAACCGTTTCCCTATCGTGACGGAGTCAGCTGAAATGAGTCAGGTGAAACGTATTATGACGTTCCCAATCCTCCCTGCCCAACGGCGTAAAAGAATTCATTTTTTTGCCGTTGGCTTTTATCTGATTGAAAGGCAAAAAAAAAATTTCAAACGAGTGTTGGAAAATGTTTTTTTATATAATTTCTTCGCCAAGTCGCGCTCATTAAGTGATTCGTTTTGGTTTTCAGCTTGGTGATTTTCCCCGTTCACCCGCTCTCCTTAACGCCCGAGTTATTACACCCATTCATCAAACTATTAGCCACGGAATTTTTCAAAGGCCCTTTGATCGATGGGAGCTGCTTTGAGAGATGTCTCACGGAGAGCGATAAAAGAGAAATCAGTTTCCGCCCTTTTTTCCTTTATTTCAACTCAACCTCCGCCGCTACATGTGATTGCGTCACATTCTAGTCTGTTTCCAACTGTATTTTCAAGTCAATTTAACTTTAAAACATGGTACGGATTGCGTTCTTTTTAAGTGTAGCTTACTTTGATGTCGAACGTCTGCTATAATTCGAAGGAAGGAACGGCCGTTAGGTCCGCTTCAATGAGCTAAATGGAATGGCGACGACTATAATTAGTATGTAAGCGGACAATTCCACTACTTCAAGGAATTCTAAGGTGAAGATCAGCGTGCTAATTCGAATGTCACATACTATCCCTATTAACATCTTAATGTAAACCTTAATCCCGAAATTGTTCGATTTTCTGGATGTCAATTTTATGATAGCTGACACATTTGACTCCACACATTTTGAAAAGTTCAAGGAGAGTGCAGTTGCATATTTTGCGAGTTTGGCCACACCTTATGTAAAACATTAGGAATTCAAAACAGATAAATGAATATCATGTTTAAAATAAGAATAAAAAATAGTTATATGACGAGCTTAACTATATTCGGAACTCATAATCTAAATACGTGGATTCATAATTACGGTACATTTTATGGGCAGATTAAGGAGTACTAAATCAGATCAAGAAATGATCAATGACTTCTCTATTCGCTCGTACAAGTCAAGATAAAAACATAATATATTCTTAGTCCTTCGCGGTACAAAGAGTGCAATAACATAATAATAAAATAATGCATCACATGATACCCTTTTATAGGCTCATTTTTATTGATCACACAAAAACACACACACACATATATGTGTATGTATATATATATATATATATATATATATATATATATATATATATATATATATTTATTTATTTATTTATTTATTTATTTATTTATTTATTTATTTATTTATTTATTTATTTATATATACATATTTATATATATGTATACTATATATATATACTATTAGCCAAGAGGACCTGAAAAAATATTTTTAGAGTGCAGTCGTCTAACTCTTGCGAGATAAATGATGTTGTCTATGAAAAATCGTGTAACCTAATTGACTGAGATTGACATTTAATAAGCATTTTCAGGATTAACTTTCTACGATTCTCAAGTGTTTTCCTTGACCAAAATTTTTCATTTTCATGTTCTCACATAAAATTAATTCCCAGAGACATACTTAGCAATTCCTTTTTATGGCAGTTTGCCTTCTTAAAACGTTTCTCCTTGGTATAATTTACTGTCCCCAGAAGCGTTAAGTCTAAATTTTTTTTCTTGAGTTGACCAATAGTAAAATAATCAAGGGTGATGACATGAATTTCAAAGCCGAGCAATTCCCTCCCTTCTTCCATTTCATATGCCTTAGTGACACGCTCCTCCAATGGTGCTTTCCATTCACCTGGTTCCATTAAAATAAAGTGATATTTAATTTCCACTTGTATTCTTATTGCTTGGATAGTGCTCGACTTGTGCATGGCCATATACGAGTGTGCATATATATATATATATATATATATATATATATATATATATATATATATATATATATATATATATATATATATATATATATATATATATATATATATATATATACACATATATATATATGTTTGTGTGTGTGCGTACGTACCAAGTGAATTTACATTCGGCAGCGCGTTAAAAGCCACGTTACAGAATAATCTCATAAATTACACCCAACCCTTCAACTTCATTTACGATTATCAATTACTTGTGACGGCAAAAAGCAGTGATATCAATCGTACAAGAAACTGTGTCTATATCACTTTATTAATGAAAGACTTATAGTATTATAGCCATAGTCTACAGGTTTAGGGTAGATTATTGATGCAATTATTGACTAATGCAATTCACCCTGATATGCTCCTAATCAACATGACAGCAAATATTTTCCAACTCCATATTTTCAATTACAAGAAATCGTTTTTTAGCTTCGCATACTTTCTACCTCCCTTAACTCCATCCAAAATGCCTACTATTTCCATCTCTCTACCTCGCATTCCAATCATTCTCGCTTCTATTGCCGTCTTCAGCATCTCATTGCCTCTCAGTATCCTCTGCAACCAATTGTGTCGCCTTATTTGAATTTCTCCTAACGGCCTTTTTTCTTCCCCTGCAATTCATAGAACTTCATCGTTGGTTTCCTTACCGTCTATTTTATTTTCTACGCTGCCAATCTTACGGACCCTCTTGTCTCAATGACTAAGTTCGAGTCATATAAGTAAAACTACGCTCCATATGTAGGTTTTCATTAGACTTATATTTATATCAGTCCTCAAATTGTCTGCAATCAATAACGCCTCTTTACAAAACCTTCTTTAACGAACATCACTATTTTAATGCATTTACTACTTAAGAGCCGAAATATCACCGTGGTAGATTGCTGTTCTCGTAATTTGAAACGGCAAATACTTTGGGACGAAGGTTTTCACGACTTACCATTAGAGGTTTTCGGAATATACCTCTCGTTATCATCCTTCTGATGGTTATTCTACTCCTAGACCTTGGGCACCTATGGCACAGTAGAAGAAATGCCGTCATTGAAAATCGAGCAACGAGGGTGAATCCTGAGAACCTGTTAGCCAGAAAATTGTGATCCTTGAATTCGTCACCAATTATATAGCCATCTGCAGCTAAAATAGGGTAGACACATGGTCTGTGCGTTTATTTTTCACCGAATATAACTTTTACTCAACATTTTCTCATGAACCTTCAGGGAATATCTTTGCATGTCAGATCAATAGGGTACGAGACATGGCTGGCAAATAAAAAGGATATTCATGCTAATTCATCCAGCCGCAACTCCCAAAGCACAGCTGAAATCCTTGCATACACTGCATTTAACTAAGAATATTTTCCCCTTATATTTTGAAAGCCGTCAATTCAGATGAAAACGCGTCGACTGATATTTAAACAATTCATTCCATTTTTAACTCTGATGCCATTAAACAGCCTCGAGAGTTCCCCAACGAAGCATTGAACGAATATAAGGGAGAGAGAGAAAGAGCACGGACCAACGTGTAGAAAAAACGAAAAACTCTTTACGATGCTTGAAAATTTTTACTTTTATGGTGTGATCCGTAGACTCCCGACGGCATCTCAAGCGCACATTTCTCCGGCGGCAGCACGACGGAAAATTATGTTTTTTTTTACGGTCACGCGGAGGGGGAGACGGCATTTCGATTTCACAGAGGCGATGCGTGAAAAGTAATTCATCGTTTCCTTGAACGCCCCCTCGTGCCTCGAGATCTTTTGAGATGACTTAAATATGTGGGACACTTGAACGATAGAGGACTCCTCCAATGGAGGACTACAACTTTTGTCGGGGAAACTTCGCGGTCCACGCGCTTGAAATGAATAATTTCCGTGGGCGTGCGTTTCTCGTCCCGATGGCGAACGAAGGACGTAAAAATGGCACACCAGGGCGTTAAATAGTTCGACGAGATCCCATGTAATTAGTTTTCACGCTTGTCACCTCCACTGTATCGGTCGATTAGGGATTGAGCTGGCCTCCTATTTAGGATGTTTTTATGCTTCTCTCCAGGGGATGGTATTCTAAAGGCCCGTAAACTTTTGAAGTTAAGAGCAGATGGGAAATAAATAGACATGAGATTAAATACAACACCAATGTATTCACCTTCATGAAGAGTTTTTATCAATGATAAAAGATATGGTAATCATATGTTTAAATAGTTACTTTAGATACTTTACGTTTAGTTGAAAATGGAGATACCTCCTTTTCTACCAATCTACGCCGCTCCCCTTTTCTACAAGCTCCCTTCACGGAGAGAGTGACTAATTTCAAATGATTTTTTGTTGCTATGTTTAGATACTCAAGACATTTAATTTTTTTATTCTATCGTGGACAACCTAAGATAAAATTTATAGAACCAGAGTTAATAATTGTCCGCATATGTTTCAAAAATTATTCAAATGAGAAGTTCATTAAAAAGTAATCAATTGGTTCCAGACTCAGATTTAAAATATAAAAGCATTTCAAAACAAGGGAATCTAATAGGAGTACCACCACTGTTACTCCTGTTACATCAATACTTGAGCATAATCATGTTTTAAAATAAATATAGTAAAATCTTTCATATAAACATTACGATTCCGTGATCAGAAGTGGTATGTTTTAAATATAAGAAATATGTGGATATATTTCGAAAAAAACACATTTCAATCAACAAATAATCATTTCCGGACAGCCGTGATCTCATTGTAATTTTTATTGCCACAATTTGGCTTTTACAGAAAATTTTATTATCTGTATAGCTTAAATGTATATGCGATACAGAATTTTAACGCAGATTTTGTACCAAAAGGACATAAAAAATGTATACACCTTAAATTTAGGAACAAGGCATCGTAAGCAACTAAATGAATGGACATGATAATCAACTTAGATAAATAGCCTATTCAAGTGGTTCAAAGTACTCGGAAATATTTTCGACCTACGTTCAGATATATTGACATTATTTAAACGCATACTCTCAATTAATATTTTATTGAAAAATTTGTGGAGATATTGTATTCCATTGAAATAATTCCACGGCATGAAGAATATTACCAGAAATTGATAATCAGTGCCAGATTTATGTTGTAGGACGTAATGCTGATTTTTCTCCACGGAGCTCAGCAGACATATTTCATCCCATAAAAGTTTAGCGACTATAATTGCAGTTTTAAAGTAACGATTACCCGCTTATTTAAGCGCAATTTATTTCATTCGATTTTCCGATACAACAGGAGAGAATAAATTCCGCGATAGCATCTCGCTCCTCCGCCCGTTGAGGTGGGCTTTTCCAGCCGGCCCACTCACTCCCTCAATGCGTGCTACTCCCACCGCCTTAGTCGCTCCCATCACCCACCGCCGCCACCTCCTCCCGCACGCCATTTACCCCCCCGCCGCCCTTTCACCAAGTGCCCTGCGGACGCAAATCCCACCGACGACGACGGGGAAGGAGATTTGAAGGGAGAGAGGGTCTCATCTCTCGGATGAAGGCACAGACTTTCTCGTGCTCCATCGCGTGGGAGTAATTGATACTACACTCCCCTAACCCCCGCACTACCCTTTCACCTCTTCACCGTCTCGACCTCTTCCTTTCTCTCCGACGCATCTCTATGGCTTCGCCACTTTTCCTCTCCTTTCGGATTTCCTTCGCTATCCCACCTGTGAGGGACCAACCATGCGGAGATTTTAACCCACCCAAAATGGAAAAAAGGACAAAATAACTCTTAACAGACGGGTTTCTTGCTTCCTCTTTTTTAATCCAGAAAGGCCTTTTCCTACTTTCATTTTTCCCCCGCATTTTGTACCCACAGAGTTTCCTGAAGATTCGTCACCCGTTAACATTTATTACTACCACCTCGCCCGTAATCGTTGATCCGTCTAGAGGAGTACTTAAAATATCAGCTAGTATGGAGTCAGGAATTGTATTGATGTTTTTGAAATTTTTTCCAACTGATTTTTGAAAGAATTGATCACTTTTCGAAAGACTAAATCAAGGACTATATTGACGACTATATCTCTGTGCAATCGTCTTTGCAGCCCTGTGGTGCTCGTGACTCACTGGAGCGTTGATATCTCCATTATTGTAGGGCATTGAAGTTTCCATTACTATAAGACGTATAACGAATGCCTCGGCTCAACCACCTCTCCCTTAAAAATCATTGCAAACCCCATCAGAATCAAACGGTTTAGCGGATAGTACGACATATTGGCTATTATTTTTGGAAATCACTGTGCAGTGGGTTCAAATCATTCTGCGGTGTCCGGCTTGTCTCCTTGCCACGCGAATACATTGTCTCCGTGGCCACCATTAAATCTCTTTCCTCCACTGCGAAACCCGTATTCTCCACGCCCCCGAAGATTTTCTTCTCTCTCTGCTCCGCCTCGATCTACGCCTTCATCCAATCCACCGTGACCTTTTAGACCCCTTCTTTGTCTCTCCTTCTCGCAACCCTTTTCAAAGATACCACCCTCTCTTTTTCCAGACATCTTTCTCGCTTTACAATCTCTTCATCTACTCCCACGTGTGCGTGGCGAAAGCTTCCACGGTCCACCAATCAAATGTGATGTTACAAACCCGACTCTCTCTCTCTCTCTCTCTCCTGTAACAGGCAATCCAAAGTATTCGAGGATTCATTGGGCAGTAAGATGGGATCCCATAATATTTTGAAGACTCTTCTCTGCCATTTTTATAAAGATTCCAATCTCTCAACCAGAGTTTCATGTAGAACCCATGATCATAAATACTGCTATTCTTTTCTCACACAAATTTTATGAATAACTTTCAGCTAAAGAGTCGGAATATTTTAGTTAATTCTAGAAAATCTTTCAGAATGAGATACGTTCAGTTCCTTATTTTAAAGGTGTAAAAGGTAAAACAGCGATAGAGAAAATTTAATGTGTGTAATATATTTACTAATTGTGAAAACGCCATTACTGAGCCAAAAATAAACAACACGAATTACTTCTTAAGGTTTTTGTAGCTACTTTTTAATATACGACTACTTGAGGTAGTAAGTTACGATAGCAAATATTAGTCAGCTAAAAATAATGGAATCATAGTTATCTTATTGGGAGAACAGGTAGTCCAGGAGTAGCGAGCCCACAGGTCGTCGGTTCAACTCTCAGGGGAGCCAAAAATATTTCAGCTTTTGGAAAATTATATGTTCTATTCACGAGCGAATGATAACACCCTTGAAAATATGATGGATGATAATGCCGGAAATGATAAGGCAGACAAGTGAGAAACGAGGAAATGTATAGAGGATCAGAATAGAGAAGGGTTGACGGCGGCAGTAAACCAATTTTTGGATTGAAATTCTGACGATGATAAAACTTCTTATTTAGGAATCATTGCTTTAAACATAAATATTTGTCACTGTTTAATATGAGTAACTAATGAGATAGTGAAATTGCCCTATCCTTTGGTAAACGCAAATGCCATTAGTAGTTTTACTATTTTTGGATTTACAGATTCAATAGGAATTCATTTGAAAATCATAAGTAATGCCAATAAATTTGAGGAAAAAATAAAATAAATGGAAACCCGCCTTGATTCTCCGAACACATTTCTCAGCGGAACACTTGATGCAATGAAAGAGATCGGTTTCGGTAGGGCACACTGCGCCGCTCTCTTAGGGGATCGTCATTTATGCTTTTAGTTCACCTCATCGCCCATGAGCCACGCTCTATCGCCGATCAGTGATTGGCCACATTATCGTGAGCGCCACCCATTCGCCACAATGCTCGGTGTCCACCATACCCGCGAAACCATCCTCAAACTCCCCCACCCACTCCCATTATTACCACCCGGAACGTCCGCCCTCGATGCCACGACCCTTCCGCCTCCCCCTCAAGACTTCCCCCCGGCTGTCCTTCCGTCGCCGCCGCTGCGGAGGGCAAAGAGGGCAAAGAACATCGCCGTCTTGGGGGGGGGAAGGGAAAAAAAGAGAGGGAGACGGTGACTCTTGTGTGCGTGTGTGTGAGCAGTATGTAGGTGGGTGAGTTGGTGTCTTGTGTGTGCCCACGGGGGTTGGGAGTCGGGTCGCCCATCTGTTCCCACGGAGACCCCCTTCCTTCCTCCCTCTCCCCAGGTCTTGCCTCCTCTCACCTCCCCCCCACCCCACACACACGCCCTCCAGTCCGCCTTGTCTTCCCCGGTCCCGACCCCTCCCACCTTTCCTTGCTCTCACCTCAATATCTTCGAAGTCCCTTCCACAACACCCAGCTGATTTACAGCGCCCCCTTCCCCTTACTTCTCCTCCCATCTCTGGAGGGGCGAGAGGCACGGTCGATGTACGCCTCCTCCCTCCCCTCCTCTACGCTACGCCTATTTTTTTCTTACGCCGTCACGATTTTTTCCGGACGCCGGAATTACGACTCTCGGGGTGAACCCTCACGAGCGCCCCCACGCGTCCTCTCTCCAGTGTGTCTAGTGAGGGAGGAAGGCAGCGTCTCTTCACCTCTCCGAAACACAGAAAAAAAGAGAACGAATGAGGAGAGGGGGTTCAGGGGTAGTGGTGAAAGAGGTAAGCGGGGTGGGTGAATGGTAGCGTAGTGACGTGGAGGTTGACGCTTGGTAGGAAATAAAATTTTTTGGTATTTTTTGGAGGGAGTTATGATGATGACGGTTGGTGGGGCAAGGGTAACGCGAGATGCTTGATTACCCATATGGCCCCGCGGCAGTCGTGACGCAAGAGCGTAGCGTCCCGACGCATTTCCTTTTTGGAAAAAGAGAACTTGGTGGCGACGCTTTCAGTGATAGTAGACTTCAAACGCTTTCAGCAAATGGATTGTTCATCCATTTCATCCTTTCGATGACTTTGTCACTGTGGAGAGAGAATGACACGGGGAAGTTACCTTTGACGGGACCTTATGTCATTCTACTCGGGCGTTGATGTCTCCGTCTCGTGACTTACGTAGATACTTTCACCAATGTACAAGGATCATTCGACCAAAGACTTTTCGTTACCTTGGCCATAGAAATGTGCAAATGAGGCATACCATGGCAATAAGGTCATATTCGATTCCCGTCTAATTTGTTAACCAAGTGATGACTGAAAGTATATAATTTCAGAAACATTATTCGCCAGTGATTCAGCAGTGCTTTATTCTTCCATATCTCTCGATAATTTTCACCAAGGGGAACTGAAAGCGGCGTGACTTTTTAGTGACACTCCAACTACTGGTATTACCCAGTGTGCGCTTGACTGTCTTGAAGCCAGTACCCCTCTCTTAATAAGAATCCTCATTCTAAGGATAAAGCTTCATTCCCCCCCCCCGCCCCCGAATTAAATTTTACTCGATTTCCAAACTAAATCTCATCGAACTCTAAGATAAAGGCGAAAGTTGGGACAGGACTGCGATGACGGTCCGTCGTCCTGTCTCTGACAATGTGGGCCAAGGCCGACTCCTCTCGCACCGGTCCAAGACAAATACAACTCCGTCTTTTACAAATAAAACACAGGTGTGGATGTGACATCACCGCTTTAATGGGAAAGAAATCTTTGTATTACGGGTATAAGGAATTTAGACCTTTGTCTTCAATCTTTCTATTTTATTTTTTACTTTTACCCTTTTGGAAGATAGCTAGTATTGCAGGAATAAAGGCAAGGCACATGAACATTATGGTCACTTCGAAATACTCCTCGTTATGATTTCCAAATGAGACTTCATTATACACAAGAAAATGTGTTTTCTTAAAATAACTATCTCATACTCCTTGTTTTGATGATATGGTATTATAAAAAGTAAATCTTACACATTTTGTTGAATAAATAAATATCCCACAATATAGCCAAATTATATATATATATATATATATATATTTTTTTTTTAAATGTAAAAATGTAAATGATTATTAATTCACTTTCTTATCATGATAGTAATGACCTATGTATTTGTAATCGTAAGTGGGAATAAAGGTACGGGATCGGGTGACTAGATATATAATCCACTGAAACAGGAACTCCCGTAAATTACTTGAGCGAAGAAGACTACCATATAACATATAATCATAAATACCTACAAGGAAGAGGATAAATTGAATGAAACGAAGAAAACAGTCGGAAAATCGGAATATCTCATTTGAGGAGATTTCAGGTTTCTCGTGTAATAACATTCACACCTAATATAAAACATGTACGAATTTTATTCATTCCATACTAAATGTAGCTTATTGTAATGGATTTTTGGTGTGGAGAACGTTATAAATATATAATATTAATAGTGTTATGAGATTATGTTTATAACTTTTATCTTACTTTAATTTATAATTGTTTTCATTTTATTTAAACTTTCCTACAAAATTTCATGAATTAAGACGGTGAAATCTACGCTATTATTGATAGTTCAATGTACATCGTATTGTATCCAGTTGAACCACTTTTATGCGAAGTCTCCTTTTAATGAAAGAATACGCTTCTAGATGCTTACAGTTTTTATAAGAGATAGATGTGGATGAGATTTGGTGAATACCATTTGAGGTGATGGATAAGTAAACCAGTCGAGATTTTGCGTTCCATAGAAAATATATTTATTTTTCGACCAGTTACGAATCGCTAGAATCAATAGAAAAAGCGGTTCATGACATACACGCACATATAATGGGGATAGGAGAAGGGTGGTACTGTATTTGTATGAACGTATGCCGTGTACTATTATTTCTTCAGATTCTACAGTGTAGCGAAACTATTTGAATAATACATTATTTTTGTAGAACGTAAAGGCTACAGTGTGTTAATTTTCCATCAAAACAGTGTTTTTCAGGACAAAAAGTCAAGCAGGCGAGAAACAATTTCTGTCAAGTTAAAATTCTAGTAGCCAAGAGTACGTCTTAATGAAATCCGAATTTTCTCGTAATTCGTGAAAAGAAAGGAAAATAAACACTGATGGCTAATAAAGGCATCATTCATTCGAAAGCCAGATTAAACCATATATACCGTGACAAGTAGTTCGTTGGAGAAAATGCCTAACTGACTCTACCCAAATTGTTGGTGTATTTCAAATTTACTCTTATCGAATCAAGGATACATGTTAAAAAGCATCCTTTTTCTGTCTTGAATAATATTCTAAAGGGCTTCCTGACGATTGTGGTACAAATTCATCGTTTGTTTGACCTGCGAATTTGGAGAGATATCCATAAAATATTCGTGCTCATTGACCTTGTGCAGACGGCGTTTTAGTCCCGAACTATACAGTTTCCTATACTTTCTGAGCTCTCGAATCTTGGCTCTTTCCTTAAAAGTTTTCGAAATCGGCCCCGACTGTGTCGAATCATCGCAGTCTACCCCTCGTATTACCTCACTGCGTCCCCCAATAGCATCGTCTCCCAACACACACCCATTCCCCTGCGCAACCCTCTCGCCCCTACCTTCTCTGCCCTTCCATTCCCGCTTCCATCTCCTCAGCCCTCCCCAACTCCGATAAATACGACTAAAAAGCCACTTCACGAGGGAGGGAGGCGCAAATGGATCCGAAGCGGTTATTTTGCCAACACTCTCTCTTCGGAGAAGCAGCGGGTTGCACCCATACGCGCGCACACATACCCACCTATGGGTGTAGTATATACAAACACCCAGGGACGCATACGAGTGGCGCCCCGCTGCGGATGAGGAGGAAATATCTCCCACCTTGGAAACACCGCCGACCCCCGCCCCTTCCTCTGCCTCTCCCCCAACCGCCTCTCCCCACAACCTCCCTCCCGGCGATCCTCCTCTCCTCTCGAACCGTGGGAATGGAGCTGAGTGGGCGAAGGGCATACGGGAGGGAGAAGGGGGTGGGTGAGGGAGGAGGGGCAAGAGGACTTCGTCGGGGCCCTTCGAGGGGTGGGTTCAGGGGAGAGCACGGAGAGAGAGAGAAAGAGAATGTGTGTGTGTCTGGCGGGGTAGAAGGCCGCCCTCTGACCATTTATCCAAAGGCATGAAAGAGGGGAGACGCGATTTGTACGTACTATGCGTACTGAAAAAGGATATCCAATCCCCTCCGCCGCTCCTCACTCCTAAACTCCTCCTTTCTTCCCACAACGCTTCTCCTCACCCCACTTACCTCCCCGCGACTCCTCCCCCTCCTCATTCCTCACCCGCGTCCCAGGTCGTTATGACTCCGTGATCCGGTCTCTCACGCCTCGCAGGGCTCGGATCGTTTAAGAGTTTAATCGGCCGGAAATGTTTTAATCTACTCTCGGAAACAAGAAGTTGAGTAGGAGAGAAAAACACCAATTCCTGGTTTTCAAGGTGAACCCAACCGTGTTCATTTTAATGTGTTTTGTGGCTGAGTAAATTCTAACGTCTTTTTTTTTTATTACAATTATGTATTAAGCAAATTAAACCGAATAAGTCAGTGGCTTCAACGTTCGAATGGTAATTGTCATCTATAAATTTACTCATCAAGAAAAACGTTTTTATCGCACGGAACGACGTTAAAGAGCTTAAAAATAACTTTCAGATGTTTTAAAAACATATATATCGGCATATAAGAGGCGTTTCCATTTCTAAAATAAAATAAACTTCCAGCATTTAATATTCGGTAGTAATTCCAAGTACATTCCCATCGTTATCCAGTTAGTTGTCCTCAAGTCTTACGATCGACATTGGAAAATCAAGGTATAAAATATTGGAGGACCTCTTGCTGCAGGTACGCGTTACGGAAATAATTCTTGTGCCAAACATAGTAGTACTTTTAGGGGAGGCAACCGACAGCTAATGTCATTTACGCCATTAGGGATGGATTGGAAAGGAGAAAGGGAGGAGAGAAACCCGGCATCCGCAATCAACTACTCTTATCGAAAGGCGCCAAGGGGTCCGAGTCCTATCCGACGGACGGCGAACTCACTCAAAGTGTTCTCTACAAAGCACCTCAAATAGGGATCGGGATATCATTGGTAAATATTTGTCACCTTCAGTATTTGAACGTGGACCCTGTGGATGATAATCCAGTACGTTAGCCACCGCACCATCCCGGTCTCGTTGTGCCAAACATACCTTGTTGCCATGAACAGGAGGCGGTGAAAAGATCGCATGCCTTCGAGGTCGAAAATTAATTCTGTGTGGTAATCTGTTGACTTAGGTTGACATTAATCGGAGATAAAATACTCGGGTACATAAAATCGAAGAAAATTAATTCTGTCCAACATAGCTAAAAGTTATTGTCTTCCATAACTTTCAGCTATGTTCATCATCGGTAATGAATTTTAAATAAGAACACGGGCGTAGCTATCCATGAAAGGGACACAGGTAGTAGCAACTAACCACAACGGTACATGTACATTCTAGGTTGGTTTGCGAGGCGAGGGTAGAGCTCACTTCGTACTAAACCCTAAATGTTGTGAATTCACTCATCAGATTAAGGAGGGGCAGCAGTTCCTTTCCCTGCGCCGCATTTTATTTCCCAGGAGGAACCTGTTTTTGGAAAATTACCCATTTTTGGTAAAACTGTGCGTAGCTAGAGGTCACAAGAAATCGATCCCTGGCCATCTGGTCAGTAGCCTAGTGCTCTACCTACTGGACTGTGATGTTCACGTGCATTGCAACGGGTGCGTAATTCACCACGACGGCACTTCCGTGAAATGGAGAGATGATTCGCTTTTGTCCCGGTTTGTACGAGCGCGACCCCACCGCGGATGACCTGGCTCGTATTTTCCAACTTCCGATGACGGAGATGGACAGTGAGTCACGGGAGTACCTCCTAACCCGGCGGTGGCGCTAATGGCACCAATTTCGTTCCGACTTCCCGCCAATCCTGACGTGTTCCCTCCCCCTCCTCCCACCTGTGGCAGTAATGACCTCCTGGACCCCCCTTCACCTCTTTCTATTGCCATTTTTCCACCCAGCCGACCCACCGCGTCGGCGGCAGCCACAGAGCGAGTGTGGGCGCGGCATGATTCATTCGCCAGACCCATTAGGGGAAGAAGAGGCCCCGACCGCTGTCCGACACCTCCCCTTCTACCCTGCCTTCCCCTCTTCCCCGCAACCTATTGGCTCTCGAAAGGTCTTTTATGCGTCTCCGTTGGCGCCACCACTCGGGATTAGGGTTATATTGCAGTGCACCCCCGTGGATTGGGGGGGGGCTCGAGAACGCTGTGGGAGCGTGGGTGCAGTGTCCTCTTCTAGGCGGAAGGATGTAAGGGGCACCCTTTTATTTTATTTCGGGAGAGGGAGTCGAGCGCTCTCTCATACGTAGAAAAAGCCTACTCGTGCTTTTCCAGGGATTCAGTGATGTCAACTTCTCGTGTCGCGATGGTCGCCAGTATGGCTAAGTAACGAACGCATTGGAAGTGTGGAATGGGTCTTGAGAGTAGCCTCTTGGCCTTTCGTCTCGTCCATTTCTCCACTTCGGATACCGCATAAAAATTTGCCTCGAGTGGGTAAATTAGACACGGGCGGAAACTGCGATTTGCGATTAAGCAAATGAGGAAGTGCACGTGCCCAGTTGCGAAATGGTTGCAAGCGAGGACAAAACGATTACTACACTCTCCGAAGAAACAAGATAATTCAACGGAATTGCATTTTTTATGATGATTTTACTGCATTGAGTTTCTCATGTGAGCTAAGCTCAGGCAAGGTAAGGCGTGGCTCATTAAGATACTGTACAGGTACCTGTACGTGGTGAAACATAGTAATTACACGTCAAAAGAATAGAAATTCAGAAAAACGCAACATTCTCTCTTGCACTACGATTGTAAAATCAAAAATTGTTCCCTAATTTATTTTATAATAAATATGTAAAAGAATTCAAATACTATAGGAAATGATAGCTACACGTACATGAACTACGAAATCTAAACGAGATGTACTTCTCTTTGCATGAGAAAGTAACATGAAGGGCAATAAACTAAGGTTGGATGAAACAATGGCAACATACTAAGTCACTTAGGATTAAAAAAGAAAAATGTGTTTTCTTCTTAGCGCGGTCAGATTGTTATTTTGATCCCTTATCGTTTCTGAGAATATCAAATCTTAAATCTGTTCTTCACTTAATCGCCCTAATTTTACTTACATGATATCTCCTTCGGTAGTACGATGGGGCTAATAATACATTTGCAACATCATTGCTAAGGAAACCTTCTTAATTGTGCAAGAGATTTAATCTGTAATGAAACCTTCGCTCCGTGATTGATTCCAAACCTAATCCATCATACGAGGGTCATCCGGAAAGTAGTACCCGTTCGTGAAATAAAGGCACAAAAGTAAATATTAACAAACATAAAAAATTTTATTTGAAAGAGGATACTTTAAACTACTTCTCAACATAATCTCCAAGCAAATTAAGGCATTTGTCATAACGTGTGACAAGTTTCTGTATTCCTGCTGCATAGTCCTTCGCCGCCAGCTCATTGAGATACGCGAGGGACCCATCTTGCACAAATTTTTGCATAATGCAGATGGTGTTTAACAATTTCATGAACAATTGTTCGAGAAACATTGGGAAAATGCTCACAGATGTCATCAATTGTGACGCGCCGATCGTTCCTCACGAATTCGTCAACTGAGCTCACCAGTTGGTCTGTAATGACAGACGGTCTCTCCGAACGCTCATCGTCGTGTGTGTTCCCCCTCCCCATGTTGAAGTTGCGACACCACCGCCGAACAGACGACTCGTCCATTACATTGTCTCCATACACCTCCTTTAATTGGCGATGAATATCACATGGGCGAACGTTTCTTGCATTGAGGAATTTAATCACTGCCCTCACTTCACAACTGGCGGCGTTCTCAATTTTTTTAAACATTGTAAACAATCACAGAAACAACACAGGCAATGCTAGCGTCACGCAACTTGGCTCAGAGAAGGCAGACAAGCCACTGAAGCTATCTGACCTCGTCCAGCGGCTACTCGCGTCGTCAGCACTTCATGCGGCACGAACGGGTACTACTTTCCGGATGACCCTCGTATAATTTAGCTACGCTACTTAGTTCAACATGACATCGTTTACAAATCTACCTCCTATACGCTACCCGCTATCATCATTATTCGGCAATAAATTCAACTCCATGAGGATTCCACATACTAGCACCATATTTTGAATTAGATCTAATCAGTGAAGGTTACCTTTACTCTTAAACTCCTCGTCGCATTTCCACTATACGCTTCTGATAAATATTATCATTTTCCAATCTTGTCCACACATTCCCCGTTTATGTTTCACCAGGAGATGGCTTGAGAAGGCAAGGATAATATAACAATTTGAATTAAACTTTAGCGAAAACTGCTCAGTTTTATATCACGAGTGCGCATGGCCACCCATACCTAAGCGTTATAATTTATAAATGAAAAAGATCTACTAAAAATATACGAATACACTTTCTTTTAAATGCATATTTTAACTGAAAAATGACACGAAAATTATGGCATCGGCATTATCTGTTGAGAAAATATCTAAAGCTGTTCAAATCGAAATATAATACGTCATTTTATTTTATTACTTTCTTTGTCGAATATCCGGATTGTTACTCTCCGGATGTCTTTCGGATTTTACAAACAATGGATTTAAACATCATCTGGGTGGATTTCAAATAATTTCTTTCGAATGAAAATTCATAATTATTTGTTCTCGTTGAGGTCTAATATCAAATACTGTCAATGCTGGATAGACGTGTACATCCAATTAAATGATTGAAAGGGAACTTAGGTTTGACAATACAATTTTTTTCAAATTAATTTTATCATAGGAACCCAGTATAACATTTAAGTTTTCCTTTTCTAGCACACGAACATGTCAAAAGCGATTCTGTTCACATTGTAGAGGCTTCAGAAACTATTTAGTATAATTACAAAGAAAACTTTATTTAGCATGCCATTCTGTATAAAGTTTTCCCAATTATTGCACCATTTACATTTTACTTTGGTGAACACAAAATTGTGACCATACTGTGGGAAACTTCATTTGATAAAGTTTGGTAAAAGTACCTATTACCAATCAGACACGTTGAGGAGAATAGTGGTAAGCTGCAAAAAATTCGATACGGTCTGAAACAAATTAAGACCACCAGACGCTTGTGTTTTTTCATCAAGAAACAGGATTAATAGCAAGAAAATATACCCAGGGTCGTAAATAAATAAAAACATCTGTAATTTCATTATTAAAATCTTTGAAAACCAGCATCGGTTTTTGTCGCTTGTGGAAAATAGAGATTTCATTTGCTCCTTAAATTTGACATTCCAATAAATGAATGCTTCCCTTGGAAATTACTACTTACTGAACACTCCACAAAGTGGAAATTCCCACAGCCTGTCAAAACCTGCCTCCTCCCCAATAAAAGCTTCCAAATATTTGGCGACGAAATGCCTCATTACCCGTGGTAAAGGAACGAACCCGCCCGGGCAGAGCGGGGTGAACCGGATATCACGTGGCCACGGAACACACACCATTGTCGAAACCACCGTGGAGACAAGAAGGGAAGGGAGGTGCGATTTGGGAAACAAAAGACTCCAACGGAGGGGGAGGCCCTTTGAGGAGGGAGGAATCGCCGGGGCGACTTCGAAGGAGGGAGATTATCTTTATTGCTCCCCCCCCCTAAAAGGTGAGGAGGGAGGATACGAGGCCGCTTCGCTGTGTACATCCGCCGCCGTCGCAAAACCACTTCCGAACTGGGTGGAGGATGGTGTGTGAGCAAGAGAGGGCATATGGGTGACACCGAAGAGAGAGAGAGCACCCAATCGCCGTTCGTGGGGGGATTATGGACGGCGGAGAGGAAGAGTGTGTGTGCGTGAGTCCTCGGGGAGAGTGCGGAGGATCGCGATGCGTTTTTAAACGGCGAGGGCGTCAGGTTTGTTCGACCGGGGTGCTAAAAACGAGGGGTCGGAAACGGTGCTCTTTGTTCGACCTCGGGCCGAGCAACAGTTGAAGTAATTAACACCTCTTGAGAGGGAGGAGCAGGAAGGGGAAGATGACGTGGGTGGTGCAGGAGTGGAGTCCGGGGGAGGTGGATGAGAAGTGGTGAATTCTCGAGGATATTTTATTATTTCTCTGGTATGTGCATTTTCATAGCACTCTGTTTCATATCAATGTGATACACCAGATTTTCTGAAGTTTCATAACGCATAGACTATATTCGCGATATGTGAAATTGTCTCACGACAAACATTTACCAATATCGCCGCATATAAAATCAATACGATAAATATTGATGATTATTAATAATAATTTAAATATTGATGATAGAACTATTGAAAAATATTTTCCGGGTCCAGTAATCAGTAAACTGTTCGAAGTAATGTAATGCTTAAGTCGAAGAATATAGACTATAAAGGTTATTGGGCCCATTAAAAACCTTCATTCACCATAACAAAGCTGTTACAATGGTAAGGGGCGGCTATAACAGTCAGCAAAACATGAATATGAAACTGTTAGCTGACCTTGAATCAGGATTAATTTTTAAAACACGCCTCACGTTCTGTAGGCCATTCAAATTCGAGGTTTGCACACGATATTTGCTAGTGACATCTGTGAAAATCATCATCGGTGCTTATTCATATCTAAGAACCTGGCTAAATGCAGAAGCATAAACGCCAAACTGGTATTAGAAATGAAAGAAATATTAATCGCCCTACAAGCGCAGGAGTTTCTAAGTTGTCTGGTGTGAAATTTTCAGAAATAGTACCACAAGGGTCTACAAATTTACACCGCTGGTGCGAGTCGAGGACCCGAAGCGTGGGAGCCCAAAAATCCTTTCTCCTTGTACCGTAATTATCACCCCATCGCGGTTGGAGATATTCGCCGAGGGACTATATACACTTAAGAGCATTCGTACATATATGCCTAGTAATACATAGCAATAACTGGTAGGTTTGGCGCGATGTGTTTGTGAGCGTGCAAGGTAGCTGTTACTGGCGAAAGCGTGATTACCCTGGTCTGGGGACCGAGGAGCGGAAATGAATGAAGGCGATACGAAACTGCCGTCTGAGAAAGAGTGTTGACAAAGGACTTTTCCCTCCCAGAAGCGGGACGTCCTCCATAAAATAGGCGCCAGTGCTGATCCCGGTATACCTGTGAATGGGCTGCTTGGGGAAGAAGGGAAACTGAGAGGAGAAAGGTGCGATGAAACCTCACCGGATGGCTTGGTAGAAACATTTATTACTCCGGAACATTTGGCCAACTCGTTAGAAAAATGATTGCCAATTTCTCATGAGATTTGAACCCGTGACATTATAGCTAATCGGACAGAGTGTTCCCATTGAACTAACGGAATCTGCGGAGAGCGGGGAAGTAGTTTTCCTTTGACGAAATCATTTCACCTCAGGGACGCATCTATGAGCCCATCAAGACGAAAAAGAACTTTTGAATGAAGTACACAGTAGTTTTGGATTACTATACCATACACGGTACATTACCAGCCATCGCTAGGGTGTTTGGCATGTGGTGAATACACACCAGACTACTTTTGACACAAATTAATTTTCTCCCTTAGCGCGGTCGGATAATGATATTCAGATCCCTTATCGTTTGTTGGAAAAATTACACTTTAAATCTATCTGTTCTTCATTAAATCTTCCCAATATCTCATTCCTACCGTAGTAAGTCTTCAGAAATAAGTAGCGATGATGGCAGGTCACTGAAAGTCTATAAATATTTTGCGTATACAATTGAAATTGTGATTCACTCAACATTATACCGGTGGAGGGGATTATTTCCTGGTTGCAGAGAAGTAGACTCTATACAGTAGAAACTTCATATTTTTCATTTCGTTGAATTTCCCCAGTTACCACCACAAAAAAAACCAAAACCCTCGCCAACAGCAAAAGGGATTCGATAAATTTCCCTTCTTTCTACGATAACCTGGCTATCCAAAGATTAAATATTTGCATTTATTCATACATTTGTGATTTTCCTTCGAAATTTTCTATTTAAATATTTCAATATTTCCGGTTGCGAAGTTTACCCGTGGTTAGGTATGCAAACAAGATATCAAGAACTTTAAAAAACTTTTAACATTATATCGTTAGATATTATTTTTTATTATTACACATGTTTCTACAGTTATCTGTTTTCTATTCTGTTATATCATAAATGTCACCAAACGGGTGTTATATAATGCCAACATATTTCCGCGTACTAAAAATGGATTTCTATATTATTCCGTCTTTCAAGCCGTGCACCTCGTTCTGGACACACTTCGATACCAAGCAGCAGCTCATTGCCATCAAATAATGCCCTAATAATAAAAATTCTCTAATGCTCTACCTGAAGAGACAGACGAATGCTTCTCTTCTCAATCCCAATGCATTCGATTGTTTCCGCAAAAAGCCAACCCCTATGTGAGTCAACAGGAGGATTTTTAAAGTCGCACACTTTTGTGCAAACCGAGCGGATAAAAACGAGCCTTCAGAAAAAGAGGAAGGCCCATCGAAAAACACACAAACCCAGAGAGAACTCTGTGCACACCTTGTCCTCCGGCTTGCCCGAACCTTCTTCCCATTTTCCCATAGCGCTCCCTTCCTGCCCTTCCCCGACTCGGCCGCGGAACGAATGAAGCGGGACTGCACCTAGCCCAAAAAGAGATGGTCCTCTCCTCCAGTCCCCTGGGGGCTCGGCGAGTCAGATGGGAGAGAGGGTCGCCGGGCGAAGGAGGAGAAAAGAAGAGTGGGGTACCCGACGTGGTTCCTTTCAGCGCGGATGTGAGGAAGAGCCGGCGGGGAGGGGAGGGGTCGAGCGAAAGGGAGAGAAGGAGTGGGTTGCGGTGGTATTCTGCCCGGGGCATTGATTAATTGCGGAATTGACTCTCGGATGTCAAAACAGGAAAAAAGGTGGGCGGGATGGGTGCTGGAGGGAGGGGTCACGGGGAGGCGGCCCGCCGAGGGACGGAAGGACGGCCGGGAACGGGGGTGGTTGCCGGGTTGAGGAGGAGCCATTTCCACACCGGATGCCTGCGGTCTGGGGAGGGAGGGAGCACTCGCCGTGTGCGCCCCCTGGGACCTTGGGAGGCCGCCGCCGTCGGGACCACTCCTGGGGCTTCCCGAGGCCACGGTGCTTTCCCGAAATCCGACGTCGGCATTCGGGGAATTCACAGACACGGAGACTTGAGGCAGATGGAAGGGAGGGGGAGATGGGAAACAATCAGATCGACCCTGTTAATCATCCTTCAAGCCCATTCATTTACGCTGGTAACTCAATTTGATTGGAACCCGAAACACTTTTCAATGCATAAATTCGTGGCTTCGTACTCCTGATCATTCACATAACCTGCATGTGTCGTCCTTGATCGTGAGGTTACCCTTAAGAGTGACTTAAGATATTTTTTAACTACTATTATTAGAATTAAATCCAAAGTCTTTGTATTCCACAAATGTTTTTGATGTGTTTGGCCCTGGTTACGTCTCTTCGTGATACATCCTGAAGATTTCCTGAAAAATTATTATGCATCGTAATTTTATTATAAAGGGATTCCCTCGAAGACTTCCAACCATTGGAAAGCATCAAGCTGGAGAGAAAAGAAACTTGACACTGAAAACCGCACGGGACAAAATATTTGTAGGTGCAACCGATAAAAAACTGTTTAATCCCATAGAAATTTCAATATCAATTGACAGTTCTTCTTGTTCTTTGGCATTTTCACTTGTTGAGTGCCCAAAGTGAAAGTACTTGAGGGAATCGACAGATTGGAAATAATATTCAAATTAAATTTGCATTGCTGTAATTGGCTATACCTTCATTGCATATTTAGCGAAGGCATTATTAAATAATATTATGGAATTTCTTTAATGAACACATGCCGGCGTTTTTGACCAATAACTTTTGTTTAAAACGGTTCATTTTAAAATTTTTATGACTACGCAGTCAGTTGTGATATATTACCTTCGGAGAATTTTTTCAAATACCTAATAAAATGAAGTTCAATAATTAAATTACATTTTTGACACAGTTTCGAACATTAACCTCTCACCATGGATCACTCATTGGTATTCTACCATCTAAGGTAGTTTCTGGATGGATACAGACTGGAGATCGCTGCTTTTCTTATTTTCGTCTAACAAGACACGACTTACGGGTAACAGCCCCCACAACATAAAAAGTGTTCTTCAATTTCGCAAACTTTCTACCTCACTGCATTCTGTCCAGCATGGTTATCCTTTTCCTTCTGGTACTTCTCCTTCCTAACTTCTCCCCTCTATCATAGTCTTATATCCTTATTACTTTACCGCATATTAATTTTGTTCAAATGGGATAACATTCTGAATGATCTCTCGTAGCCCTTTGCTCGGATGGAAGGAATAACCAAGGTAACATTTGTTGAAACGCAAGAGGCTCAGTGAAAGAACGAATATATTTGACACTTGAGAGAAACGCCATCGAGACCCTGGTAAATCCTTCTCACGTGGATACTTTCTTTTCCTTTGCACGCATATCACCTTCGCTCACAACTGACCACTTCATGACCAACATCTCTTAACCGACTTAAGAATAACGGATAGCATATGACCACGAGATCTAATAACCATCCTTTTCATAAACATCCTTTACATAACCGCGACACCTCATAACCACGATATCCCATAAGCGGACATTATTTATACGTGTTTCACATAACCGCACAATGTCGTAAATGGCTACCTAACAACCGAGCAGATTCTACATAATTATGAGTATACAGAACGTCCGGTTATGAAGTGGCCGTTTATGACGTTGTGTGGTTATGTGAACACGATTATATAGCGTGTAGGTATGAGATATCATGGTTATGTACTCTACGTTTATCTACAGCCGGGTATGAGATCTCCTATATGAAGTAGTCAGTTATGACAATGTGGATGGCTTCCCTCTGGATTATTGTTGGCAAGTGATTATTTTAGTCACCAATCGACAGAATGAAGCCAATGAATTTGAAAATAGGGTGAAACCTGCCAACGTTGATAATATCAGATATATATATATATATATATATATATATATATATATATATATATATATATATAATGGGCTGACACAATATAACACAAATAGAATGGAATAGCAACATTTAAAAGGACACTCACACGAATAATTGTTCGAGCTTTCGGCCCTCTCAGAGGCCTTCTTCAAGAGAGTCTCTCTTGAAGAAGGCCTCTGAGAGGGCCGAAAGCTCGAACAATTATCCGTGTGAGTGTCCTTTTAAATGTTGCTATTCCATTCTATTTGTGTTATATTGTGTCAGCCCATTATTGTGCCGCTCGTGTGAGTTTTTCCGTACAATCGTTATAATATATATATATATATATATATATATATATATATATATATATATATATATATATATATATATATATATATATAAATATCTTCGAAATGGAACGCTCATCGGCGACACACAAATATATAAAAACACAGATGTAGATTTTTAGAATATAGAGACACAAAGAAAGGACACTCACAATTTGTTATTTTACGTTGCGACAGCACGGCTGTCGTCTTCAGTGTCCTTTCTTTGTGTCTCTATATTCTAAAAATCTACATCTGTGTTTATATATATATATATATATATATCGAAATCCTTTATTTGTTATATATATATATATATATATATATATATATATATATATATATATATATATATACATACATACACACACACAAACACGCACACACACTAAGTAAACCCTGCTGAAAGATTAACCTAAAGAGTACCAGCAGAAAGAGTTCTGGCTATTTACTCCACGAGTGAATTTCAATGACAGTTTCATACAAAGATGTTCATTTGATAATCGTGTTTGAGTGGCTAACCCTCTGTGGAACTGTGTCACTTATGTCCCGAAACCTTTATTAATGGAAATTACGCTCGTAATTTTCTGGACTGAAAACTTAGACAAAAAAGTGAATTCATTAATACATTTACGTGTTCATTTATTTCTCACAAAAATATCGATATTCTTTCCTTTCACCTGCATTAGATGGAAAATATCCTTATTCTCGGAAATATAACGTAGTTCCTTGAAATTTCATCCGGAAGAGGTTTAATATTAGCAATCAAATGCGGCCCATATCTACTGTGATAAAAGAAGTACGCAGTAGACATGGTGAAATGCGCTAACATATAATTCTGTACTGCAGTGCAGTGATACACAAATTATGCATATTTCTTACCCTTGGAATTAGAACGCGGGGAGGTTTTCGCGTCGAAACTTTCTAACGCTGAACCGAGCAATTCCCTCGCTTTCCCCTTCCCCCTCTGTGCCCTTCCGCTTTGTTCCGTTGCCGCTCGTCCCGTGGGACAGCGGACGCGTCCTACGTCGCATGGAATAAGTGTCCACTGGTGTGTAGGACACTGATTCCTCGCATTCACCCCGGCCCCTCGCAACCATCCACCTCCCTCGGGTATACCCAGGGGCGTTTTACGGCCACGCCGCCCCTCCCCTTGTCTCACTAACCCGCAAGGTGCCCAATTCTCTCCAGTCACTCTCTCCCGAGGAGAGGTCGGTGTGAATATTTGCTCGAAGGCCGAAGTATGACGAGGGTGACATTATGAGGAAGGGGGAGGACATTTTGCCAGGGGCCTCGCGGGGTCGAAATCCTTTATTTTTTTCCCCTTAGCTTTCCCATCCTCACCCTCCCCCATCCGCCGTTCACTTTTTTCGCCCAGCTATCGTGGATGGACTGTCGACCACGATGGAAAGTCTACGTGTGGTGTGCTACATATTTTTCAGTGTGGTGTTAAACAAAGGACACGACAGCCTCATGCTTTCCAACTGACTTCCGAGTGATTGATCACTTTCCCAGTAAAGATTACAAATGTCAGAACAATATCTATTTAGTTTTTTTAAATCGATCCCGTCAATTGAAAAGCGGAAAGAGGAACAAATAATCAGAATTAATAATTTTAATTTATGGGCAACTACTAAGATTCAGAAGGACTTTTTAAAGATACGCAAGCTCATGTTTTTTCATATATATATATATATATATATATATATATATATATATATATATATATATATATATATATATATATATATATATATATTGCGATAATTTCTTTCATAATAAACACGTATCTACGTGCATGTCGATTACCACAGGGTCACTACCTCAGTGAAACTACAACAAAAACAATATTAATCATTCCAATCGCTGACCATTTAATGGCATATTTGTCGCGATCTCAAGATTCTCGAACGCCTGAATTATCTGCAGCCCAGGTTTTTTTAACGATATTATCAAGACCGATTAGAGCGGACTCGTGGAATCCTACCCCAATCACAAGTCGTTCGGGACAATGGTCCTCCTACACAAGTCTTGGCTCCGAACGAATCTCAACACGTGTATTTACACGCATCCCACATTTAAGGGCCCGGAGATTAACGACTAGGGACTCTCCTCCGTCGTGAGACCGTGGCGAGATGCGGTCCGCGCCGCCACGGCTTTGAACCGCAAGAAGAGAGAGAGGTCACACCACTCGCACGCGAAGAGGCGATTTGCACAAGATGGTATCACACAAAAGGCAAAACGAAACTTATCTCACGTGGTGTCTTCCTTTTCTTCCCACCAACACCACTGAGGGAGAGAGAGAAAATAACGAGAGGGGGAGAGCGAATATATTGTAAGGAGATAGAGTGGAGTTGTGTAGTCTATAAAAAATAAATAAATAAATGTAGGGTGCGAGTGAATAAAGTGTGAAAGGGCAGAGGACCGAGTGATACCTATCACCCCCCCCCTTCCGCCATTATCCCCTCCCTGAAAACCCCCGATCCCTTATATATACATATATCCGTCCCTTGTGTCGCCTCCTTCTACCATCGCACGCCCCGCACCCACCCCCGACAAGGGCGCCGCCATCGGCAAACAAGCCGAACCGACTCGCACACGATGTCACCGACTTCTCGCCGACGCACTCGCGAACGTCCTCCCTCCTTCCCCTTACCATTCCCTCCCTTTCTCCCTCAAACCATGCTTCTTTTTTTTCTGCTCAACCCCCTTCCACCACTCCCAACACACCCATCCGTCCTCCTCCCCTCGCTTCTCCCTCCCCTCCCGGACAAACGGGATCGCTTACAGGTGTCGATTTCACAGTCTCCGGGCCCCCGAGACGAAGGAGAGAGAGAGAGAGAGAGAGAGGTCGGGGAGGCGCGGGGGCGAAGGAAATAAAACAGAAAGGAAGGTGAGACAAAGGAGGAGCGAGGGGTGGGTTGCTCAGAGGGCGGGTGGGGTATGATATGGAGAAGGGAGAGCATATGTTTTTTTTTATTCTTTCGTCCGAAGGGATGGGCAATGGGTGGGGGGGGCGGGGGTCGAGGGAAAGTATGCGAAACACGTCAAGGGCTTTATATATATGAATGCGTAATTCGAGATCCATTGTGCGGCTAATATTTTCGTGCGCAAATTGCCGGAATGAAAGTAAAGGAGACAAGTGATGATGGTCGAGAAACACGCCGACGGTGGAGATACCGCGTGAGGGGGATGAACGGTAACCCACTTCCTAGAGTCATAAAATAGAGAGCGCCGCCGTACCCTCAAGTGGCCGTAACATATTTCTAAACTATCTTTCACGAGTGTGGCAGAGTTACAGGCTGTTATCACGAAGGTCACATTTGTAAATTGCGTGAGCGACAAAGATGAACAACGATCTTTCAGATGTGGGTTTAGTATTAAAAATATCACGGGAAACATTACGTTTAAAAAATGACAGTCATTAATTAAATGGTCATGACCCATCTTGATGGACATTAAACATTTCATCTTGAAGACTAAAATACGGACGATTGACTCGAGGTTCAATTGTCGTCAGCAAGATTTCATCATATTAACTAAAACAACAAATGTATTTCCCTCAGGTAATTTAGTCATTTAATTTTCTTGTGATATTTACCGGATATAGCCATGGGATGATCTGGACGATAGAATTTTACATAGCAAAGCACAAATAGAAAGACAAATGCTTTGTTAGCTAAGTACGATGAAAAATACTTGTAAAAAATTTTTAAGCTTAATATCATATAATTTGCCTTGCAGGATTAACTGAGCGATTCTTACTCCTAAGGTATAAGTTCCCTAAAGTTAAGAACCCAGGATAAAAGTAAAAAGATATTATTTATTTATACTAGGTATGAAGCACTGCAATCTCCCGCGCTCTTCGTTCATATGGTAATCCTCAAATTCGAAAAAATTTCATTCCAACCCAAAATCTCGGTGGATATTAGCTGTGAGGCTGTAATTTAAAATAGGAAGGTTAAATGAAAGCTAAATGCAACCATTATGCGATAAAATACGTAGAATATGGATCCTTTCCCGAACGGTTGTGATTAGAACGATCTCTAATATGCATCAAGTTATAGGAACTCTGCGGGGCTGCATTAATTCAAGTTTGGAACCCAGACTGGGGTCCAAGAAGTACAAACCACTAATGTTTGAGTTGAGGTGACTGGCCCTGTGGAGTTTGAGGGGAAAATACTCGTAATGAAGAGACTGACATCGTTGGACTAAGTCAAGGTGACATCCCGGATGAGGCTCGCGTAGACGAATACCGTGAGCGGGGGTCGATTTGGATCTCCCCGTCAGAATGGCAAGGGGGATTAAAGCAAGTAGGGATAAGGGGACACGAGTGGAGCGCCACTCCTATCAGGAGCGGGGGCCCTCGCCACCGGGAAATGATATCGCGCTAGGAGGATGGAACTCGTTCTTCGCGTTTTTTTAGCTTGCGTGTTTTAGAGCGCTGAGGGCGTCACGAGCTGGTGACTCCCCTCGCACCCTGAGCACATTCGACCACTCCCCTTCTCGACCCCCGTCCTTCCGTGTTCCTCACTCTCTTTCCCCCTCCCTTACCCTCCCTTTCTTCCTTCGCATCCCCCTCTTTGCTTCTCTCCTCTTCTTTCATTCACAACGCGTCGAAGCCGCTGTCCTTTATCCCTTCCCTCCTCATGTACCCTCTCCCCCTCTCTTCCCTCTTCCTCTCTTCCCCTCGCACTGCGCAACCCCATCCACCACGGCGATCTTTTGTTGGCAACTCTTCTTCTCCAACAATGGCCTTGCGAACAAAGGGCGGGGCCCTTTCATTAGGTTGTTTTTCGTTTTTTTCTCTACCTAAGTTTACAGATGTGAGTATAAATGTTTCGTTTCTCCCCAGGCGGCGAGCACGAGCGTGAAGTTGAGCGTGTTTTAAACCTCGAGTGTTGGGTTGGACCGCGTGCGGGGGCCTCCGCCGGAAATCGGACGTATTCTATTCGTCTGTCTAATGTTGTTTTCTCCTTTTCAATAAAACCATTCTTTACTTTATGCAGACTTCCAAAGTAGAATCGAATCATGAAACTTTGGACGTTTGCTTGAAGGTGGAGGCACACTTAATGAGCACAATATCAATTGCCCAATATCCGATAATATCAAAATAAAAGTTTTTAAAAGAATAAAGAATAATAATTAAAAAAAGTAAAATCTGGGTGCTGTTACAGGATTAAACGTTGACCTTGTCCCTTTAAGGAAACATTTTCAAAGGGAATACGAGTACGTGTATTAACGAACCACGATTCTACAAGTATACAACAGTTGTACCTATATCTTAGACAAAATATTACTAGATAAAATACTGAATGTAATTATAATGTATGTACCAAACAAATGATATTAATTGGAGTTGATGAACTTCGCTCCTGCCTTAAGTTAGTCCAATCCACATCATCTGGACCGATCAGCAGGCCAATTGAGGTCCCCGATTTTCTTCTCATGTGTATACACCTGATTTGATTTTAAGTCTCTAATTCGACAAGCGGACTAAATTTTCTATCGTTTCTTTTACTTGCAGGTAAGACAATCATCTCACCACGACAGAGTCATAAGTAAACGGTCACCCGACGGGTGATTTTGAGCATGGAAGGCGGGCCGAGGTGACAACAGAGCCCAGAGGACCCGGTAATAGCTTCCTAGGACGCTACGTGAGGGTCTAAATTTAGTTCCCATGTATCTTCATTTCCGTGAAACTCCCTCCGGTATTTTCTTCACCTTCCGCAGGCAGGACAGACACGGAATACTTTCCCCACACCGAGGGGGAACGATTAAAAAGGAAAACAAATAAATAACCACGGGGGCTTCTCAAACACTGGATATATGTACCTCTCCCCAACTCCTCCCACCCCCCCCCCTCTTCCTTCGCCACATTTCCGCCACTCGTGAGAGGACTCTTCTTCACTCTATGGCCCTCCGACCACCCCCCCCCCCACTTCACCACCCGTCACTCTCGCCGTCCCACGGCGGAAATCGACCTCGCCGAGCGGGACGTCCCGCCTCAAGCCGCCGGGGCCACCGCTCGTCGCGGTGGACGTCGAGGTCGGCCGGGGCGACCCAACCCTTCCCCACTCCCTCCCCTTGCTGCTTCTCCCGGGCCCAGAGTCGGGAATAATTCGTTCGTACTACGAATGAATATTATCGTTTTCGTTCTCAAGGTAAACGTCGTTACCTTCACGACAACTTTAGAGACTGTGAGATTCTCGGTTTTGTGCGAGTACTGGGTGATTGCGAGGTACGAATCGTTACTCACGGCATACGGAAGAATTAACTCCTCGTGTCGCTCTTCCCTGATGTCGTTGAGCGACGGCTAATACAGACGACTACTTGAATGATACGCTAAGAAGGCAATGAGTGCGGTCTAAGGTTCATTTTCGGCACGATTACGTGAGGTCGTAGAAGAATAAATATTTAAATATGATTGATTAACTTCTCTCTCCTTCATTTAAGTTTTTGAATAATATCCTCCAAAATTAAAGCACCTAATTTCCATAAATTTCCCTCCTCTACAAACCAAGTATTCATTCGAAACACCCGACCCAAGGCTTCGTTATTCGTCGAGATGGGAATGTGGAAAAGAAACCAATCGAAGTGTTTTCCGCCGACGAAGAACATCCTCAGGTTTTGCAATTTTCTGGCGGTTACGGATAAACCGATCCCGATGACATTACCCGAAGGACGTAATTTCTCCTTCGCGACCCAGCGCAAGACTCAAAACCTCGCGCCCCTGGACACTTACATCCCCATCCCCCTTCCTCGTCAGCCTCCCCCTCTCCTACACCGTTGACCTCCCTCCCCCCAACCCACTCCGCCGTCGTCGCCCGCTACCGCCTCGCACTCTCGAATTCCTTCCTCGCCCATCTCACCGTCGTAACTGCCGTCTCTCCCGGGCCAATTTAAATACTTGGGGCACCTTAATGAACGCGCGTGGGGACCTTCTCTCCAGGACCGCCGCCGCCTGGGCAGGAGGGGGGGGGGGAATAGTGTAATGCTCCTTAGAGGGAGGGTGGTTGGGGGCTGGCTGGGTACGACGGGACTCAGCCGACTCGACCCGTTTCGGGATTTTTATTCCTCCCCTCCTTTTATTTCTCTTTTCTTTTTTTTTTAATTCTCTCCTCCGATTCTTTCCTTCCAAAAGGGAAAACATTTAGTGCGGGCGGGGAGTGGAGGAAGGGATGGGGGAGGGATGACTGGAGGTGAAGCTGACATAAAGAATGAATGGTCGAGTTAGTCGATTAGTGTTTTTACGGACGTAAGTAATTGTCCCGTACATTTTTTCCCCCTAGACCGGACGGCGAGGCGAGCATCACCGTTGAGTCCCGCTCTCCGGAGGGAACGACCACCGTCGACGCGGGAATCCCACCGACGACGTATTTGTCAGCGTAAATTATTTCAACGGTTGCGGGCGGTGCGAGGTGTGCATACGTGACCAAAATAATTACGAGGGCCGGGGACCGCTGTCAAACCATTTCCTTCAAATTAAAACGCCGTAAAGATAACTTTACAGAAAGAGATTAGTGATGCTTCCCAGCCGCTAATGATTAACATGCGGCACGCTTATGAAAATTTCAGTAGTCTATTCAGGAACAGATCGCAGCTGTGTCAACAGTAATCGGATTTCGGCAACTCCGATGACTGAGGTATATTTGTACTGTAGGCACGTTTCCAATAAAAGCATTACCTCATGGCAAATATTAATGTCGGTAGTGGGATTCGAGCTCGAGACCTCAATTCTAAACAGTGAACGTGGTGCTCACTATATTAACTCATTCAGGCATATTCATATACTGATTTGTCATTTTTAGATTCTTAAGCTCTATACTTATGGCAATGAAATGCTTTATGAGTTCTATGTTTTAGTATGAGTACATATAGCATATTAGATATACGAGGGTCATCCGGAAAGTAGTACCCGTTCGTGCCGCATGAAGTGCTGACGACGCGAGTAGCCGCTGGACGAGGTCAGATAGCTTCAGTGGCTTGTCTGCCTTCTCTGAGCCAAGTTGCGTGACGCTAGCATTGCCTGTGTTGTTTCTGTGATTGTTTACAATGTTTAAAAAAATTGAGAACGCCGCCAGTTGTGAAGTGAGGGCAGTGATTAAATTCCTCAATGCAAGAAACGTTCGCCCATGTGATATTCATCGCCAATTAAAGGAGGTGTATGGAGACAATGTAATGGACGAGTCGTCTGTTCGGCGGTGGTGTCGCAACTTCAACATGGGGAGGGGGAACACACACGACGATGAGCGTTCGGAGAGACCGTCTGTCATTACAGACCAACTGGTGAGCTCAGTTGACGAATTCGTGAGGAACGATCGGCGCGTCACAATTGATGACATCTGTGAGCATTTTCCCAATGTTTCTCGAACAATTGTTCATGAAATTGTTAAACACCATCTGCATTATGCAAAAATTTGTGCAAGATGGGTCCCTCGCGTATCTCAATGAGCTGGCGGCGAAGGACTATGCAGCAGGAATACAGAAACTTGTCACACGTTATGACAAATGCCTTAATTTGCTTGGAGATTATGTTGAGAAGTAGTTTAAAGTATCCTCTTTCAAATAAAATTTTTTATGTTTGTTAATATTTACTTTTGTGTCTTTATTTCACGAACGGGTACTACTTTCCGGATGACCCTCGTATATTGGTATGTCTTGTCGATAGGGAGGTAGAGAGAGGTTTAAGGAAAGGGAGGGTAGGCTGTGAAATATTTATTCATAAAATATATTGTCCACGAAACGAAACAGATGTAACTTTTTTAAAGATACTCTATCAATTGATGAAAGAACGAGCTTTTATTTCAATTTATCTCATATTAGTCGCACGTTTCGCACGCTATGCTTAAAGGATGAAATTAAACATTTTTGTGGCTTCCAACTTTGGAAATAGTACATTCAATATCAAATTTCAAGCTGAAGAAAAAATCATGTCACAAGCGCAACTTTATATTTCCTATTTATCATTTAAAGGAAGAAAGGAAATAAAAAGGTTTAAGGACTCGTGCTTACCAAATTATTTTTAGTATTCCCAACATCTTCCGCTATTCCATCGCATCTCCGATTTCTAACCATCTTGAACATTTGACGTCAGTTGGTTTACTGCAAAGGATAAAACATACTACCTTGATCAAAACGTTCCCGGAATAACCACCGTGTGGCGCTCCCATCGTTCCGATTTGAGTTCTGTTTTTTTTTGTTAAATTGGTACATCTGTTGTTGATATTCCCTTTAAATCTTAGTGTCATAACTTGACATTTGCAAAAGTTACGTAGCCAAGAGTACATCTATCTCTGTGTGTGTTGGCGATTTTTTACAATTGCAGAAATGGATTTAAATTTGCAACAACGAACTTGCATTAAATTTTGCGTAAAAAACGGATTTAGTGGCGCACGGACGTTGGAAATGTTGGAAAAGTGTTTCGGCAACGATTCTCTAAAAAAAACGGTCGTTTACCAGTGGCACGAGCGGTTCAGAAGTGGTCGTGAGTCAATCGAAGATGATGAACGCAGTGGCAGACCATCGACATCGAAAGTCGGTGAAAAAATTGATAAAGTAAAAGAAATTTTGGTCAATAACCGCAAATTAACCATCAGAGAAATATCGGAGGACTTGAACATTGCCTATGGATCCGCCCAAGACATTGTGGTTAATGATTTGGGTTTCCGTCGTGTAGCAGCAAAGTTGGTGCCAAAAGACCTCAATTTCATGCAAAAAAGAGACCGTGTTGACGTCGCAAAAGACATGATTTGCGAGGCTGAATCCGATCCCACATTCATCAAAAGGATCATTACTGAAGACGAGACGTGGCTTTATGAGTACGACACGCAATCCAGACATCAGGCAAGTGAATGGCGTTCACCAAATGAGCCGAGACCAAAAAAACCACGTCGTTTTCAGTCAAAAAAGAAGGCAATGCTGACGGTTTTCATGGATTACAACGGTGTAGTGCATCATGAATTTTTGCCAGAAGGCCAGACAGTAAACAAAGAGTATTATTTGGGCGTTATGAGACGTTTGCGTGAAGCAATTCGCCGAAAGAGACCAGAAATGTGGGCAGAAAACTCGTGGATTTTGCACCATGATAACGCACCGTCGCACAGTGCTATCATTATTCGTAATTTTTTGACGAAAAATGCAACAAATACCATCCAACAGCCACCGAATTCACCTGATTTGGCTCCCTGTGACTTCTTTCTGTCCAATCGAGTTAAAAAACCATTACGGGGAACGCGTTTTAGCAGCCGAGAGGAAGTAATGGAAAAATCGCAGGAAGCACTGATGGACATACCGAAAACCGAATATAAAAAATGTTTCGAGGATTGGATCAAGCGCTGGCATAAGTGTGTTGCAGTCGATGGGGATTACTTTGAAGGGGACAATATAGATTTAGATGAATAAACTTGTATTTTTAATTTTCTGAATAAATTCCGGGAAATTTTTGATCAAGGTAGTATGTACTACTATTGGAAAGGTATTGTTAAACTTATCAGCTGACCTGCAAAATTGCGGGGACGTGTACATTCTCTCGCCGAAAATTCGCAGAGGGCATTATTAAAAACTCCATCCAATGAAAAAGGAGCGAAGTATGTACTTACTCCGGTATGGGCAGGCACGGAGCTTTATTCGTGCGCGGCTCTGCCCAACACCTTCCCTCACCGCTCACTTCGGATAGAGCGAAGTGCATCATATCACGCACGCACAATCCATCCCGGCCCCTACGTCCGTAACCACTGGGGAGAGAGAGAGGGTGGAGGGGGAGAGGGAACCCCTCCCTTAATGGGCAGTCGGCGAAGGGACGAGAGGACGGCGAGATGAGGGTGGGGAGATAACGAAGCGGTGAGGAGCGGCACGGGGACGGCGAAGGCCGTCCGTCCCCGCGGGTCGACTACCGGGTTTCGGAAGCAAGAGGTTCCAGGGGTGTCGTGCGAGAGAGAGTGGGAGCAATTACTACGCGGTGTGGAGGGCGTGCCGGGCATCAGCAGTCAGGGGACGTGTCGTATGGTCGTGTACACGCATGCAGCGTGACGGTTTCCCCGCCCCTGGCGCGGATCAACAGGTGAAGACGGTTGAGAACTTGTTCGGTTGGGGGGATGAAAGTGGTCAGGGGCGTGGGGGAAAGAGGTCTCCCGATCGAGACGGCGCTCCTATGCATCCCTCGACGTCCGCGTGGCCATCCTTCAATATTGTCACCACCGTCTCCGTTCGCGCTATAGTACAGTTTACGTATTTCCTGTTATATTAAAAAAAAAAGACAGGAAAGCATCCTGAATTCCTTTCTGGCCATATTCCGCCATCGCCACAATATTTGTACAGACAATATTTTTCCCGCCGGTCCTAATAAGGTACTGTACAAGTGTGTGGGTGTGTGTATATATATACAATATGTATATACATTTTATATATATATATATATATATATATATATATATATATATATATATATCCTTAACTCTAGTGGATAAGAGTAAAGTTGGAATGGCCCCATGTCAAGAAACGTAAACCCATTCGAGTCACCGATAAATTTATAGAGATTTCTTCGAAACTCATCATTGACAGCCATTTACATACTGTATTGTTCCAATGAGATTAGTTATGCATATAAAACGGGTGAGTCGATACATATACCTATACATGCACACACACACACACATTTATATATATATATATATATATATATATATATATATATATATATATATATATATATATATATATATACACGCACATCGCGGAAAATACCTTTCAAATGGAGCCTAAACCTGAATTTCAGGTCGAGGAAATATTTGCGGGTCATCATGTTGCCGTCCATAAAGTGATGCTGATATAATACCCACAAAAGGTGATCCAGATTTAGTGAAAAAAGAAATGACCACTTTAAGAAGTTAAAATTCACTATTAAAATATTTTCGAGGCATGTAGGTAAGAATTTTCCCGAATTTCATCATTCCACTCCGGTAGGTTTGCTGATTAGCAATTAAGTGCCACCATAACAATAGATTCTTGCGGAACAGTTCAGGATATAAATCAACGTCCTCATTTGCTCTCCTTTTACGCATAGCCTCATTATGGTCCAACTATTTATTTTCAAATGGTTGATATCACATTTTTTAGGCTTACTTTAGTGTTTTTATACGATTATTTTTTCACACGTTCTAAGTAAAGGCTTCACAGTTGAATATACATGTATATATTTCATAATAGCTCTAGTTGAGGTTACACGTATGAGAATTAACAGCTCTGATGTAAATAAAGAAATACGTGTACTTTTAGATGCGCCATAGAAATAAATTACGCATTTACGACGACGTATTTTAACGAACAAGAATAATGTCCTTATCGACTCCAGACATAAATGCTAAGGGTGCCTCTAGTATTTTTCTACCTGCAATACTTATTAAACGCTTAATTATTCAAGTATAACGGCGACCATGAGTGTTTTTATTACCAAATTACTTGCTTGTCTCAAAGGAAATGTTTACTTAAATACTTATAGACGGAAACATATTTTGTCTTTGTAGGAGCGTGGAAATCCAAACTGGTCTAACTAGGAAACGGGGATTTATTTGGAAATAGTACCATATACACCAGTAACTTGCCAATTTAAAGGGATGATTATTGAGTGAACACACGTATAGGCTTCTGCCGCACTATAAAATGAACACACGTATAGGCTTCTGCCGTTGTAGTCCTTAATGTTGCACCAAACGCTTTCTATGTCATCTACGTCGCATTCATATCGTTGGCTACTAAGATGTGACTTTACTGCAATGAATACTCCCCCACCCAACCTATTTGGTCTGTCCCTTCTGTAAATTGTGAAACCGTTTGGAAAAACCTCATTGTTTGCTATATCTCCCGTGAGCCAACTTTCTGTTCCAACTACTATGTCTGCGTTTGTACTGACAAAAATATGTTCAATATCCGATATTTTGTTCCTAATGCTACGGCAGTTTAATGTTATAATTTTAATATGGCTAATAACTTCTTGTTTTTCGGTTTTATGTACGCTAACAAAACTGTTTTGAGACGATTCGTGGTGAACAGAGACAAAAGAATTACATTCACTTGCATTGCTATCTGTTATGTATGTAGAGGCACCAATTTTATTAAATTTACGTGGGTTATATGTTGTTTTAACGCAAGTATTTGTTTGTTCAATTTTTTTGGGGATATGAGAGGCATTACCTGAACTGAATTGACAAAAAGCGCTGGATTCTACTTTATTTTTCCCAATATATGACCTACGCTCTTGCCTACCAGCTATGCTAAACCCTCGAAACGTGTTCGTGTATCATATACTTCCTTCTGTTGGTAGTTCAGCAGGGGTATATTCGTTTGAATTGATTGGTCTGATTCATGTCGATCATGTTCACGTTCACGTTCCAATTCTCGATTAAACGCGTCGTTCATTCCACTGGCTGGCGCTGGCATTTCTAACTTCACTAATTAACTGCCGCAATTGAGGTAACACATGTCCTCAATCAACAGCAAAGCCTGGTAATGCATCTCCTCATTTACCTCAATATCGGGATTTCTCTAACTTAGGCAAATTAGATGTATTATGTCTTCTGACATGTTATCCTTGTATTTGTTCCACATGTCACGTGGATTGGATGGGAAGCTTGTCGAAAGCATGGTAGCAAATAATGTGAGTATCTTACTTGGAGATTTAGAAATAGTTACTTCAACGTTTGTCGTGCCTGCCCCAATGATTATCGTTTTCAAACAAATTTAGCTCTTGACTTGCAGCACGAAATGTTGGGCACACTATACCACCATTAACAGCTCGTAGTGATTCGAACAATACTGGCCCTCAAACATTCACCAGTAACAACCGCAAATTGAAGAATCCATCATTCTTCTATGATTAGATATTTTACGATGAGATATTACGATATGATACGATATTTTACGATACGATATTACCATACGATACTTTTGCGAAATCTTAATGGTTATTCTGCTATTCTGGGTTGAGATAATAAAAAAAACCAAATATCATTGAAATTGACGATACGATATTGTAAGATTACATATCACGTTGCGATACTTACCTGTATACGATATTTTAATGGTTATTCTGCTATTCTGGTATGAGATGAATCCAAAAAACCACACATCGTTAAAATCGACGATACAATACGATATTTTAATGATTATTCTGCTATTCTGGAATGGATCGTATCGAAAAAATAAAGCATCATGAAAATTGGTTCGGCCGTTCTCGAGTTATAAATGGCGCAGCTAACTCGATTTACGTCATTCTTTTATATATAGATACAGATATATTCCTAAATAATTAATAATCACGTATCAAAAATATTATAGCCAATGTGGACCATGATCACGGCTTGTATTTACTTCACCCAGCATTCATCAACCAGGACCCAGAATAGCGACCACAATTTCGAATAACTCGGCCATTAGCTTATTCGAGGAATAAAAATCACTTTAATGTTATTTATTGTCATGCTAAAGGTTCAAAGAATTTGATGTAGATCATAGGAAGGCCGGCTCCATTTGTCGGGTATTTCTTGTTCAATGAAATCAAAAATTCTGCAACCGTTGTGGCGATTCCGCCCAAATGTTGGCCATTCGTTTGTTTCCATCGCAGCTTAATGGTCCACATGCCGAACTACTATTTACCCAAGGTTGATGAAATTGGAGAAAGAATCGTCAAATGAAGTCTCCGTCAAAGTCAATAAACCTAAAACCTGGTGGGGTACTCGTTGGATTAGATGCTTAAACTATGTTTCGGAATGGTCTGAAAAGGGATTTGAATGGATCGGATGAGTGAAATCATAGATAGGTGTGCTGTGAAACACAGACAGTTATTTTTAGTTCTTGGTCCTACTCTTCCGCGTTTAACGTTGAGTTAACAAGTACATTCAATGTGGAAGTGGGCACTGAAGGACGTCATTAGTCGAGGTAATTCAGCTAGGATATATGCTAATAATATTTCACCAAGACTTTGTGTGCAGCACTTTTTGTTTTATAGTTTCTACACAAGCTGGCTTTTCACGAATGAAGTCTTAATTAAAACTCTGATATTAAACTGCATATCTATCATTTTCACAATTTAGGATGTGCTCCTCCGTCGCCTTTTACTTCATAAAGATTATTAATGTCGACTGCTAATGGTGGATTTTTCGTGTGAAATTACTCCCTGCATTGCGCCCGTTTATCACATTTCAGAGTAACATGAAAATTATAACACAGGTATGTATGAGTAACATTCAAACGTAAACAGTTTTTGCGGTGGTTAAATTGCACTGTGGCATTCTTGTGATGATAAAGTTACGAGTCATTGTGGTAATTATTCCAGAAATAATTTCCTTTACTTTCCAATTTAATAATTTATTTCGATTTAGTGCGTGCGTGCGTGCACCCTAAGCGCGATTCGTGAGTGTGCACGAGGGAGACGGCCATGCACTCGTGAGGCGGTCGCTGCGGCAATCATGCTAATCCATTCACCTTGGTCATAACGGCACATCAGCAAGGGTTTAATGGAGGAAATTGATTGAATTACAATGGGCTTAGTGATCAATTAGAATTTCCCAGAATGATCTGGAAGCTCAGTGCCAGGAGCCCTTAACACCGAGAAAAAATAAGTAAGTATCTATACGAGGTCCGTTAAAAAAATGGGACGGTTTCTATAAATACTTGATTTTATTGGTTACCCTTCAATCATGCTTATCGCCTTCAAAATCGGCCGCCGATATGTGCTTAATGCTACCTACATTTTTTCCGGATTTCAAATACCACCTGGAACGCTTCTTTCGGGATAGCCATTTAATCTGCAGCACACTTTTATTGGATGTCTTCAATAGTTTCAAATCGGCGTTCTTTCAAGCTGGATTTCAAATTAGGAAATAAGAATAAGTCCTAAGGTGAGTAGGGTAGCTGGGGCATCTCCGGTGTGCTATTTTTGGCCAAAACCTCGGGAGCAATCAATGATGTGTTCGCCGGTGTGTTGTCGTGATGAAAGCACCAAGACTTTTTTTTCCACATTAGTGGTCTCTTCCGCCAAAGTATTCTGTCGAAAGGGTTAATCACGATTCGATACTGATTTTAGCTTGAGTGACAATATCCCTGACAGTTATCCTACGCTTTGCCTGCTCAAAATCATTTACACTTTTTGTTGACATCAATGGTCGTCCACTTCTCGGTTCCTCATCGGTTGAGGTATGTCCACACCGGAAGCGGTTTTACGGACGAAAACACTGTGCCCGATTCATGGATTCATTGCCAAGTGCCTCTTTCAATCATTGCACACATTTCAGTTGCACTTTTACCGAGGTTAAAACAAAGTGCAATGCACACTCGCTGCTCCTCCGACACTCTCACTGACACAGGAGTTCGTACAGCAAGCATGGGCGAGCTCAGACAATAGAGAATTGAGATGGAACCTCGAGCAAAGTGGTGTTTTGATTCTCACAAACGCCACTACGAGGCGTTGCTTCCCTGATTGTTATCGTTCAAGCAGTTGGCAAATAGAAAGACCGGTCGTATCTTTTTGGTGCAGACTTTGTACGATTACATAACTTCATGAAATAAAATGACTCTTTATCTGATATAAACAAATTTAATTATGTTCTCGCTAGATAAATTTCAAAATCATACCATCATACCTACAGAACGTTTTGGAAAACGGGTGATAAAATGAAAAATTTTTAATAATTGCGCATAAATTATCAGGACTTATTTTGTAGTTGGGCAGCGGATTTCCAAAGTTGCTGTGGGTATTCTGCTGCTTGGTCACACTGAAAAACCTGCAGAAGGGGTGGAGAATCTCAGGACGAAGATGGAACTTATTCGGTTGACTTGCAATATCTCACTTAAGTTGCAGTGGTCAAAGAGCGCTTCCGATGGTTTCTTCTAACGGTCGGCCACGCGAATAAACCAACACCACCGGCCATTGACAATAAGTGCGCGACCATCGACCGAATACAAATACGCGTCATGCATTCATTACTGCTTACCGATCAAGGGTACTTGATGAACCAATGCACGTGTTCATTTGCCTTTAATATTTAATCGTGGTTAATGTTTTTTAGACTCGCCAATTTACATGGCCTTGGTGGTGCAACGTTGGATGCTATACGCATGAATTGGTGAACGAGTCCTGAAGTAAGGAGTAAGACGAAGGATTTCATACCACAAGTCTCTTTCGGAGCGAATGTCAAATTTGAAGTCGGGCCAAAAGGACGCTCCATATATGTTAATACTTTTGACGTCCACTTTTGCCTTTGAAGAAGCCACGGTTCAGAGGCAAAGGGGTTGCAAATCAACACGAGAAAAAAAATATATGACATTAATTCGAAGGTATTTGAAATTGTTTCTTGCCTCCTTTGGCCGTTAGGTTTCCATTCGAGTGCTATGCCTGTTCATATACGCATTCCTCGCCTCTCTTCTCATATGATTCAACCTAGCGCTGCCTTCGCATTTTTTATCCCCAAATGATAATGTCTGATTACATTGAAGCCTGATGCCTTCGTTGCTTGATTGGTCTCTCATGGATATTCCGACGATATTATCTAAAATCGTCTTCAGTTGGACGGCTTGCAACATGCTCCAGCTTTTGTTCGCGCCTTCCCTCGCATCAGTGCCACACTTTGCGGTTGCTCTACATATAACAGGTGCTGTAAATATTCACCTAATAGTCCAACTGGCCCGGCCAAAATGTCTCAGATGTCTCCTTCAGGCATATCCCTTTCATTTACACGGACTTGGTGATTTCCTGCCTCTATGGATATGTCCATGCCGAGATATTTAGAATGTATTTCAGCCTCTGCATTCAAACACAATTATCAATTATCCCCCTGACCGGCACTTCAGAGGTCTCCTTTGTCTCTCCCTTCCATTTGAAAAACCCTGACGCCCTCATCCCTTACCTTTTCCTCCTGGTGCTGCACCCCCTGCCACACACCTTTTTGGTGGCTCGCAGGGTATTGATGTAGATGTAGATGTAGATGTTGAGTCAGGAAAGCTTGGCAATTTACAATAATGTGAATTTGCCGTACTTCACAATATCAGAGTTTGAATTTTTATGCGTTTAAATGTACCATATCTTATCTGAAACTTATTATTATTCAATGAAACACATTAGCAGGTAGAGAATACGAAATTCACCACAGAAATTATCTTCCTGTGAGAACATGTTTGAGCAAATTTTAACGACCCCTAATAAAGTTGATGATATTTGGTCAACGACCTAAAATAACGGTCTTAAATAATGGGGGGTAATAGGACCACCGTTTGAAGATTGTTTAGAAGGACGGGGCAGGTTGGACTAATGTGGCCCACACTGCTTCAAGGTCACCTCGGCTAGAAAAATAAAGGGGGCTCTGCTCACTATTTCTCAGAATCGCTATCTCTCCATGAATTGGTTTCCATTTTCCAAGAAATGCCGATAATTGTCGATGTTGGTTAAACAGACTCGTGTTCTCGCTTGCTTAGAAATCTCGTTTACTCTGCTGACTGTTGACGAATGGCATACGTGGTTAAGCAGTCACTCATTGTCAACGATGGGGTGGCGAAAGGTATTTGCATTCATCAAATATTTCTGGGAGCAAAGATATGAAAATTACGACATTTTATCATTAAACATGGCCTAGGTTAAACTTCAAATCTCATGCCCCACTAAGCATACACGAAAAGGTTTTCGGCCTAAGGCCGTTTTACATAGAGATCAGTTTATTCAAAAAGTACAAAAAACCAACAATAAAATTTCCTGAAGTAATTCATATAAAGACGGCTTTATAATTATAGCTAAGTGTGGATTTGTGAATCCTTCCGCTTCATGACATAACCTGGCAAATCAGACATAGTGTTCTTAGTATTAGTAATAGTATTCTTAGTCACTGAAAATATAAAAACATGTGTTGAATAATGAGTCATCGACATAATGGGCGAATATTTGGAAGTAACTCATTGCAAATGTGTTGCTTAAACAACAAATTTCTATGACAATGCGTGCCATTGTTTTCATACCGATGGAGATTCGTGCAGCAATCGTGTAAATGGAATTAACTCGAAGAAAGGAGTGGTATATGTAAACGGGAATCTGACTGGACAGGAGGTGAAAGTTAAAATAATGTGCGCAAGAGAGAAAAATTAAGAAAATTTTAACATCAATGACCGCACATGAGCTTAAAACCTGGCGGTTAATACCATAAAATGTTGGACATTCTTAAAAAGAAATAAAATATAAAAATTGGTTGGGAAAATTGAAAGCATAACCTGATTTCTGCCTCCATCCGTAATTCTTACACCAGAGTACCTGGAAATAAATTCCTCCCTTTAACTTTCCATTTCGTATTACTGCGCTTCCTATACGTCGAATCTCCTCAACTCTTGTGGATACGAGAAAAGTCGGAACGGCCCCATGTCCAGAGACTTAAGCCCGCCCATTCGAGTCAACGATAAATTCACGGAGATTGCGTAAAAACTCACCGCTGAGAGCCGTTTACATGCAGCATCGTCCCAATGAGATTAGGTATGCATATGAAGCGGATGGGATGGTGCAAATAAACTACGGGACCGTTTCAAGAGAAGAGGGGGGAGTGACAGGCGAGGAATATCGGTCGCACTCCCCCGCTGAGAGAGGCCCTAAAAAAATACTTTCGATGAGCGCTTCTAATAGTCACGATTGACACGCTGTCCGAAAAAATGAAAACGAAGGGAGGGCCCGCGCCATAAAAACGCATATTGAAGTCGATTGAGGCGGGATGAGACCAGTGAATAAATCACATTGGCGGAACAATGAAGTCCCGCGGAGGGTGGGATGTATTCGAGAAGGAAGGAGGGAGAGGATTAATGGTCGGGGGAGGGGGTTACTATCGGTTAGGCGAGATGTTAAGGGTGTTGGCACACCGAAAGGGGTGGGATGCACTCACCAGGGCGGAGGACCAACAAGGGTAGGGAGATAAGATAAATGGAAAAGCCGAGGGAGGGGGAAGGCGGAATGTGCAGGGGTTGGGCGATTTGAAGCGTGGACATTAAAAACCTATCGCACAGAGGTCGGGTGTGACCTTGGAGATAAAAAGTGCGGTCTGGAAAGTTCTCGGAAAAATGCAATCATCGATAGAAAATTCAATCTCCTTTAGTGTGCCAGGAGACGAGTTTTTCTCATAAATGAGAATGTAAAAAAAAAAACTTCGTCGTAAATATTGAGTGGCTGCGCATTGGATCTGACTTATTTAAAAAAAAACGCGAATTAGAATAGCTCTTGCGTTTACGTTTAATAATAGTTCATTAAACGAAAGAAATAACCTAGTACTTCGCTTGTCCCAGCACAGATTTTAAAGTCTTCACGTGGCCCCAATAATTTGAAGGTTAGAGCTATCACGCACGTATTTGCAACCGTAATACGTAAGTTTGTGACCGAGGACAGTGCTGTAATTTTAAAACCCAGTTTTAACTAGTAGCACAGGAATTTCAAAAATCACTATTGGTTTCCCCGGCATTTTTAATATTTGATAACACTCACTTTGCCTATAAAAATAGGCAACAAAAAGGACACCTTTGTGCGAATTTCCTTGCATTATCATACAGTACGCGAGCGAGAGAGTGCAGTTTATTGATACCTTAAAGACTGCGCCCACTTCGACGAAACTTGGCAACTTACTTTCCAACGCGATTCGAATGGCATTTATCTCAGTGGGGAGGGTAGAGTTGATGCTGCTGTTATTGAGGTTTTTCCCTTATTGCCCCTAGTTTTGCGAACACATCAGCGGATTACTACGGATCGTACTCCTTCCCTATTGATAGAGAGGATGTCCATGATTCCAACCATTATGTCGTAACAATAAAGAGGAAAACTCCTAATGCTGCCTTGGCGAAAAGGTTACCAGACTTTTTTAAATTTTTTTGACATTTCCAATTAGTATTAGAATATTGCACCCGTTTAAATTTATCTCGTGTACAAATGCACTTGCTTCTTCTACGTCATTTCCAATTCCCCCTTAATTTCACCCCACTATTTAGAATTATTTCTTTATTTCACCTTCTAATATCATCATCGAATAATGAACCTAATTTTCTTGGCGACCACTTACATAATACCTTGGATATCCCTTAGCCTTATTCAACTTACCTTTGTGGTGCCCTTTAAACCAAATTGAAACTCCTCGAAGGACACCGATTCTGGCATGGCCTTGACATGATTGGTCCAATATCCAACTAAGCACCACGTACTTATTGCATGAGACTAATGTCATCAGTGACATTTAGTGAGTTTTACATGATCTGTAAACCCATTACATCTAGCATACAACTGACTCATTTAGCTGAAACTTAATTTTTTTTAAATTTCGGTGAAAGTAGATTAAGCGAAGAACAAAAACAAATCCTCGGAGAGTCTTCCTTTCAAAATACTTGAGTGCCAGAAGGTGATTATAGCCGTTTTATATTGTTGGGGAAGTTGAAAGCATTTTTCCTTTGTGGCGGAACAAAGACAAATTTCTGAGTCTCATTTGTTTATAGAGGTTTCATGCAAACCATTTCACCATCCAATCAACTTCTTGCGACGCTGAGTCACCGAATTAAAAAATTAACAATTTTTTACAACGAATTAAAAATTAACAATAATCTTGTCTTTCAAAAAATCCTCGTACACATCCAACAGCAAGCTTCCCTACCACCTCCTCTCCTTCCCTCAAAGTCCCCCGCTCTCCCTCTTTCCCCGTCTGCATTGTCCACATAACCGGAGGAGCTCCCGTTTCGACGCCCGCTGTTTTATTATTGGCACCTCCGCGGGGCTTGACCATAGTGCCCCCGAGAGACCACTAAGCTCCGGCCCATAGGAACGAGACAAGAGGATGTGTGTTTCGAGTCTGTGATGTGTGTGTGTGTGTGTGTGTATGTGTACATGCGCAACTCTCTCCCTCCCCCTTCCCAGAACCCCCGATCCTCAGCTCCCTCCTTCGGACGCGCCGCCTCTGCCCCCACCTCCCTCTCTCCCGATTCCCGTTCGTTTCGTGGCCTTCCACAACCCCCTTCCCCCCTCCATCTACTTCGGTCGGACCCCCTCCTCTCTCCCTTTCTCCGTCTCTCTCGAAGCATCCGCCCGGGTCGTAAATCTCGTGCGACCCGTGTCCACTTCCGCGCGCACACACAACACGCATACACACACAGAAACCACCCCCATTCCCCCACCCACACACACCATCCCGATTTGCACCGCCTGTCCTCCTGTTTCGCCCCAGGAGATTCTTTTCTCCCCCCCCCCCCTCTCTCTCTCCCTCCCGTCTCCTCCCCCCGACCTACCTCCTCTCTCCGTCCGCTGACCGCTGGCGAGACGCACGCTGCTAACCAGGCCAGAGGCTCCCTCGACCTTATTTCCTCCGGGAGGGTGGAAAAACCAAGGAAATTCCTCCCTCACCTCACTCTGCCGAAAAACTTTTGCCCCGTCACTTCGGAGGAATCAGTACTTGGTCGGTCGGTCGGTTACGGCCGAATTGGGAGTGACCCGGAAGGCGAGCGCACTCGTGGCCCTAGCACATTACGATCGGAATTTTAAGCGGTAGCTACCCCCGCCCATGTGGGCAGAATGCAAGCGATAAATTCAGCATCATTAAAAGGAATCTATCTGTTAAAAAGGTATGTTGCTGGATCGGCCCTAGCAACTATCAAGTACTATGCACCCCCATGAACTTCCCTCCTCCTACCCTATGCATCTTCATGAACTTATTATTTGGCCCACATAATTTCCTTCCTCAGTTCTGCACACTTCGTATTTTCCTTCATGCCGTCTAAAAAACCCAATTCTCTTGCTGCCCTTGCCCCGTTTATCTAACATTCTGACGCTCTGTAGCATGTCCCACAATCCCTACCCACATTTTCATCGAACCTTTGAATTTCACGCATCAACCTTTTCTCTTCTTCTATAATCGCCCTCTTGCATTAGAGACTAAGTGGTAGAGTCACGCAGCGGTGATCTCCATGTTATAAAATCTCTACCGATATATTCTTTACGTCTTTAAGCGATGTACACATAAAGTCCCTTCCTACAAATGCCTAACACTCGTAATACTAAGTACATTTTCCTCCAAAATATTTTCCAAATAGTAATAAATTAGGAGTTAGATATTAAAACCCCTTGATTATCCCAAACATTGGAAGACTTTGGAATCATTTAATGGTTTGTATTCCAATGCATTTCCATACATCTTGGTCAAAATTTTTACTGAATATCTTTGGCCCACTGAAGATAGAGTATGCCAAATAATCGCCATTCATACCAAAGCCTATATTCCCATCTCTAGGCTTGCTTGCACCTTAGAGGTGATCATACCCTCAGATCTCCAACAGCCTTTTGATTCCAGGTACTTAATTGACTAAGTGATGAAATACCCCGGTTTTTTTTCTTTCATTTAGTCGCGTTTGGACAGAAAAAAAATAATGATTTTAACTACACAGCAAACAACCTACAAATTCTCTATAAATGCCAGGTGATAGTTTCACTTTCTAATTCCTTTTTCATCCGAGGAGTGGTTAGATTTCGAAGTGGGGTATTTCTAGTAGCAACAGAAGCTCAGAAATACGATCTATTGATTAGGAATGCGAAATCGTGATAGCTTTTCGGCTTTCCCGGCAATTCACCTCCAGAGTGCGCTAGCTTTCAGTGGGCACCATTGAACGCACTATTCAATTTTCTCGTCAGCGTTCACCGAATCTCCAGGCATATTTCGCCGTCAAAAGCAGTGAAGGTTAGGAATATTTATTAACTGACAAACCAATTAGCACCATTTACTCAGTGAGTGGGAACTGTTTTAAAATTTTCTGTAAAAAATGACTGTAGCTACTCTTTTCAAAGGCGAAGCATGGAAGTTGTTATAATACCAGGATAACTGGTAGGCTATCTGTAAGACGACCCGTTCACCCATATGCACCTATAATCCCCAAATCTATGCAGTTATTGATACAGCATCATCTTCTCTGTTAAAAATCCCAATATATTTTATAAATGAAGAATTATACAATTTTATCTTTATGTCTGCTTGAGTTATATTGGTATAAATATTACGGAAATGTCGGCTTGCATTTCCGGGATCGAATACCTTGGAGGACGCGAAAATATGAGAGGCTCTCACTCGCACTGTTACCAACTTTAAGCTTCTATTATTAAACACATATGAGTACATTATGTAACGCTATTAAATGAGATTCAAAGTGGTTTAATTTCCTTGCGTTAAAAATGTTTGAAAATTCACCAAACTGGTAAAAGAAAAGAGTGCCAACCTTTGGATGAACATGAATAGATCCGAGCGGCAACGAAGAATGCTCAAGTCGCTGAGATGTTGCCAGAAACTGGCTGACGGGCAACGTCCGACATCCACGTTGTCTTCAGCCTTAGACGGACGGTGGGTAATATGCTCGTATGCACACCTAAAGGATGAAGAAGAAAGCGAAGAGCTTGGTCAGTTGGGTAGCCGTGGAACGGTGAATTAGCGGCGGGCGAGGAGGGTTGGTTTTGGGAGCCGTGGGACCCTGGGAACACAAAAGGGCAATATAAAGGGAGGAATTACGTGAACCCGTGAAGTTCTAAGGTTTTCAAACTCTCATAAACTATGCCCATAAGACGACTAATTTACAGCTGTGTGTAAATTTATGGCTAGATAATGAGTCGAGTCGGTAGCATGGCCCTAAATGCCCCATTCAGATAAAAATCCTCAGGGAAGCTTTTATCCTTCAATTTGTTTAAAAGTAAACTCGCAAGCAGTTATCAAGACATGGGTATTTACTCCCCTTTCCCCTCGAGTTAAATGATTACGTTTCTTTGAAAGGAAGTCTTCGCGTGTAAAAGCCGCCGTGTCTTTCGGTCTTGCCACTTAAAATTGCTTAAAAATGCCCATCACGTGCAGGTAAAAACGCCCAGTTTCTCCCTCACTGCACTTAAATAATAGATGCTCAACACATAAAATAATTAAAAATTCCACTGGGTAGTAAGTTCTGACACAAAGGAAATCATGGAGCCTTATGGCGGGAGATGACAAACTTAAGCGTGCTAAATAATGAGTCGCACGGTCAAGATCAAACGAGTGCGCACCGGCATGTAAAAACCCCTTGGGAAGCATCATATGGATTATATTAGCAGCATACAATAACCGTAAGTTGCGGATGCTATTACGACTTGCAATCCTAAAAAAAATTTATGTCAATTAAATATCAATTGTATTTCAAATTAATTAAAAAATGGCATTAATTTGCTTCGTTTACTGCATACGACTGCATCTTACGCTGTAAACCACTACGAGAGCGTGTAGCAGGGTGTTCTTGATCACCAGTCATTAAAAAGTAATAAAATTAGTCATTTTTGATACTTGGTACAGTTTTATCTACGGAAAGTTCAAAAACCAGCGGGTGATGCTTCCTCCTGTCGTATGACAGAAAGTGTATTCCTGAAATGTTCGATAGGCATCTTCCGACTTATAGGTCAAAAATATGACAGTGGGATGATCAAATTCATATTCCTGACGTATAAAGTATCCAGTGCCTTGATACCATTAACTCATATCACATTTCTGTCGACATTATTACTGAATGATTGATAATTATTTTTCACAAATCAATTCCTCAAACAAACATTACCACCACTATTGAACTGAATTTGAAAACTGCCATAAAAGAATATACTATATTGTCAGCCTATATATATTCAAGTAGTTAAGAAGAAATTCAATAGTATTCGTTTGTCATTTAAATGAAAACGTTTAGAATATTATATATCTCTCGTTTACGAAGCATTACACCACAATAAAACATTATCTGCCATTACTGCCCGAGTACACCACAATCATCAGGCAAAATCGACGGAGTCTGTTTTAATGAAGTTTAAGCATCAAATCGTTTTGCGTTAAAAAAGTTTATCTATGCCGATCAAAATGGCAGAATTATTTCCTGTCAGTTCTTAAACGATCTTCTCTCCTTTATATTCGTGCTATTGAGTAAAGTGCATAAGGCAGGATACCATAAGTAGGGCATTCGTTTTGAAATGCACTGGTCTTTCTCGTCGTCATATTATTTTCTTCTCGGCAAATGCAAGTGAGACGCATGAGATCTGCTTCGGAATTCGTTGTGTTCTCAAATGTGCCTGGAGAGGCGCTTCCTTCAAGTGCAGCGCAACGCCACTATCGTTCAGTAGAAAAGAAGCGAGGGTAGGCGATTGAGCCCTATCATCTCAATCACGCGTTAGATCTGAAAGAGAGATGGCTTCGCAACTCGTTGGAGGGACTGATAGGTTGAAAGTACGAACTCTCGTTCCAGACCGTCCGTAATTGCTCTTTCCCCTTCTTTTTCCATAGTGAACGCTTGAAAACTCTTATTTTTTCATCCTCAGGTACCATTACGGGAGGACTCTCCGGTCATATACACGTATTAGATTTTTCGGCCTCCATTTTCCTCCTTCCGAACGCTAACAAGTGTTGCACGCAGGCAAACGATGAGCTTTTTCTTTTACATGCTGTTCGTCACCATCAAATACGTCGTGGCGTCTTCCATTCGCTAAACTCTAAGAAGCAGACTTCTAGTATGCGCCGTATGGCGGCAGCGCGCTCACATCAAGTACGTGCACTTAAATATATATTATATTGATATTAGCACAAAATACAAAGGGACAGTCACGTTACAGTTAAAGGAAAGGGGGAGGAGTTTATGGGAGGGAAATTTGTGGAATGAAGAATAGGAGGAAGACAGGCACTCTTTTATGCTTCACGTTTCTAGAGGGGGTACGTCATCACGCCCGTAGCTTATAACCCTCTTTGTGGACATGTTTACGAATATATGTATGCATATACATATAATATATATATTTTATATTATATTATATACAATATATATACATAAATATATATTATATATAAATATATATATTATATTATATATATAAATATATATGTTATATAATATATATTATACACACACACACACATATATATATATATATATATAATCTGAAATATTTGGTTTTGCATCCACCGAAAATTCAAAAACTACTGTGAGTTATTGTGCTCTAGGCTTTAGGCGACGGTCCACAAATTTGTGCAAGTGTATGTAAATATACGTTTATATAAATATACACACACAAACAGCACATTCAAAACTATTTGCCATGGAAAGGAAGCTCATCAATCCAAACTTCGGGATAATGCAAAGTCACGACGTGAATGCGATCATAAAACACTGGACGTTCCCTCCGGAGCGCTTATAACGACGCCGAAGAGCATCCGTTGCATTGCGCGCTCATTTAAAATTCCAATTTCATATCCGACGGAATTGCATTATCCTCCCTCCCTCCCTTTCTCTCTCTCTCTCTCTATCCCTTGAGAGAAGGAAGATTTCTCGGACTCGAACGGCTCCCATGTTCTCCCTCAACTACGGCGGCTCTGCGTTTGGAGGGGAGACGAAAAAAAAAGCAGAAGGGGTTAATGTTGGAAACTTTATGGCCCTTCTTTTCAGACTGCCCGGAGAACAAGGGCGAATCAGCATTCTCTCCCCCTCCCGGGTCCTTTTTTTCCGTCCTCGCAATTTTCAAACGCCAATGGTCGTCGGGAATTCTTATAAATTTTTATTTTTGAAAATGTGAGCAACATCTCTCAATCTCTCTCTTTATCTTTCTCCTTTCTTCTTTTTCCTCTCTCTTCTCCGCGCCGCGAGATCCACCCTCCGAATGCTCCCCAACATAATATCTCTCCGCAAATCTCTAATGGTTCCCACCTGTTCTCTCCGTGCGATGAAAGCCTCACCATGACATTCCATAGAAATTCTTTCCAACCTCAACGAGCACTCCCCACTCCCCAAGATTCATACAGGTAGCACCAGGAACACCTGATGGTTAAATAAATTGAATAACAAGCTCATGCCTCTTCGTGATATGGTTATATCGTATTTTATCGTACTTAGCCTTCCTTGGGAGTTTGTCTCTCTTGAAGAAGGCCTTGAAGAGGGCCGAAAGCTCGAACAATTTACCGTGTGAGTGTCCTTTTAAATATTGCTATTCTATTCTATTTGTGTTATATTGTGTCAGCCCATTATATATATATATATATATATATATATATATATATATATATATATATATATAAGTTAATAATAAACACTGGACCACATACGCACATGCACGGATATATACCAGCACATCCTGTAATAATTCAATAATTTGTGTTTCAGACTGAATCATTAAATTTTAATCGTTAAGTTAATATATTCGGGCTCTTAGATTTCTCTTTTGTTATTAATACTTATCGTTTGAGGGAAGAATGAGTACCAGAGTCTGTCAGTGACGGTGTCTATCTCTCTTATTTTATCCCGGCGATCGAATTTACCAATATAATTTGGTGTCGTAATGATTTCCTCAGTGTCGCAAGAGAACTTATGAGTCCTGTAACTTTCTAAATGTATTTCCAGCTGCCTCCGATTATCATCAGGCACCCATCCTAATTCCTCCGGCATACTCGTCACGCGTACTTTCTTCTCATAGTAGTTTTTAAATTAAATTAAATTCCAATCGCAAATCGAAAGACCCGTGATATTCCGCTATAGTACGAGTGGAAAATAATAATACTCGTATTTATGACACCAAATAATTAAGGACCTCCTGATTATGCGCCATACAATTCTATTTATCATTAGTGATATGGGGATACGTAATCCCCGGTCATTCCTAAAACCAAACTGAACTGAACCTAAGCAGTGGCTTACGCTGTTCTCTAGACCTTTGTTTGGGATTCTTAGCACTACCATTCTCGTATACGAGTATTTTCTATTGAACCATGGCCCTCAAATTCTGCTGCTCTAAATCGACCGCGCGTAAATTTCATAGATCCTGTCACGTGGCCCATAAAAGCTCTGGCATCTGTTCCTTTCTAAAGGCTATAAGTAATTCTACGGGAATTTGATCTTTCTAACTTCACTGTACGCCTTCATCGCTTGTAATAATTTTTCCATCATCCAATATAACATTCCTAAACCTGATCTGTCATCCACGTCAAATTACTCGCCCTATCCGGCATCTTTAGCAGAAAGTACTTTCACATATTCTTTCCGACTTCGATGAATATATTTTGATTTTATACAAATTTCTTATTTCATTTATTATAGCTGATTTAGTTTTCATTTATAACCTCACTGAAATTCACTCACTTTCTTTTATGGTGGGTTCCGCTTTCTTTGTCTCTGAAATTCATTCATATCATTTACTGCAGTGCTATTTTTAACAGGAATCATACTGCCTATCGGAGTCTTGAGTTGATTTAAATAATTCATTTCGTAGATATTCTTTTCTTCAATTTGGTTACCCACACCATGAGGCAACCTGCAGTATGCCATGGCATCCCTTGCTGAATATCATAAAAATATATTATAAATAAAGTTATATTTATTCTCCTAATAAAATAGGAGCCCTTTTATTCCTATAATAATGAATTTATTTCGAGAGAAAAAAATTCTGTCCCTTGTATTTTGTTCCAAATTTAATATGTGCGAGACCTAATTATTCCATGCACAGCAGCTTGAAACATTACATTTTACCTTCACCTCCGAATCTTTACTCACTTATCCCAGTGGCTACCCATACGCCAATTGGCTAACCCAGATGTCACCGCATCTTATTTTATCTGATAAGGATGTGCTGCGATATAACTGCCTTCGATTAATTCAATTGGTAATGAAATCGCTTCATAAAACGGAAATAAATAGGCACTAACGCAGACAGAAACCATAAAATATTACTTGTTAATTCACGACATTTCTAATGAATATTAACATATACTTAATTAATTCACCAGTTTCTAGCACTTTCATAGTCATTGTGGAGGCACAGTTGATTTTTTATTGAAAAAGAGAGTAATTTTATGATTTCTGTGAACCGTTTATATCCCATGATGGATAAAATCGTTTAGATTTTCTCTCATCAGTATAGTCTTTGATTGGCCTAATCCAAATCCTTCATGTACCTATTTGTCAATTTACGCCACGTAAATCGGCATTGACGGACATTAAGAAACGATACGAAGTGAAAGTAAAGTAATATGTGAGCTGACGATGTTAGCAAGAGAAAATGGCTGGACAACTTAGAGTGAAAGGTAAGGGAAGGCTTTAATACAACTTAATTTGTCTTGTCCAAGCGATCAAGGCTGCAAATAAGAGAATGCGATGAGACATATTTATGGTTAGCACGGCCTCGGGATGTGAAGGCAATTACGCTTTAATTAAATGGAGTACAATAGAGCAGCAAACACACATTTCTCATTTTTTTGTTCGATCATTTCCATTCATAAACAGATATACTCAAATTTTAAAGTTTAGACAGGTAAACTTTAGGTCGAGTTGATCAATTTCAAAATATTTCAGGGATATATAGTTCAAACAATTCTTTGACTACCCTCTTGCAAATAGAATGTTATTTTTGTCGAGTGTCATTAAATACTGCTGAAATAAAAAACACTCGCTCAAGAGATCATCTTACATGATATATACGATAAATTTAAATGATCATTTATTACGCATTTTTATTTTTAATATGAGATATAGGTCCAATGCAAGCATGATCATAAAACGACTTAGGCAACCAATCCCATGCATGCACAGGAGAAATATAAGTACGCTGATTTTGTTGTGCTTAACATATTGACTAGATATTTGCTGATAATTAAATGATTCAAGCGTAATCTACGATATAAAACATTTTTATATGATAGTAGGTATCTTTAATTTCATATTTTCACTGAAATAACTCACATTTATTTGGATCAACAATTTACTGCTCTGCATTAATAAGTAATAGCAAATGTTCAGGAGCAAAATGATGATTTTATTGGAGAATTTAAAAACGTGTAACTATTATTGGCCACGACGGAAATCTGCATGATTTGAAATTGCTACTCAATAAAATGTTTAAACTCATTCTTTAATAGCAAATCAGGAATGAGGTTTTTAATCAGAAAAATATACGCTCAGGAAAAATTATGAAAAATATACTAACAATTTCCTCATGGAACAATTTTTGTGAAAAGTTCAAATTAATATTTATTATGCTATTTAAAATTGGCACTATCTGTTTATATTTGGATCCCTCTAAACATAGTTCGCTTGGTTCGTAGTTGTAGAGCATTGGGAACATCAAAAGAGGTACGACTAGATTTACTCTTTCGCTCAATACGGTGGAAGCGAACCAGATCCTTTAGCGTTCCAGCCAAGCCTCGTACAAAAATACTCCTCGAAAACACCTGTTCCGTCCGCCCTACCGTCTCCCGAACCCTCGTTCTCATCATGCCTCATTCCCCAGGCTTTCCGAGGGAGAAATCCGAGTTCTGATGGTGCTCACGGTTGCTTTAATACGCCTCACTTTTTTTCCTCTGTCTCAATTTGGAATACGTCAGCATTCTAGCATCGTCCCGGGGAGCATAATGATGAATTCCTTTAGCGTATGCTACTCTTCCGCCTCGAAACAAGAGCTGAGATGTCTCGATTTTTATTGCTCCGCCCATCGTCCAATAATCTAAATTTATCACGATCCGGCAGACTGCTTAATAAGCTCAAGGGGAAAGAAGAGCGAAGCCACAGGCGGTCTCCTCCTGATTTATTTATCATGCGAACAAAGAGGGGAAATCCTTGCTAACGAGGAAAAGAGGCAGGTTTTTACCTAACACTCACAAAAAGCACGTCACGGCCAACCTTCTTGCCTGCTGTCTCGTTGAATTGACTCTCATTTATGTTTCGTAATAAATTATAAATTTCACTGATTCAACAAGTTAACTCTTAATCAATTACGCACGTAAATTTCATCATTAAAAAATATATTAAATTTTACACGAAAGAGTAATCAAACAGTTTGCTTCAATTATAAATTAAGTACAAATATCTTAATGACGCCTTATTCCGATTCAATACATTGTCAACGACCTTTCCCCATCCACCCGTTGAATTCAGTAATAATGACGCAATCATGAGAAATGCGCCCGGTGGGAACGAGTGCAATGGCTCTCAACACCTTCCACACGATGAGAGAGCAAAGGGGAGTGAACAGAAAAATATCGGATATTCGTAACGGGCGGGTGGTGGATTTGCACGCGTGAATGGAATTGCGGGCAGCTTAAAACGCTAAAGTGGACCATTTATCGGTGAGCGCCTTAAAATAAGAGAGCATCAACCACCGCAGGGTTCCATTTTCTTGAACTCGATGGGCTTCGGTCTCCCTCACGCGAGACGGAGAGGAGAGTGTGCGCAAAGGGGTAGGGAGACGAAAGCTTGGTGGAGTGGGGCGTGGGGGGGCATCTACCCGAGAAGGAGAGGTGAGGATAAATCGAAGGGAGGAAGATTGAAAGAAGAGTACTGCTGCTTGGATGTGGGAGGTAGTGGAGGAGGATGGAAAGGGAGCCCGGCCCCCTTACCTGGACGGTCGGTCGATAGGTACACTCAGTCGGCTTGCACGAGGACAGAGTTATCGCCGCTTCGAAGACAATAGTATTTGCTTCGCTCGGGCGGGATTTGCTCGACTCCTTGTTCACCACGCGTGACACTAAATCACAAACGCAACGCAGCTCTTCCTTCGCGTCGGCTCCCTCCGCGTCTTCTCTTTCGCTCTCGCCCTCTCTTATTATACCATTGTCCGAGTCGCGACACAAAATAAAAGACGTCAAGAAAACGTTCATCCCCCTCGCCCAACCAGACCGTCTCCTTCCAGGTTCCACTTTACATCAAGCCCCCTTCCCCCATACCCTTATTGCTGTTTGCTGAAATCGATACAGTGACCATTTGGAAGGATGAAGTGGCTACGGATGTCTGGTGAGCGGTAGCGACAGGGAAACCAAACCGTAATTTCAGATATGAAGATCTTTTGATATTGTAATCCTTATCCATCCACGGTAAAATCTTGGGATTAATTCAGCAGCGTTTCCCCAAGGTTACGGTTAGTCCAGTCGATTATATTCGTGCTGTTCTTTTCACGAGTAATTATCATAACAGACTTCTCTGTGACTCATATGATATGTATACGCTATTGCTATAAATGCATAGAAAATCGAATCAAAACTGCCTTACCAACATCCAAATCCTGGGGAAACTGAAGTTTTTTCTTTGATTTAATTAACAATATCCCATCCCGTATACTAAATTTCATTTTCAACAATTTCTAATAATACAAATTTGGAACTGTTTTCTCCATTGAATAGTAGGCAGTGTTCAGATTGTATGTTAAAGGGCTGAATTTTCTCACCAAGTACTTCTGGATATTTTGATTGCTGACGACCAGTGTTTATCTATTCATCCTAATTACATAAAAAACAACATAAAATTTCTTTCTTGGATACCAGCTTCGACGCTCAAGAAATGATGCATTCGCATTCTAAACCTCGAAGAAGGTGATGAAAGAGTTCGCAAGAAAGCCTGTGTAGTGTTGAAAAATCCGTGACACGCCAATTAGGTTCGTTAACTCCGTTATTTTTCCCTGAAATTAAACCGAACTCGCAAATGAAAAGTGAAATAACTTTCAAGACCCCTAGCACCAGAGCACGGGCCTTCACGAGAAACACGCTCAATTCAACTGATTGAACATCATAGCTTTTTGTCCACGATTTGATTTACGAAAGTTTCACTCTGGCCATTCTTTCGCTATAATTTATCAAACTCTTCAACAATGCCCGGTGAGATATGAATGAAATGTCATGTCGCTCACCTCCCATTACGGCCCATGCACCGAATGAAAAAATATAAATTATCTCCAAGCACATCACATCACGTCCTTGTTGAGCACCGCAGCATAGCATCTTGGGCTCAAGATACGTACTGTGCGCGTCGATCCCTCGTGAATAAACTGAAGTCCACCCCACGTGGAACGTTAAAAAGTGTGCATCGCGCATTTAAAGTATACATACCTTTTCTGCACTCCTCCCCGCTTTCATAAACACAAATTGCTTTTTTCCTATTCTCTCCCTACTCCCCTTTCCTCCTCTCCACCCCCATATCCGCCAAGTCCGTTTAGTAGTAACCTTTGAAAACGCGAAGCTGCACTGCGAGAGATATAATCCATAACATTATATAGCCATTAAGTGTGATACCAGTGAAGTTTATGCGCTGTAATTCACGTTTCAAGCTGCCTCAACCGGCGGCATAACTCACTAAATTGAATGGAAGCGGCGGCTTCCTTCACCCTCCTTATCCTCTCCTGCCTTCTCTTTCTCACTCTCCGTTTCCCTCTCGCTCTCTCTCTCTCTTTCTCCCTCCTCCCTCCTGTCCATCCTAACTCCCAACCCCACCCCCTCAATCTCCCTCTCCACATCTCTTCGTTCCCTCCCAGGTCTCCCCAACCCAACCCTCCTCGTCCCCGCCCACCGCCACTCCGCAACCCACCTCCGCCTCGTCCTCGCACTCATCCACTCCCTCCATCTTCCCTCTCCTGGCTTTCACCGTCTCTTTCATTTTCCACTTTTCCCTTCGAGAGGGCTCCGCAGCGCTTTAACCCGCTCTCGCACTCACGTGCTCAAACGGCGGCAGCCCGCCTGCACAGGTGGTGGCGACCGGCGGCTGCGGACGGGGAGGGATCGGTTGCTGTCGCGTGTATGACGATACCAGAGTCGATGATACAATGGTGAATATATTTTATCCCCAAGATTTACCGGCCGTTAATTTGATACTTAACATCTCGCCGCGGGCGTGGGGGGGGGAGGGGGGTTTCCGTGCGTGGGTATTATGAGCGTTGTCACAGAGAGTTAAGCACATGCTTCACCAGGGGCCGTGTCCCAGGGCCAGTCTTTGGGGAGAGAAAAGGAAACATTTAGCTAGCACATTGTATATTCGGGGTTATGCGTGGGTAGAAGAAGATACTCATTTTTTATTAACGAAAGTTAATGAAAAAACAATGACATGATTACAATTTTTTTATTTGATTATTTATTTACAAATTACAAGTATCTAATAAAACGCACACAGGAAAATATATGTTATTCCTTTTTGACATGCAGTGGGTTTCACATTCGTATCTAAAAGTTTTTCAAAGTAATTTACTTTTTATTGCTTATCTTTATTTTTGGGTTTCATAAATGTGTATATTCTTATTTCTATCCCCGTCTGGTTTTATGCGATTAATATTAATCGAACGGGACTGGAAAAATTGGACAAAAAGGATTATATATCCATTCTGTAAAATATTAACTGAAAAAGAGTTGGACCTTCAATAACGACAATGGCGATTTTGGCTGTCGTAAAATGGCGTTTTTGACTTCTTGAAAATTGTTCCACGACTTGTTAGGTGATTCCTCTGGGGACGGAATTCCCGGTTGCCAATCCAGCCCCTCTCCCCCCTGTGGACTCGATACTTACTTCCACCCAGATTACTTATCGCGTTGGGCGGTGTTTTATTATCGACGGGCGGCTGAGGTGAGACGCAATGTGCCTCGTTGCAGGATGCGCCCAATTTCGCAAGCGGCTACGAGGAAATTTGCGCGCCGCCGCGGCAGATTTCCAGTAATGTTTCAACGCGTTTCAAGGGGCTGTTAAATGTACGTCATACTGACCTTACGAGTTTCTTCTTGGACCATAAAACTAGTCACAAAGGTGTAAATGTACCTAACACTCACGTTACGCGTGAAGAGCCGCATAGATTTAATGATTAGGGCAATCCATTGAGATATTTTAAAGGCTAAAATAGAATTAGAAAGTTATGTGATTGTTGACATCTGACTGCTATTAAGACATGCTTAAAAGTCGTCACATTCGGAATTTTCCCTCCTACTATACATATTGCAGAATCAATACAAAGATAGTGTCGTCAAAGCTATGATACGTTTAATGCATTTTATTTATATACTTCTTGATGTTTCAAAGTTGAAATTTAGTATATAACCCACAGAAGACGTTTAACAAATTAAATTGTGAGTTAAAAATAATTTATTTGCAGAGAATACGAAAGTTAATGAAAAAACAATGACATGATTACAATTTTTTTATTTGATTATTTATTTACAAATTACAAGTATCTAATAAAACGCACACAGGAAAATATATGTTATTCCTTTTTGACATGCAGTGGGTTTCACATTCGTATCTAAAAGTTTTTCAAAGTAATTTACTTTTTATTGCTTATCTTTATTTTTGGGAGTCGGGTCCCTTAGCCTTTCTACGATTACCGCCTAAAATGTTTTAATCGACCTAAGGAAATTCGCTACAAAAATTTAGTGGTGGGAGGCACATTATACCTTCCATGTTGTAGGGTATATGTAGCTTAATTGTGGATAGTCAATCTCCTGTATGCCAGGGACTCTGGCTTTTAATAATGTATGAGAAAATCTGTTTCTGTCATCGAAAAAGGCATGTCTTGTTTCAGAATCTTGCAAGCGCAAATTTATCCAAGCACAAATAGCTTTCATAGGAATTAAACGGAGTGTACAAATGCCAGCAAGTCGTTGATATGTTTTTTCCTCTCAGCTAAGTTCCCTTCGGAAAGCAATAAGAAGCTTAATTACACTCTTGAATAATTCAGAAAAGAGGAAGACACAATCTTGATAGATTTTTATCACGCTGGGAGGTGAAATTTTTGCTTTTCACTTTTATGACGTTTCCATGCCCTGGGCATAGCAGGCAAAGAAGTCTAGACGTAATCTTAGGTAGGGATTAACCAAGGCACGGGTTGTTTCTTAAGGTAAAAAATGAACAGTAAGACATTAGGAACGACTATGGCGCAGAAATTGCGAGATTATCGTAAATTCTATTAGGCCGAAGTTACTTAAGGGATCAAACATTTATCATTACTAATGTAATTCATGCAGAGCCAGAATTTACGTTACCAAGAGAAGCCAGCTGTTAATTGTCTTCATTGTGTATCCCAGTATCGCATAGAAATGATCCAGCGGAGTAATAGCAATGGAGCAAGGGACTTTTGACAGTATGTATAACACGGATGCTATCTATCTCTGTACATGGGATAGAGCATCTTCAGGAGACACGATGAAAGAGAAAGCAAATAAAAAACGTTTGTAGAATTACTCGATTGAATAAAATAGAGACAATAGACAAAATAAAATAGAAAAAATAAAATAGACAAAACTCACAATTGCCGCAGCCCCTCACTTCCGTTTCGTATTTTGTACAATTTTGATCGCCTCAGGTGATAATGAATGATCCGACCCCTTGCCCAACACCTCTGGGAAGAACTCCCTTCTGAGAGACCACTTCGCGAGAGGGAATTTGTCATCATAGGATTTCAGCTGGCCAAACGAGCACTTTCTTACATTTTTGTCCCTCCTTTTCTTTTTACGGCCGATGGGAGATGCGGTTAACCGCCTCTTTGTCCTTCGAGATGGGCTTGAAAGGAAATTTGACCTTTCGGCGTATTTCGCAAGATTTCTGGTCTCCTCGCTCTTGCTTTTCCACCTCTCTCTCTATCTCCATACCTTCAACCGCCTTCCTACGCTCCCTTACTTCTCTTTTCTCCCCATTCCCCTCGCTTCCCTGTTCCTTCTCTTCCCCCGCAGCTTCCCCATCACTTTCTTCCCTTTCCATTTCGACCAGACTCGCCCCCCTCCCCCAAAGCCTCCTACCCCGTCCTCCATTTCTCCCTCTCTTTCCCCACACTCCTTTTATCCATGAGCATATTTCTTTTGTAATATATTCGTCGCGTTCCCGGTCAACTCTAACATGCGGCTGCTTTCGTCTGCCGACGGTGGCAAAAATTAAACACCTCCGCCTGCTCGAGAGCAAACGCACTTTCGCTGGCGAGTGAAACAAAAATACTCACGCCGACGGTACCCGAGAGGGGACCGACTGATTTCCCATTCAAAATATCGGGGGAGGTGCACCAACACACAAAGTTAAACAAAACCCTTCATTTCGTCATTATGCGATTTTTCGAGACACACCATTAAGCTGAGTGAAGTGAAAAACCACTCCAAAATCATCCTCGTCAAGCGTGTCGCCCATCGGAATTCTTTTGAATTAAGCCTCCACTTGCACCACGTTCAACGGAGAAATGTAGCGTTTACGGAGCAACTTGGACTAAAGCCATTTACTTAGTGTGCAATGACACCTCTAAGTGGTATTCATTTCCATTTTAGGGGTAGTACTTAATTTATGAACATCACCTGCCACTGCCATTTCCATGTATCTCGCCGGTACATACTCTTCTTATCTGTGACTGTAGACGTAGCTTTTTAAAATGGTGTTCGAATCCACTAAGATGCTGTGGGCCTCGAAGTTAACTTAATCGGGGCTGATCTACAAGCTCTTTGTTTTGCTCAAAAATATACTTTTAGCATCTATCTTAATAATAAATATATAAATACAATAAAAATATGTGGTAATGGAGTTAAAGCACATACGGTATATGCTTGACAAGGTTTGCAAACGGCAAATTATTGTAATTTAATATTCATTTGCTTTCTCGCGCAATGGATGTAAAACGATTTTATTCTTCAAAGAAGAGCTGGCTTAGGGGGAAAAGCTTAGCTAAGAGGGAATTTTTGTCAATTTTGAGCATCAGGGTCCGAAGTTTTATTTGAAGGAATCGATATTTCAGCATTTGAACTTAAGTAGTTTCGGAGGTTTCAAATATTGAATTGCACATCTGATAACTACATCTTAAATGCCTACAAAACTGGCAATAAATAGATTTTTACGGCGATTTCATGTGGCAGAATATATCTCATTATAAGAATAATTACATAAAAATTAAAAAAAATCGAATGACAGCTATGTCGGAAGCAAAATTTTAAACCTCACTTTCACCGACGGCTCTAATACTTGAAAATATTCAATGAAAAGATGGCAGGGTGCGTCAACATAACTTCCTATTTTGAAAGCGTTTTGCGTTTTGAAAACGGCAAGATATGTTACCGTATCTGTATAAATGAACAATGTAGAAGATCAAAATACCTGACGTTACTCATCAGTACGTCCATATTTGACATTTTAACGATTCGAAAATCAAAAATCTCTGCTTTCCAATGCATCATCATGTTACCGAAGTCCCACTTTCGCGCCGGCTACAAATTCAACGAATCCGCCGCGGGGAACGCACTCGGGGCGCACTAGGGGCGCACGAGTGGCCGGGTTGGGGATCGAACCCGGCAAGTCCGCACGCGTAGGAAGTGAGGTGGTGGTATTTTCTTCCGACGACCACCTCGAATGCCAGATGAGCACCCCGGGCGGCGGCGGATGTGGGCCACCGATCGCTGTCTCGAGGTCATCATCAGTCGTTCCCTTTCATCCTCGCCCTTAACTCCAAAAGTCTTCGAAGGACGAATCGTGTCCCGGACTCAATGCGACGGCTCCCATTCACGTTTTGATTCAGTGACACAGTTGGCACTTGTATCCACGGTCTCGCAAACGCCTGCGGTCGGGGGAATCATCGCGGTGAAATGCGAGAGCCAGCGGAGACGGAGGAGGGTTTCTCATTTCGACAGGGTTGGTTCTTTTTGCGATATGCTCCACAAAACCTGAGGTCAATGGAGTAAAACACCAGAGACTAGGAATGGGAATGGATGGAGGCCAGTTTTTAAAATAGTCTTTTCATAGTTAAAATGAGAAACTCCTTCTTGATACTTAGGCTCAATAGGGTTTTAAAAAATGGAAACTTTGAGAGCACATCAAAAAATAGGTCATTAATCTTACAGGTCAGTTATATTTTTAAACCTTTTATCAACCTTGCAACAGCACTTTAGGCTATCTGTGGGATCTACCAGTAATTTTTCATCAAAACAAATTTAAGAGCTCCTTTGAAATAAATATGGCTGCAGTAGTTTAAATTGAAAGCGCCGATAACGAGAATATCTTCGCTTTCGAATCAGAAATCGGCAATTTGTGAGTCCCATTCATAACCGGATATAGTAGTTGGTAATTTAAAAAAAACTCGCTTCCATGGGTATTTAGACATTTAATTATTACATGGGCCGGTGCAACACTCGTAAAAGAAAAAAATAGACCACTACCATATCTTTAATCTATGTATAAACCCCCTATCCTTAAAAATCATATGCATACGATTGTTCAATTGTTAAGAATTATTCTCGTTCGCATGTTTAACCATACCAAAGCTGACGACTGGTATTTTCTTCGAATGTAGGTCCTAGGGTATAACAAATCTTCTCTATTTTATTCCACTCTCGTACTGCAGTCCAGGTTTGAGTGCAACTCAGATTTAACGGTACGCGGAAGTTAATGAAGATTGTGGTTACCTATACCAAAGCTTAATTGTCCACGCCATCATGTGTTACCCTCAGTCATTGAAATTCTGCCCACTGCTTCTCTGCCTTTTTCCTCGACCCTTTAACTCACCCCTTGCGCCCTGACACTACGGCCGTTAATCGGTGCGGTGTTTGCATCGTTCATAGAAGCGTGCAGCACTCTCCTCATCACCCTTCCCATCTACCTCCACTGACCATGTCACGGAGTACGGGAGAGTAGTTACATACGACCGTGCTGCTACGGAAAAATGGCGAAGAGGCGAGTGTGTTCGTTGCCTCTCGTCCGACGGCGGCATCCGTCTCGCACGATCAATCCCATAAACAAGCAATCGCTTACCGTGAAAGGAAGAGAGATGGAGAGCCTCCCTCTCTCTTTGCTATGCCTCACACACACACACCGTCGCCGCTTAAAGCGTGTATACCGTCACTCAACGGTGGATCACAAACACGTCCGCCACCACCGAGTCGCACTTGCCTCGCCTTTTATCCCATTAAGCCCTCTTCGACAAAGCGGCGTCTCCTTCCGCACCAGCTCAGTCCCCAGCGCTCCGGAGAGCGTGGGGCGCGGTGAAGCCGCCTGAGTTTTGCCACGCACGCTGCGTCTCCGAGGAGGCACGGAGGTGTGTGCTGGGTGAGATTTAACGGTCGAGGTCGAAACTATCCTGAACGGAAGTTTAAAACAAAAACCGAGAGAATCTAAGCGTAGATAACAAAGATGAATCGAATGTATCCGCCTATTATTTTGTAGCATCTTCACTTAAGCACTTACCAAAATATTTTACTTACAATGTAGGAGAAAAAGTGGCAATAGTCCATTTCATCTTTGAGACACTTAAGTCTAATATTTTTAAACACCAGTTAAATACTGAGTAAATAAACCATTTCAAGAAAATAGGTATCCAAATCCCAAATTCCTTCGATCTCCATTAAAAATGAAGATAGATGGAATCGACTTCGATGGAGTACGGTGTGGTGGAGCTTCAATAAAACCCTGAGATTACTACTTTTCTGTTATAAAAATTGACTTTAAGACCCATCATCATTTTGTTCCTGCATTCTGATATATTTACACATGCCTTGATAATTGTCTGTGAAGCTCCCTATTTAAAACGCCAAGTCATGAATTGCAATCGGTTTTATACAAATACAGGCCTGATATCATTATTAAAATGATCCTAACACGGGAGACTTAGACCTTATTCGCCTTCCTCTTCTTGAGAAGTTCCTTGGTCAGCACATCCTGGAAGGATTTAACGAGGCCTGAGAAAAGGAATAAAGTATACTAAGGTACCGACTGTTGAGAATTACTCCATAAAAAAACCCCATTTTATATATTTTTCTGATCGACGATCCGTTAATTTCAACTGGTAAACGAGCTGTGACTTTTTATTTTCCATACTTCATGCGATTATTCTAACGGCTTGTTCGATTTGTAACACATGTGCCAAACGTATAATGATGCATATCATCTATTGAATTCCTAGGACGCTAATGTATATATTCATTTAAAACATATAATATTGAACTTAGTAGGTTATTTATTCAGCTGCATCAAATAAAGAGAAATATTTACGCCTCAAATGCTAGTTTCTCCAATAGTGAATTTGAAAAATTTATCAACTTTGACAGTCGGATCTACTTCAGAGGAAAATTTGGAGATTCCAGCATATTTGCCAACCCCTAAATGTATTATTATTTCTTTGCTTCATTTGAATGCATTTTAGCCAATTTTGAGTGAAATTATTCAGAGGGAATAGGAAAAATTGGAATAAATCGAAGATACGAGAACAAGTAGAAATACCTCTTACAAGGAGAAATATCGGTAAGGACATCGGAAGATATCGCTAGAGCAAGATTTTCTTAAGTTTCGAAGTAGAACTCAAGAAAATTATTTGGGCAAAGGATAACTGAAAGCGATGAGTCAGCAATGACCTTACCAGTGGGCGAGGGTACGAGTGATATCCAAAAACAGGGCCGTGGGCATCAGAAACAAGATGAGACATACGGGGAGAAATAACACTAGGGAATCACTTGGCGATGCTTCCGGACGGAAGACAAAGGGAAGATGGAAAGTGAAACTCGGACGCTTCTCCAGGAAAGAGCCTCGAGGGCGACGGAGCAATGTAGATGGCGACTTCAATCCCATTAGATTACGCGAAGGCACCACTCTTGACCATTGCTGCATTTCGCTTCCTTTGCCCATATTTTCCCCTCCTTAACATTGGTCGGCACACACAAACAGCACATCAGACATCGTGGACTACGAGATGTAGCGTTTTTCGATCTTCAAAGATGACCGCGTGTCTGGCTACGGGCCATCATGGCGACGACGGAATCGGACCGCCGCGCCGCCGAAGGAAGAAAGGGACTTCGGGAAGGATGAAAAACTGTTCGCGGCGCATGCGCAATGGCCCCGCTCCGACCGCCGGCCAACCGAGAGCGATGGTCGGCGAGGGAGACGGGGGCGGGGCCTCCTCTCCTCCTTGCCTCCCTCCTCCCTCGAAGGACGAGAGCAGCAAGGAGAAGGTGGGTTAGGGAGGGGAAGGGATGATGAAGGAGGTGGAGGAAAAGGAGGGATGGAGCCGGTATTCTCAGTGGTGTGGAGACAGAGGGAGAGAGGATGTTGGAAAGAAAATGATTGTGTTCTTTCCCAACCTTTTCCCTTTGCTATCCCAATTGCTCCTCCTCTCTCCATCGAGAACCTCCAAGACTGATCATGCTCCAGCAAATTCATGATACCCTGAAACCGTGGCGTACAGAGGAGAGCTGTACGCCACGATTATATGGAGGGCACCAGAATTATAATTCGGGGGCACAATTTGTGTGTCGGCACGCAAAAAAAAGAAGTTGTCAACATTTTTTATCACCTATGCTCTAGTCATTATAATATAATGTTGTTTGCATGTGAGATTTTCTAATGCAACTAATTAACCTCCTAAGACTCAACATAGTTATCACTGCGGTTCTCTTTACTAGAAAACCCCAGCCCGAGACACAACACAACTTTCCAGATGCCAACTGAAGGATGATATGATGTAAACTGAAAGCCAGCCTGTTGGAAAATTACACCGTAATGCGTTGCACGGGGGCAAAATTATAAAATAAAAAGTAATTGATATGGTATTAACTAACCTCTGCCGAAAAATAAACTAGGTGTGCCATTTTCCTAACAATATACCCATCCATAAATGGAATGATGAAACTTCAAGAATAATATATAGTACCGTTAACTTGTACTCATCCAAAAAATCAGGACCCGAAATTAAAATTTAAAAACGCAAACAGGATACCTTTTCTTTAACAACATTCAGGATAGTTTTGCTTTTACAGGATCTATGGCATCCACATCATGTCGATTGATGGCATCATAATATGTCAATTAAAACTCAGTCCTCAAAACATATTCGGCCACACTGAGCGTTATGTGCTTCCCATGGCTTCTATTTCATGATTTGCTTGAGAAAAAGATCCCAGAAAAATCTGAACACTTTCATTTATTGGGGAAAGTTACGACAAGTAGCAACTCATTAAAGTATGCAGTGTTAATTTTTGGAGAACTAGTGAGCACGCATTTTTAAGGGAGCTAACATTATATCGAAATAAACAGTATTGCCTCACAAATATGACACTAAGTCGAAGATAAGTAGCGGTAGGTAAGCAGCAGAAGACGCTATTGTTACAACCCAAGAAATCGTTTTGAAAAACCAATAAAGCGTCAATTAAAAGATATTGATCTGACTTTTACGTTGTATCGTAACAACGACACAAACTTATCCTGTAGATTCCCCCATGTCGGAAAAACTGTCCACATAAATATTGTTTGCCTATAGACAGAAAAACATAGGTACCCAAACTAATGACGATCGTGAGATGTTTGCCTAAAGAACATGCTAGGTCCAAATGGCGAGAGATCTTAGGCTGTAGAAATACAGAATTCGCTGGAAATTTTCATGTATACAATATTCACGAACGTTATTTTTTACTGGTAAGTACAGGTGATGTTTTGGTGAAGTAGAATAATAATAATTGCAAATGAAATCACTTAAGCAAGCGAGTTGAAATATTTTGCTTTTAAGCTGGAAACCATTCATTTAAAGAAAGAGAAAAATGAGAAATTTTGCCAATTTTGCAAAAGTAGCCCCTTAATCGACTGCCCAAGCACTGCGAAATTTCTTATGGAAAAAATGAAAATGTGGAACGTCACTATTTGCACAATGCAAGAAAGAATTGATTTACGAAATGTTAAGGATTGGGGAATCCCATTTCACTAGAAAATACAATTCGGCAAGTGGGCAGCTAAGGGCTAATTTCAGCTACTGGTTGTTCTTAACTTCCCTCAAGAGTAGAAAATATCAGTTTATACCATCGAAATGACCAGAAACTCGATATGAAATGTCATTATGACCTAGATGGCGGGGCTCTTGAAGGCTTGCCGGGTAAGATGTCGATTAAACGACGGAAGCGTCGAAATTAATTGTGTTGACTTTTTGATGAATATCTCTCCATTTCTACATTTACTATAATATTTTCACAATGAGTACACTTGCATCTTCCTCTTAAAATTTGATATCGTATTGCGATCACTTACACGTCTCATAAAAATAAAAAAACAATGTTGCCACAAGCACGAGTGCCCATGATTTTCCCAAAGCGTAGTCCCATGATTTTACCTCCCACACCTCCTCACCATTCTCCCCCGCCACTCCAACACAATCAATCCCGACACCTTGTGCTCCTGTCACCTCTCCCTACCTCTTCTCTCTTGCCACGGCGTATAATTCATATTTCACGAAGAGGTAAGGAGTACTGCGAGTTATCTTCCAGATCCACGAGTGAGGGGTGAAGGGCGGGTGAGAGAAGGTGGGGTCCCGGGTAAGTGGGCGTGTGCATGCTGACTGTGGACGAGGGGCACGTCGTAAAGATCGCTGGGGATGCGATTCCGATACGGATTGGAGAAAGGACGTATGGACGAGCGCTAATGTATGTGTGTGTAATAACCGTATATATTGCGCGTTTGTACACATACATGTGAATATAAAATATGAGCACACCCAAATCCGCCATCTCGTGATGACATTCACACGAGATAAAGATAGGAAGGCAAGGGATAGAAACAAAAACGACGAACGAGCGGTGTGGCGGGGAAGGTGGAACAGGGACGATTCCAAAATCTCACGGACATTCTTCTTTCCGAAAGATATGATTAAGCATATGAAGATCAATTTTGTGTGATATACACACAATGTCGTGAGGATTAAAAGCGAGACAGGAACTCATAGGTAAAAGGGAAAGGAATGATTTTAATACCACCAATTTTAATCCTAATTATCGGGCACTTCAGGAAGATTAAATATTCCACTAGAAAGCCTGATCAACAAAATCTATAGCATGTAGCTGGATTTCAAAAGCTAAATTTTTAATTTCATTAGTATACTGGGTTTTTGGCTATTTTACTTTGATTTTATTAAGTTTCATACCCCAATGCTTGTCTCACGGCGAATATCAATTAAAGACCATAATACCTCCTAAGAACGAAAATAAAACTGCCGTCTCTGGATAAATGAGACTATCTCACGAAAGATAAAAAAATACGAGAGTAGAGGCTAACTTCTGTAGAAAAAATGTATGTCAAGTGAATGTTTTTTTTGTGGACTCGATATTCAACTTTGAGAAATCCCACAGGAGAAGACTCCTCTTAAATCCATTGGTTGCGAACGCCGACTGAAATTTCTTTGGCGCGTGTGGGCCGTCGCCGGGCGGGGGCGCCATTTGGAAACGGGGAGCCATTTCCAAAAGTTCCGACCGCCGCAAATTCCCCTGTAGCACGAATCCGAGAGGAGGGAGGAAGAGGAAAAACGAAACAAAAGAAGAAGAATGGGGGAACGTAGGAGGGAGAAGGAAACAAGACAACCCATCCGCCGCCACCCCCCCGCCAAGTATTCACCGCCTCTCAAGTCGAGAGGCACCCCAAGTCTTCTCCCTCATCCCCCCGACCCAACCCCGTTCTTCTCCGAAGCGTCCCCGACCCCCTCGGGGAGTGTGTCACAACCCGTCCATCACCCGGCGACGCCGAAGACGACCCCCGGTGGACCACCTGAGCGCCACCCCCCGGCATCCCCCCCCAACCCCCTGACCACTGCACCCGGACGACACGACCCTCCGCCAAAACCCCGCGCGGAAAGATGGGGGATGGGAATGGTAGGGAAAAGGGAGTGAGGGGTTCGACCATCTATGGGACCGACCTCTATTGCCGAGAAAGGAAGAAGACCACCAACCCCCACCAACCCACACATCCTAGCCCTCGTCTTTTAGATTCCGTCCCGCCGATCCCCCGCCCCGTTGCTGCTTTTCATCCCTCCCGGCTCGCACACAAAATACTTCCCCCTCCACCGAAAACACAAGCACGCACCTCCTTTCCTTCTCTCCCAATGCCCACACCTTTCATCGGACTCCCTCCCATCCCTCAGCTCGGACTCCCTTCCCCAGTGGAGAAAAGTCAAGAATGTTTTCCCATCCACGACGTCTTTCCCCACCCTTCCCCTCGTCATATCTTTTTCAAGGTGCGCTCAACTCTCCACAAAGGTTTTTTTTTTCGTTTCCACCAGGGGTGGGCCTTGTTATTAGCAGGGTTATACCACCGCGGACCCTCTGTGCATTCTCCCGGGTGTGTGTGTGTGGTTGTGCGTCATTGTGCGGGTCGATGTTTGTGGGTGTGTGCCGCGGTGCCTAACCGCGTTAAAAAGGGCAGTCAATTCCCGTCTCTTTGCCCCGAGGAGGTGTAAAGGGAGGGATGGATGGATGGTTGGCGGTCGCGAGAGGGTGGGAAAAGTTTTCGCCACGGACGACGACGGTGTGCGGAGCCGCGAGAAGGTCGCAGACGAACTGGAGAGTACTCTCGTCGAAACGTACCCTTACCAGTTATGCTTGAGTAAAACGTTTAATTAGGATGCGGGAAATTTTTTCTGTTAAGCTATCTAGAGATCAGCGACATTAAATCAACGGGAATGCGTTTTTAATAACACCGATGAAGTAAAGATAAAGCAGAACGCTAGAGGAATGCATGAAAGGTAATGATGGGTGAAATTCAGGCTTTCAATCGGATACTCCCTAATTAATGCGAGGCAACAAGCGTAAACGAGAGGTTTGAATAGGCCTGTTATCACCAAATAAATCCTGTAATTGTACCGGACGTGTGGGTAAAGATCGTAGAGATATGCAGGAGAGAAATTAAAATATATGCCTATACATCATTCTTACAATGGATTGCAGAACTGCCTGATTATGTAAAAATATGTCAATGATGGAAGATAAAAAATGGAAGCAATTAATTATAAGAATAGGAAGTGAATAACAAATGAAGTCGGACAGTTCAATCTATTATTTTATTCATGCATTATTTGTTATCTCTAATTGTCTTTGCTCTACATTTTGTAAATATAATTATTTATTCGATATTTTGCAGTAAATGTTGCATTTTTGAAAATTATTTCATCGCATTACTTATTTAGTACGGCTGTATTAAAAGAATTTTCCGTTTATTTATTAATTAATTGACAAGTTGCCGAATAGAAAGCGCAGACTTTAAATTGAAAATGTAACTAAGCGGGGTCATGTTGTATACAACTGGACTACTGCGGTCAACCAACCTTCGGATTGATATGATCATGATGATAATGATGGTTACAATTAAAAGAGAGGAGGTAAAGGAAAAGGCAAAATTAAAATTTATAGTATATAAGCAGCATTGAATGATCTCATAATAAATCACATCGTATTATTAGTATTTCTGATTAAAAAAATGAATGGAAATATCTCACATAACAGGAAGATGCTGGCTATTAAATAACTCCGAGGACGCGATTTGGGCGCATTCTCAGATTCACAATTGGGAATATAATAACTAACAACGATCGGAAATGAATTATGAAAACTTCATGAAAACTAACCTCAGTGGCTGAGATGAAAATACCATAACCGAACCACGCACAATTTCCTCACATGACTCTACCTTGGTATATATTTTCTCCAAATGCCAGATCGGATGATAAATGGACTTGAGTCACGGTCAGAGGAGTTAAGGAGGAGAGAGCGAATGAATGCGAGCGAATAGATTATATTCCCTCTTTGCCAAAAAGTTTCTATTTTCTTTGACCACCTCTCCCCTTCGCGGCCGGAAGTTCATTGTCGCCTTGGGTCACTCTCCTTCGGTTCCCCTCGATGCGCGTTCGACACGGGGGAGGAGTGGGAGGCAGAGAGGAGGGTGGGGGGCCCGAGGGGTTGAATGGGTGGTCACCCTGAATGGAATGGAACAGGAGGGAGGACGAAACTGCACGTCGCGAGAAGTTAGTGCTAGAAGGACGCGGGTGGGAAGAGGCTGCACTCCTCAAAACCCACCCACCATTCGAGCACCATTGAGCAGATTTTTTGGAGGAGAGGACCTCTCGGTATTCCGGCTGTCACGCGATGCGCGACATGCACGAGGCTGAAGCATCGTCACCTGGTGCCCGGTGTCAAATTCAAACAAATGTCCCACCGCTCGTCATTCTCCGCTCGAGGGCCGTTTACGGTCGAGGTGGGGGAGTACAATGGGTGGACCCGGTGGAATGATTGGCACTTTTCCCGCGTGGCGACCGGATATTTTTCATCCTGACACCTTCCCAGTGTGATCGAATATAAACACGAGTCTTCCAGGGGAAACACTCGGAATTGATGGTGTCCAAACTACTGTACAATTTCCGTCGACCCTCTTTCGCAATGCACTTTTGTGGCTGAAAATCCCCCTTTTAAGAAATGTTATCGTGCTGTCGAGCAAATTTTGTGAGTTTGGTGGTCATTCAGCTCCACTGGGTTGCTGTTGTACGATCTGCACGACATCTTACAGCGCGCGTGGAAGAGGCTCGAATTTTAAGCTAATACCATGTCAAGATATGTATTTCGGTGAAGGGAAGGTCCAGAGGTTATTTGGGTAGAAATATAATTAAATTCAATCCGAAACCTTAGACAATTAGATAAATTATGAAAATAGTAATCGAAAGGAGTTGAAGGTAAACATTTGTTGAAAGGTATTCAATTTCGATCCTAATAATCATTAGGTACTATTAATGGCTGGACGATGGACTTTAGCAATGCATTAGAAATAAACCTATGATGACCTAAAAGTTAAGAACTAGCTGCATGTTAGTTGTTAAGCTGCACACTTGTTAGAGATTTATGTAGCGGCTTAAATTTAAAACACATTCAGATTTTAGAGTCGCTAATTATTTTTCCAGTCGATTTCCAGGCAAACAACATTCACTGTCAAGCTAAAGGTAACTTAAGTAGACAGCTTTATCCAAGTTCAAATGTATAGGTATTGTTTGACCAAGCCAATATCGTTGAGTTGTGATAAAAGAATACTCAATTATATTTAAGAAACCACTCATCCTGAATTTGCTGTAATTTGTTTCCTTTCTTCTTTGTCTAACGTATTTACCGTGAAAACCTTATAAATTAATTTTTAATTCTACTACTTTTAATAAAGAAGATAAGGGCTTGTCCTTCGATTAATTGTGAAATGCACAAAGGGGACCAAATGATGGGTTGTTTTATTTCACATAGCCTCTGCTTTTGAGAATTAGCGTCGAACATTCATTACTACTAGGCACATCCACGTTCTCAACACACGTGACTATGGGCGACGCGACGGAAGACTAAAATGTATATTTTGGCGCTATAAATCCGGCAATTGCACTAGAGGAAGGACTAAATGCAGGCCAGACGAAAAGTGCCCGCGCGCGCAGGCTGTTTCAATAGTTTCCCCGCGATGCAAAGGTGTCCTTAGAGAAAGGAGACTTCGGAAAGAAAAAAAAGCGGTCCTTTCCCTCCAATTTCCGGGCCGGGAGTCTATTCATAAATTAACTGGTGCCGCATTCGGGGGTTTTTCAATTCCCTATTCCCATCTGTCTTCCCTATTTGACAACCCTCGTTTCTTTCCCCTTTCCACCTCCCTCGCAAGGTCCTTCCCTACGTCGACGCTGCGAGGCGCTAGGTGTAGGAAGAGCTGCAGGTACCTCCCCCTTCCCCTCAAAAACCACCCCATCCCGTCCGCCCTCCCGAACCCATTCTCTAACCAACAAGCGCATTCCAACAGCTTGGTCACTCTTATGTGCACCTCCTCGACCTCCTTCCCGCCCCCTCTGGCCGCCTCTCCCACTAACCCGCACCCGAGCAGTCACACAACCTGAACCCCTCTCCTCCACTTTCCTCCTCACTCACTCTTTCACACACGCACCGCCCTCGCACGCACTGTTAAAGGAGCGGGGGTAGGGGAGAAATAAATACACCTACTTTCGCTCCACTCGACAATGAGGGAGCCATATCCAATCGGTCAGAAAAAGCAACCACCACCGAGAGGAGAAAGATAAAAACCCTTCCGACCGAACCCATTCTCCCACCCCTCCTACCCCCCTTGACGTCTCCTCTTCTCGAGCGGGGCATGTCCGCCCGTCGGGGCTTTTGCCTCTCCGCCGATTCTCTTTTTTCCATTTCCCTCCTCCGCACATACTCTCCTTTCGTTTCGGCCTTCTCCCTCCGATCGTTTGACGGCTACGAAAGGGAGGGAGTTATCTCCGTGCCGTTTTAATCGCGCCCGGGCGTGTGCGCGCGCTCCGTATAAAGACCGCCGTGGAGTCCCGGGAGCGATTAATTCCACCGTGTTTAAAAGGGAAAGTCTGTTTTTGTCGTCCCGTTCCGAGCTGAGATGCTTGCCATTCCTAGAGGGGGGGTGTGGGGGGGGGAGCTCTGCGCACATCCCGTTCTTTTCTTAGGATGAATGATTAACTCTTTTTGTCTTCCCGCGGCGTGATTTGTTTTAATCCCTTCCGCTGGGTCCCAGGCACACGGTTCCGCGGGCTCCGTTTTCGACTCCCACGAGGTTTCTCAGCGGTCTGGACCGAAATCGGTCGAGCTACGTAAGACGGGGGTCGCAATTAGGCTCGCGCGCCAAAGTAATCAGAGAGGTACAGTGCTTCTCCATTAGCTGCATAAAAAGAAAGGTGGAGGGAACTGTCGCGCTCTTGCACGACTTTTTCTATTGGCAGCGGGCATTCTGGTCTGCCGGAAAAATTAAGAAAGCACCCTGGTTTTGTTTGAGTCGATTCGATCACGATTAGTTATTTTTTCAATCGTTTTTTATTGACATGTCTCCAACATGCGGCATTAGTGAACTTTAATGAACACTTAATTTTATCAGCAGTGCCCGAGGTACATTTTTTCGATTATTATCATTGCAGGAGGAATGCCTTTTTTTTCACCTAAATGCATTATTTTTCTAAATCCATTATTTTTATAAAGCGCCATTTCTGCTTGGTGTTTTTTTTATCAAATATGTGGGAAATTATTTTTGGTACATCTACATCAACACCCGGCGAGTCAACATAAAGGTGTGGGGCAGGGGGTGAAGCACCAGGAGGAAAGGGTAAGGGATGAGGGGTTTAGGGTTTTTCAAATGGAAGGGGAAAGGTGGGGGGAACCTGCAAAAAAAATTTATAAATATACTAGTGTAACCATGCGCAGTCGCTACCTTGTAGGTTAATACTTATTATGTCGAGCCGACTAGTGGGGGATTTCGATTACAAGCATTCTGGTCTCTTATTGTTCTTGGAAAAAATGACCATTTAAACCTGTCAGTCTTGCAGTCTATCTCTCTAATCTTATATTCGTGATCCCTCCGCCCGTAATACGTTGGGGTTCGTATTCGTGGGGAGGGGAGGGTAATCGTGGTAATGGCTACGATTATGTTTATACATAGGTGTAGTAATATAAAGCATTTTAATTTTCCCCTTAGCATATTTATTTAAATTACAAATCAAATATGTGATAAATAGACTCCATTCACCAATCAATCGATAAAATGTACCAAAAAACAAAACGATTCTCTATATGGTATTTTTCTCACGTGGACCAAGTGTGGTATGCTGTCCCGCACAAATCCATGGTTCGTATTCCACATCAAGAATGAAATTCGGGTCCCTCGCTAGCCCTACTCGCTCATGAGAGGAATTAAGGCAAGGGACCATCCTTAACTGTTGGTTCACACGAGATACAAATACGTAAATGCCACTCTAGACTCGGGGAGGAAGGTGCAAGTGCCGCGCCATCCCATTTCCTACACTTCCGACCTCATTTTCCTCCACCGATCCCTCCCATTTGCCCAAACTCATCATCATCATTCCTCGGCCTCCATTTCACCTTGCACTCCCAAGGTCAGATCCCACAAAACCATCCTGCCTCCTCCTCGCTCCCACTCCCCCCCCCCGCATGGCCGCCGAACCCCTCCCCTCTCCCCATCCCTCCAGCAATAAGCGTGGCCCATCCCACTCCGTGGAGTTCTCCCAGGAGAAAACACCACGCCTCCACGGCCTGCGATTGTTCCACCCAAATCTTCGATTTATCTATTTCTCCTTTCGTCTCCTTTAACCCCATCGGATTAAAAGAGAGAGAGAGAGAAATGGCGGCAGCGTAACGGAGTTCTCGGGGCAAGGGGGAGGTGCTTTCATCTCTCGGGCATACCTTGACGAGATCGCCCGAGCGATTTGAGGCGAGCAAGCCAGGCCGTGTGCTATCGCTCCTTCTACCTTCGGTGAGGCCGGTTCCTCCGCGCTTTAGCCGTCTGGCCCACGGCGGGCCGCAATCACTCCCCCTACTCCTCTCGCCCCCACTTTGCTCTCCGCCGCCGCAGCCGCGGGTAAGGCAAGACGAAAGACTGGCGTTTACAAGATGATGTGGAGGGGTGAGCAGCGCTCCAGGCGGATATTCGCGGAAGCGAAAGAAAGGGAGAGACACGGCGGCGCTGTGGGTCGAGTGTGTGCGCGCGCGATGGCCGGCCGTCCACCCGAGGTCGTCGCTGTTTAAAGGGAGAGGGGGCCGAGTGGGCTTTGCCCGCCGCCAAATGCACGATTTTCTTGGGATTCGAGCATCCGAGGCCGCCGTAGAGGGAAACAGGAGAAGTATTCGCTGGAAAGGAATGCAAAACTATAAGGACGGGAGAGACTTGATCAAGTGAATAAAGAAATCACTCTCAAGACGGAATAGGAAGCAATGGCATTGAAATTGCCGACAAATTTCCGGAAGCATAAAAAATTACTATTAATCAAATCGAATACGAGAGGACGTAGTATAGCGAAAAGGAATTTTAAATCGATTTAAGAATTATTATTTACCTTATTAAAGTTACAGAAATGCCAAATCATATTCATGTGAAATAAAACATATTACATCACTTGAACGTACCATACCAGGTTCTCCTTCAGAGATTCGTTCCCGAATACCGGGGCCTTCATTACGGATATTCGATAAAAATTATTGTCCCGCGGTATTTAGACCTATATTAGTTAAATCATTAGACCGAGGGTACGTCATGGACTATGGGAGGATGCAAGTAAATGGAGGAGAAGGGATTGATAGCGAGCATTGTCACTTGCCTACTCTCAAATTCGGAAGTTATGGCCACTCGACACTAGATTGAACGCGTTCGCTGAACGAACCTGTCAGCTCATAGTGAGTGACTGTCCATCGGTAAAGTTTTTCATTTTTGAGTCCCAGAGATTGTTGGAGCAAATGTGAGAGTCACAGTCGCAAAATATATAGCAGACGGGAATAAATGGGCGGTGGCGTTAATCCACAATGTTATGAATTAAAGCGATTTTAATACGCAAATATGTAAGGCATGTATTTATTCCTGTTAAATGTGAGCGATAGACTACCTTTAAGGCCATGGTCGTTATGTTCAACCAACATCTTTCGCATTGTCCTGAGGGCTCGATACATATTTTAACGGAACTGGAAACACCAATCAATACCAATAAAATAATATTATCGCAACAATTTCAGAGTTTAAAAATCATTCGCCTTGACCAGGATTCGAACCCAGATCCCTCAACGTCCGGTCGAGTGCTTGACTAGACATTGAGGGATCCGGGTTTGAATCCCGGTGGTCAAGGTGAATGATTTTTACACTCTGAAATTGCTGCATTGAAATGCGCATTAGCGGATGACTCCGTTAAAAGTTACTGTTGCGGCATCTCCCGCAGTTTCTTTGGAATAATAAATCATATTAGAAGCATATTCAATCAATTGGCTTCCTATTGGTGTCCTAACACCCCCCGCCACAAGCCCTTGCGGCGGCTTGCGGGGTATTAAGTAGATGTAGATGTAGATGAATGGGTGAGGGGTATGTTACTCCAAAAATAAGGGACATGTGCGAAAAATTTAAATGTTGAAGTCACCCGGGACTCAAAATCGACAAGTGAATTTCTCGAAAACTCCGCTCGGGACATGAGAACTTGCGGTAAGCGCATGAGAAGGAGGACCACGTGGCTAACTACCCTGGTCACTCCTTTGCCGACATCCCCGTGAAACCAAAGAGCGTGCTTGCGTGTGTCAACCACCTGTCAAATATTCTCTTCAAAATGCATCCACGAACGGACCCACCCACCACGCAGTCTCGGATGGGTAAAACCTCTTGAAGGATCGAGATGAGTGGACTGAGGAGAGAAAAGGGGGAGGGTAGAGGATAAGAGGAGGAGACGTCGAAGCACAAAACACGAGGCGAAGAGGGGGTAACGGTAATGAGAATTTGAAAATGGGAATGGGAGGAGGGAGATGAAAAACAAACAGTAAGTGAAGGGACGATCGAGGGGTGGCAAAGGAACGGGAGAGAGAGGGAGGAGTTGAGGAGAACTAAAGGTATCCTAGGAATCCCCGAAAGACAAACTAGAAACTCAAAAACGCTTAGTGGGTACGGGGAGTTGAGCGGGGTCGGATTATCCCGGCCCCTTAAAGTGGGTTTGCCTAACAAAGGCGGAGATGGGGGAGAAAGGGGAGCCGACGGCGACTCCCGAGCGGATCTTCAGGAGGGGGGCCGAAAAGAGTACTCGAGCCGGAAGAGTTTGCCAAAGCATCCACCAAATCCGGAAAATTCGGGAGGCCATGCACCGCAGAACCGGGCGGGCGGGCATCGAAACTCATCATCCATTCTCCCTTCTCTCGTTATCCCGGCCCGCTCTATCCTATTAGGCGCCTACCACTCGGAAACATCCTCCCTGAAAACCTTTTTAAAGGATACTAACCAGGACGATGACACCCCATCTCCCTCACCCCTCCCGCCCCACCCACCGCCTGCCTTCCCCTGCATTCGTTCCCTTTCCCGAAAAAAGGTTTGCCATTCTCGATTTCAGTGAAAGGGTGATAAGGGTCTTTCCCTCTAGGTGAAAAGTGACGGGATCCTCGGACCAGCGGTGACGTGTGGACGACTGCGGTGCGATTGTTTGCCGGGTTTGTCTTGAGGCCGTAGCGCGAAGGAAAATGTTTTCTTGGCATTGGTTCGAGCGAGGTATGGAGAGAAACAACGACCGACGGTGCATCTAATTTCCGACGCGCTGCTATTCAGTTAGAGAAGGCTCTGTGGTGGGTTTTACGAGGAGAGTTTCCGGAAATATGTCAATAAGTTTACTTCTGCAAGGTCAGCCAGCGTCTTTCGAAGCTTGTCTTGTGTGGTTAATTTGAACACGGCGTATCTAATCTGTGACATCTTGGAATGTTGGACACGCCTGTGGAAAATAATATTTTTGGAAGAAAGCGTGTGTTCTAGCTACACTACGCCGTTTTTGGAAAGTGGGAACCGGCGGTCAATCTGGAAATGGAAAATACAGTATTTGCTAGGCTCTAATGCAACATTTTTTCAGTAGTTATCAAACTCTCCTTAGTAGATGCAAGACATATACAAAATCGAGGTACAAACTTACATTTATTTCTAATTGCATTGAATAATAGAGTAACTCTGTAGAGCACGAACATAATACTCGCAAATTAACCCATTAATGATAGCAGATTCAAGTTCCTCCATACATTAACAAAAAGATAATTCTTATTGTTGGAAACCATAAACACAGTAATCAACCCGAAGGTCGGTTTGGTAGGTGATGGTAGAGTTCATCCAGTACTAAGACCGACGGCGTGTGAATATTCACACATCAGGGTAGGGGGGGCAGTTCCTTTCCGATGGTTTCCCAGGAAGATCTGGTACCCGAAAAATCACTTAGCTTGTGTGAAGCTGCAGGTACCCAGAGTGCCTTGCCTGGGAATCGAACCAGGGCACCTCCGGTCGATAATCCAACGCTCTAACCCCTGGGCTACCGCGACCCACTCACATTGTTGGTAGTCGATAATTAAAATGGTTCCATACTGGTGTGTGCACTATTTCAATATTATTGACATTTTCTTACATTATCAACCTTAATGTTTCATTTGTTTTCAGATAATTATTTGTTCATTTCACCTTTAATTTAAGGTAATGTATTAAAATACGTCAAAATAAGGATATTAAATGAATAAACCCTATGCATTAACAAATATTAATTTTAAGTTTAATAATTCATAATTGAATGCAAATCTTACGCTTCAAAATTTCTGCCACTCTAATAGGTTTAGTCAACATTTAATTACTAGGGCTCGAATATCCCAGGGTCAAACTTTGATCTTAAACCATAAAGCTCTACCCTCAATGGTCAAACTATTTAGTTGCTCCTTTAGCAGTGATTGATTGTCTTACATCGATCACTAGATAGGATACTCCCCAAACGCCAATGAATTCATGGAAAGTGAAATCAATAGGCGCTTCAGTTTTAAAAGAAGGCCATCTATTAATTACAAGGAAGCCTCGACAGCAGTCATGAGATCTGTTCAATGGGCTCTGAAAATGAATAGCCAATGTACAAATGCGACATAATGAAATCCCCTATCTGTACTCATAATTAGAGGTATGGCTTCCTCGTTTATTTTTTGTATGAGTTACACCGAAGATGAGGTGTCCTGATGCTGAATCAACTTGAGAAAAACCAATTTAAGCTTCATCAAAAGGATTCAACAAAGTCAAGCATGATCACTGCCCCGAGTTAGCCGGAGAGACCTTAGACTGTTGGAAAAACCGGATCATCGTTGCACGTTACGACGGCTTCACATCGAACTACGAATGGCGCTATCAACTAACTACTGTTTTATTCCCACTTGCTTACGGAAGACTGCCTTCCTCGCCGTTCAAAGCCTCGTCCAAATTGGACCTGAATTTCCGGGCTTCAATCCACTCTATTCCAAAATAAATATCTGATAGTGTAACGAGCAGGAAACTGCATCCGGTGACCCGCGTGGTGCGTGCATCTACGCACGCGCAAACGAAATCTTTACCATAGAAAAGGTTCTAGCGCGCTCTCCTAGGCATGGAGGGAAGGAAGTCGAAAGACGTCGAGAGAGAGTGAGGGAAGAGGGTGAAGGGGGACACAGGAGGGGAGGAAGAAGGAGAGGAGGATACGGGGAGGGGGGAGGAAGGGGGGCGGGGCCATATATGCCCCGGCTGACCTGTAAGGGAAGTCACGAAGGAACGCAACCGCCCCGTCTAAAGTCCCCACCCACTCCACGGACTCACCTTTCCCCCTCCACGACCACCGTACACCCACCCCTCCTCGCCCCAACTCTCCCACACCCGTGTATCCTCGCCGCCTTTCATCCCATCTCTTCCGAACACTCACACACGCGGACGCACCCATCCCATTACAACGAAACCACACCACAAAACGGCCCATTCTCTTCCCTCGGACGGGCCCCGTTCCGATCTCGAGCAAGAAAGGGATCCTGGGCACTTCCTGTCTCCGAGTCTCCCCACCACCTCCCCCTCGCCCTCCCAGGAAAGACGGGGAGGGGGGCAGGATAGGAAGAAACCACCCACTCACCCCCACGCCTCATTTTTTTCTCACTCCCCCCCTCACGCCCCCGGCCATCTTCCTGACACCCGCACACCCCCCCCCCCCGGCCCATTAATTTGTTAACCAGTTTGCAAACTTTCTAAAAGTGACCGGGGTGAGCTTGTGTGGGTGGTAGGGACATTCATTGTTCGAGAGCGTGGGAGTAAGTGGGCGGGCGGCGAAGGAGGAAGAAAAGGGGAAGGGTGGGAGAGAGCAAGTCGTGGAGGAAGATGGCGAAGGCCGTGAGCGACGGAGAGGTCTGAGGAGACACAGGGAGAGAAAGAGAAATGGAGACGGTGGACTCGAAAGAATACGGTTATTCAGATAGCGCCACTACGATTCTACGTTAATAAATAACCAACTCCATACCTATTACATATCCAGGTTTTCCATTTCAGGAATACACATACCTTGATCAAAAATTTCCCGGAATTTATTCAGAAAATTAAAAATACAAGTTTATTCATCTAAATCTATATTGTCCCCTTCAAAGTAATCCCCATCGACTGCAACACACTTATGCCAGCGCTTGATCCAATCCTCGAAACATTTTTTATATTCGGTTTTCGGTATGTCCATCAGTGCTTCCTGCGATTTTTCCATTACTTCCTCTCGGCTGCTAAAACGCGTTCCCCGTAATGGTTTTTTAACTCGATTGAACAGAAAGAAGTCACAGGGAGCCAAATCAGGTGAATTCGGTGGCTGTTGGATGGTATTTGTTGCATTTTTCGTCAAAAAATTACGAATAATGATAGCACTGTGCGACGGTGCGTTATCATGGTGCAAAATCCACGAGTTTTCTGCCCACATTTCTGGTCTCTTTCGGCGAATTGCTTCACGTAAACGTCTCATAACGCCCAAATAATACTCTTTGTTTACTGTCTGGCCTTCTGGCAAAAATTCATGATGCACTACACCGTTGTAATCCATGAAAACCGTCAGCATTGCCTTCTTTTTTGACTGAAAACGACGTGGTTTTTTTGGTCTCGGCTCATTTGGTGAACGCCATTCACTTGCCTGATGTCTGGATTGCGTGTCGTACTCATAAACCCACGTCTCGTCTCCAGTAATGATCCTTTTGATGAATGTGGGATCGGATTCAGCCTCGCAAATCATGTCTTTTGCGACGTCAACACGGTCTCTTTTTTGCATGAAATTGAGGTCTTTTGGCACCAACTTTGCTGCTACACGACGGAAACCCAAATCATTAACCACAATGTCTTGGGCGGATCCATAGGCAATGTTCAAGTCCTCCGCTATTTCTCTGATGGTTAATTTGCGGTTATTGACCAACATTTCTTTTACTTTATCAATTTTTTCACCGACTTTCGATGTCGATGGTCTGCCACTGCGTTCATCATCTTCGATTGACTCACGACTACTTCTGAACCGCTCGTGCCACTGGTAAACGACCGTTTTTTTTAGAGAATCGTTGCCGAAACACTTTTCCAACATTTCCAACGTCCGTGCGCCACTAAATCCGTTTTTTACGCAAAATTTAATACAAGTTCGTTGTTGCAAATTTAAAGCCATTTCTGAAATTGTAAAAAATCGCCAACACACACAGAGATAGATGTACTCTTGGCTACGTAACTTTTGCAAATGTCAAGTTATGACACTAAGATTTAAAGGGAATATCAACAACAGATGTACCAATTTAACAAAAAAACAGAACTCAAATCGGAACGATGGGAGCGCCACACGGTGGTTATTCCGGGAACTTTTTGATCAAGGTAGTATTTTCCGTATAAAAATGTTGGAGAGGGTGGTTACTCATCAGACAGCAAAATACGCAATGGCTTTCTTTATTAATTTCTAACATCACTAGCACATTTCCTCATCAATGGAGAAATACCGAATAAGACAGAAAAAGATAATAGACGATACAATTTAACATTTGCGACCTCTCTCACACATACACATGCAGTAATAAGCACAAAAATATATGCACGAATGTAGTGTGTATGTTAAGGAATGTTCTACCTGGTTAGGGTAGTTTTTTGATGGGTCTAAGCAATACACCCCAGTCTACCACTAAATCCAAATAATTTAATTTGACAACAAATTTAACTTAAAACCCCATACGTGAAATTACATTAACATTATTTAGCTCTACTTACTTCCTTAATTCCATCTAAACTTCCTACTCTTTTTCCTTCTTTGTTTCAGTTTTCCAATATTGTCCTCTCTGTTACCATCTTCAGCATCCCATTGCCCCTCAGTGTCTACCGAATCCAATTGTTCTGCCTGCTAAGAATTTCTCCTTATAGCCTTCTCACTCACCTATGTCCAGAACTTCATCATATAATCGCCTCTTTTCTTTTCCAGCCATTTTATTGTCTACATTCTTCTCCACGTAAGACACGTCACGTCATTCGAAACGCCAAGGGGTTGCGTATTTTATTTTAAATTCGTAGCTAAATAAAGGAAGGTTTACGAGCATTTAGAATTGATTTAGTCAAGAATACTTCTAGTATCCTTACATATGCGTTTATAAATTTAATTCGTAGCTACAATGTGCCCCCTGTCAATCATTCCTCACCACCTATTGTATTTTTCCACCATTTCGTCGATTTCTCTAATACCATAAAATATTTGCTAGTGTTTAACTTAAAATACAGCAATTAAAATTGTGATATACATCGAAGAATGATGCGGAAATAATGTAAATGGAGGGCATGATGTAAATACCTTCATCCTAATATAAGAAACCTTAGGATTGTAAACTCTTGTAAATTAGAACGTGGTCACATATTTTCTTATCAGTGTTTTCCATAGATTGTATTAATATTTGAGCTGAATTTATTTACTAGAACTATGCATTAAAAAAGATAAAAGGTAAACGTAAAGAGAAATATGGACCGATGGCATTCCGTCTCTGGCACGCTTCAATCACCGCTATCAGCAATCCGACTCGCTTCTCGAGTATTTTCAATTATCTGTAATATAATGTTAATAATGCCGTTGCGCCTGAATTTTTTCATTCGCCTAATGAACTACTCCATTTTCGAAAAAAATTACGAACCTTCGTCGATGCGTTCCTTGTCTTTTTATCGGTGTTTATGATGATAAGGTTCACGTTTTATTTCTTTTGCCGTTGTCATGGGTTACCCCAATGCTTGCCGCAGCGATTCTCCTGACCGCCGCACGGTGACGCCACCGTGCAGTGCGTCACCACGAAACTGCACTCCGGAATCGTACGCTACGCATGTGAAATGGGGGAAAAGAGTGTAAGATATTGAAGGAGATGGGTTGATGGGGCTGATGGAGAGAGCAGAGGGGATCGAGGTATGGGTGATACAAACGGGATGGAGGAGGAGTGGGAAGGCGTGATATAGGAGACGCTGGTGAGAAAAGGAGGCGGAAAGCGAAGGTGAAGAGAGGCGGTGGAGGCTAAAGTTAAGGGCCGAGAGAGAGAAGGGGTGAGGGGAGGGAACGGATGTGGGCAGGTGTAGAAGCGCGATGGGAGGGGGGATATGAGGAGAAGGGCGCTAGGGATGGGGTGGGGGAGGAGGAGAGAGGGGCAGCCAGCCGATGTAGGAGGGACGCTCACGAGGGAGCATGGCGGGAAGGCGCGAGGGGGGGAGGGGGAAGGGAGGGAAGCAAAGAATGCGTCGGAAGTTTCTTTCCCCCCCACTCACCCACCCCCCTCACCCTCCCCCTCACTCTCCCCCACGTCCCGCTCCCCGCCCCATAAGCTCTAACCCAACCTGGGAGCCACTCATAACTCTGGCACCCCCCCTAACGCCACTCCAGCCTCCCCTCCATTCCTGACACCTTCCCCACCATATCCCCCGATACCTGCATGCCTCCATATATATATATATATATTTATTTATTTATATATATTATATATTTATTTATTTATTTATATATATATATATTTATTTATTTATTTATTTATATATATATATATATATATATATATATATATATATGTGTGTGTGTGTGTGTATATATATAAAAAAATATATATACATATACATACCCATATCTTTGATGCTATTTAGGTACAATATGCATCTCAGTATATTAGGGTAGAACAACACATCTCCGATTTGTGCGTATATTATACGAGTACAGCTTGCCTATGATTGGACCTGTGTATATTTCTGGCATCACTGGGCATTTATTTCCTCCAGGACTCTTTCACCGCGGGTCCATTCTTTCTGCACTCTCCGTCCATTGTAATTTTCAACTACTGAAATTCTCACCGTATTCACCCTTCTGATACCTTCCAGGAGATGCTTCCATTTCTCTAAAAGCGGAAATTCCTTCCCCCGGAATTTTAATCCATGACTTTTTAATGCCATCGTTGTCACGAAAGAACTACGTGTAAGTAAATTTATCGAAAAAACTTGTTGACAGAATGCATTAGGAATACGAAAATATAAATCTGCAACCGAATGTAGATAATAAGCTAGGTAAAGAAATATCTAAATCGACTGATTATTTCAATCCAAGATGAATATATCGAATTGAAATTAATGAAGTGAAGTAATAAATTGTAAATAGTTTTCAATTGCAAATATAAAAGTAAATAATCAAATTGAAGTGATGCTTAGTGAGGTAAGAGAGTTTAAAGCAGTCGAAATTAATGACAGGTATGATAAAATATAGTATTTATTTGAATACTTAAGACACGACCCATATAAATACTAAAATAAAGGGCATCAAATATTTTGACCCCTGAGTCAATTTTAGTAAACGCGACCAATGCCTGAGTTTGCTCACAAATTCCTCCTTTCTCGAGTTTCCTCTCACCCCTTAGAATTGACCTTAGAACACCCTCGGAACATATTTTTGGTCTTTAAAAGTGCTTTTCTTTACTTTTCCTAAACTGTAGGAATTATAAATACAAACTGGGCGAGACTGGCGGATCACCTTATACGCATTTATTAAGATTGCTACGGCCCTTAGAGGATCATGCAAAAAATTCACCAGAGATGGAGATTCATTAGCCCGTGGGAGTGGAGTAAGTTATTGAAACTGACCATGCTTTTTCGTTCAAGCGTTTTCCTTCCGCATATTTTTTCATGTCTAACGAAAGAAATAGTTATCCAGCCGCATTTCACTTAAAGCTTGACAGAACGTGGTTAAACGGCAGAGTCCGTTCTCCGATCCCATCTCCTTGACCCGGAAAACATCCAAAGGGGAGAAATCGCTCATATCGCCTCCCACTCCCCCGTCTCCCCCCATGGATGAGTCCGCCCCACACCCTGGGTGGATAAACCTTTGCAACCGCACTCCCGCCTCTCCGCAACCCACTCCTAACCTCAGACACTCTCCTTGAAGATCCACGCACCGCTGACGCCCTTACCACCTCCCTCTCTCTCTCGGCGCAGATTCCACCCGCCTTCCCCCTCCCTCCCCCCGTGCCATCCCCCCTCCCCCTGCGTCCTCCGGCCGATGGGGTATAAAGAGGGAACGAATGATGGGTCTTTTGCCCGTCGGAGCCGCCGCTTGCTCTCTTGCCGGGAGGGCCCTGGGGCCCGCAACACAATGGGCCTCGATTAACGGAGACGCCGCTGGGGCCCTCGGAGTGGAGGGAGAGAAGGGAGAGGGCGGACCGGGCGAGGCCGGGGAGGAGGGGGAGGGACCGGGAATAATGGTGGGGGCGGCATGATGGGGGGGGGGGTAAAAAAAACCGACAGAAATCCCTCCCTCTCTCTCTTTCACCCATCCAGCAGCTTATGTAGCTCAAGCTCCTCCGGCCCATTGGACGGCCCTCGTGTTCATGTACGTCAGTCGCTGCCTCCGCTGTCTCGCTGCTGGTCAAAGGGGGAAAGTGGTGCCGATCGACCGGGGGAGGGTGGAGGAGGAGGTGGGCAAAGGCAAGGGAAAGGTGTTGTGGCGTGGCAATGTCGTTACATCTGTCGGGTGGGAGGGGATTATCTTTTTTCCCTCCCTCTGACACCCCACCCCCAGTCCTCGCCCCGGCGCGGGGTGATATGTCCGGTTAAATGCGATTGGTGGAAGGCTCCCGGCCACTGAGAGGGCGGCCGCTGATCCAATCCTCCTTTCACAACGGCGGGGGCAAACGCTTTCGGGGGAGACACGTGAGTGCCCCCATCCCCTACGCCGCCCCACCTTGAATGGGCTAGAAACCGGGAATATTTCCCTTGCCCCTCGAGTCTTTGGAATCCATTGGGTCAATCTCGGGCCAGACCCGTGCACGCTGGAGTGTGGGGTGCGACCAGGGCGAGGCGTTAAGCCAGCTGGCGATGCTGGGTGGCGTAGCGAGTGATATTCGTCCTACGTCACGTCTCCCCGGAGCGCAGCCCAATTTACTTGGAGCAATGGCACGTGGTCCCCTTAAGGTACTACGCGTTATGTGATGGAACGGACAACCGTCGCCGTTTCCGTAGTTTCACTGATCACGCAAATTCGTGTTTCGACAATAATCTTACAGCTTTCCAGATGTTGCGGAAGGGTGTGGGAAACTATTTCACTTCATTTCCGACGGTTCGGAAGCCCAGGTGAAAATTTTAGCCTTGCCCGTGCCACACAAGTGTGTGTCTGGGCAAAGCATCGAATAAGTTAGGTACATTCGATATACTCGTATAAGTGATGTTCAATGACGAAAAATATATTAAGGAAAGGTTTAGGAAAAACACTGTAAATATCCTACCATATATGGGCTATCAGTTCTATACAAAGATCTTAGATTCAACAGATAGAGAATTTGCGGTGGTAAAACGATACAAAAGATATAAATATCATTTTCATAACTATATAAAAAATACAGAAAAATTTGCGCATAAGAAGTTACAAAAACGTATAAATTTTAATACTTTTTCGTATGTACTAATATCACAATCAAAAATATATTGAATCTTTAATGTTACTAAATTATTTAATTTACTATTTAATTATATAGGGCATACTGAATTGAGCTAAATTTCTTTGATTGCTGGAAATATTCATTTTTATGTCAGAAATATTAATATTACGATAATAGGCCCCCCTTTATGTCCCGTGAACATTTTTGATAAAATAAATCTTTAGTGGAACTTCATATCGTCTTACTTATGGCCAAGTCTACGAAGGTCATTTCGAAAGATATGCTAAATGTTATTTTTTCCTCATGTTCATTCGACGTTACACTACTTAGTGGCCTTATTTGTAGCGTCGAATTCAAACGGGGCTGGTCTATTTGCTACCCGTGAGCCAAACTAATTGTAAACACGCGGTACATCCCTTCAGTCATACATATCACTAGATATTTAAAATGTCTGTTAGTTTCAAAAAAGTAAGATACTAGGCTTCTTGTAAGAAACCCTTTTCTTACCGAATCAGTGAGGGTTCGTCTTAAGGAAATACTAATTGTACTTGGTTATTGTCTCACTATTGAGAACAACATTTTTATACTAAATTACCTCAGGTATATGAGCATCTGGAATCTAAATTATTCTTCTTTTATGCCTCATGGGTGATTTAAATTCATCGATTAGGGCGAAATTATAATAACGAGAAACAAAAACAATCTGTTCTCGCGACCGAAGCGAGATCGACTTTCGAGAACAATCATTTTGATGACTGCAAATTCTATCGCCATTTGACTAAAAAAATTCTGAAAACCAGACTCTATGGTCTACTGCAAGAATGTTAACGGCCCCCTAATCTAACATGAAAAGGTACATACTAAAGTGGGTGAAATATACCCGCATCTGTGAAAACCAACCTACCAAGTTGATAAATGCTGTTTCCGTAACCAAATAATTACTGAAACTGACCAATCCGTCTCTTCTTCTCACTTCCAGCGCTGTCAGGAGAAACTGAACACCCTAGCCATCTCCGTGATGAACCAGTGGCCCGGAATCAGACTGAGGGTCACGGAAGGATGGGACGAGGAGGGTCACCACGCAGCGGATTCGCTACACTACGAGGGGCGTGCCGTGGACGTCACGACATCCGACAGAGACCGCTCCAAGTACGGAATGCTGGCGCGGCTGGCCGTGGAAGCCGGCTTCGACTGGGTCTACTACGAGTCCAGGGCCCACATCCATTGCTCAGTCAAGTCAGGTGAGTGCCATTTTCCTCGGACTATGTTTCACCTAAAATCCTTAACGAAAGTGGTCCGTGTCCCCTTTAAGAGCGAAGGAAAACAAGATCCCAAGCAAAAGAATTTCATCATCACCGCCATCGGGCAAGAGAAAATTTCAAGAGATTCGGAAAGATGATACAGCTCGAATGGTGGATTCTTATTAGACGGGTTGCTTAATGATTACATCTGCAAATTGGATCCACATTTTCACGTCTTTAATCTCACAATTGGCATCTTTTAGAGAAGTTTTTGGAATGAAACCCGATGGAAAATGTTTAACTCTACTCCAAACTGCCCAATAAAACTGGCAATACACGACATATTGTATGCGTTCGACCTTTTTCCAACTAACGTAGTTAACAGTTATATTTCATGAAAATTTATTAAGTGAAGTATATTTGGTCACCCAGCGTTACTTTGAATACGTACGCAACTAAGGAAAATGAACACTCAACATTAAATGAAATGAAACTATAGCCCCAAAGAGTTAATTATTTTACTATGAAAATACTCTGAAGGGTCTGGTTCAATGCCTTCTCGCGGGGCAGTTATACTACGACTTCATTTATATTGAGGATACCATCTGGATTAAGTTCCGCTTGAAATTTTGCTCATACTCCCCATATAATCAATCAGCAGCTTTCAAATCGATGCATGCCCAGTTGAAAATACGTGATCGCGCCAACCGCTCCAAAAACATTGACGTAATTATTATAATTGTCCTGCAGTTACAGACAAGATGTACCAAAAACGACTCGGAGACAATAGTAGTGAATAATTTTAAAATCTGTGTCCTCATAAAGTAATGGTAAAAGCCTATTATCCATTGAAAATAATAACGGTCTTCGCTTTGAAGAGGAAAGTATGGGGAAGTCGGGCATTTTGCACTATCCCTCGTTAGATAATCAGACTTCCTTAAAACATGCTCGAGAGCCAGACGCGCTAATGCAAGTCCATGAATCTAGAAGTCCCTCTCTTCACGCTCAGGAGTGGCGATGATTTTCGTCGAAGGTACAAAAAAATAATAATGATGATGATACTCGAATACATGATCGTCCGGACACCTTTAATTTCCGTCCCGTCCGCATGCCGTTCTATCTATTCTCACTATCGTTCACATCCCGGGAATTTGGAGGAGGAGAGGTTCGAGCCGGGGGGGGGGGGGAGGAAAGAGAAACATCGGTTATGTTGGCAGAATTGATAGCGGGATGGTATCTGCGCGCTCTCACCACTTCAACCCTCTCCCCCCATCCCCCCGGCTAAAACAACCGAGCACCTTTTGATGGGAACTCTTTATTTATCTCTTGGGCCGAACGGGGGAGGCGGAGTAAAGGGGGGAGGGGTAGGAATGAGTACGGGCACGCAAATTCCGCTGTGCCGCCGTTATCCCGTGGATGGGAACGGGGAGAGAAAGAAAGAGAGCGATGGGGGTGGAGTGAGAGAAAGGATGACCCTATTCGGGCCTGCTTTCGGGGGGACTGCGATGCGTAAAGAGAAAGAGGGAGGGAGAGAGATGAAAGGGAGAATATAAATTATAGGAAAAGGAGTAGATGGGTTTGAGGTAGTCTTGTACTATGTGGGTGGGTTGGGGATCGGAGTATTTGGACGCATGAGGAAAGGAGAAGAAAGGAAGAGAGGAGAGGTTAAAGTCAGTCAAATGGTGTGAGGGGGAGAGCGGAATCTTCGGTGGCTTATTATCGTGAGGCCGCCGCTGGCAGCAGAAAGGGAGGGGGGAAGGTCACATGAATGGAGTGGCGCGAGTGAGTGATAGTGGGTCCCCTTCGGGAGGAGTAGCCGTGAATAATGAACAGCGGTGCGATTGATCCTCTTCACCCCTCTCTCACCCTTTTCTCTTCCCTATCCCGCCTCCTCCCCTCATTCACCTCCTTCTTTCTTTCCGCCGTGGCATTTCCCTTCTCTCTCTCTCGGTCGCTCCCTTCTTGCCGTCTCCCGACGTGATTCTCGCGTCTCCCTCAACTCTATAGACGCTAGCCGCCGACGGTGGTACCCCCCACCTCTGTCCGTCCACCCATCTTGACCTGCTCTTTCGCTCCCTCCTCGCACGCTCTCTCACTCTTGAGACACTCGAAGAGCCGGAGAACGATTTCAAACTTCTGGGGAGGGAAGGAGAAGAAGCAGAGCAAATCGTGAATGTTTTTCTTTCTTAGAGTGTGGATAAGTGAAAACGGAGGAATTTTGTTCGAGGACATAAAGATGCACTCGCCATGTATCCAAAGATGAGTTTTCGAACGGAGGTAAACGATGTCTACTCTCCTGTGCGAGTCAGTGGGGGAAATATTAGAGGACTTCAACCCTGAAGACGATGGCAGAGTCAGCCATCGAAACGTCGGTACTCCGAAACCTGACCCGGTTGGAAACCCGAGAAAAATTCCTGAATAAGGCACACATTATTTTTTGGTGGAGAAAAAACATTTGATTTTGATCGGTGCAGTACTTTGAAAGCGGAAAATGGGAATCGCTAACTGATGACGGTCATATTTTGCAATATACTTCAATGAAGTTATCAGAGCATATTATTTTTTAGTGGTCGCAACTATTTTTCATCATTATCTCGCGGCATGATTGAAACGAAGGATCGGCCAATTCATCCACCATCTTGATACACTTACAGTGCTTTTTGAGGTAACAAACAGCATTACACACTAATTCTAAAGGAAATATAACGAACGAAGGCTAAAAAAGTGAGTTTTATCATGTGACTTTATGTTGTACTTCTAATATGATCATTTAGTTTTATGCGAATCATTTACTTTAGGATGAACACATATTTCTTGCAAGTTTTAATGGAAATTATGAGCCCCGCTGAGGGTTTATCCTGATTATTCTCCATCGACTCGTATTCGTAATGCATCACCTCTATTTATAGAAATACCAATTATAACTCAAAAAATAATAAGACGTATTTCCGCTGGCATCCTCGAGGTCACGCCCTTCTCTCTTTTTTGAGGGTACAATCCATTTAGTCGGATAAAAACAATGCGTGGTGGGTCTCGTACTCTGTGAAGACACAAAAGAACAATAATGATTTCGGACCTCGTATTTTTAAGCGTCACACTCACTCTTCCTTCTTTTCTTCCTGCTGCAATATTTTCCCTTGCGACGTGAAAAACTATCCGTGGGGATCCTTATATCCAAACAGGCGTGTATCCTTTTGCGGCAGTCTGCTCGGGGCCGACCCAGTGCTCCGTCTTTCTTCTTTTATGATTTTTATCGTCCCCACGTTCAAATCCACACCGGATCTCACTCCACCCAAATTCAGTGCGTCATGACCACTCCCTATGCTTTCTTCCTTCCGCCTTTATATCTTGGTGACTGTTTTTATTTACCTTTCCTCTTGGTACCAGCCTTCCGCTTTCTCTTTCCCACGCAATCTCCAACAAGCCAGGAGTTACTTATGGGGTCCAAGTAATTCCCTCTCCGCCCGCAACCACGGAGACGTGAATCATCACTTCGCATGGGATATTCTTTATTTGGCCCCCTTTATAGAGGGGAACGAGGAGAACTCCGAATAAACAAAGATCTCGGTGTAATATTTTCCAAAGTTTACAATGATTTCCTGTCATTTCCTCCTCATAAACCTTACTCGTGGGTGACGCGACCTAATACTGCTCAAAATGGAAACGGCTTAAATTGTATTTGCGAAAGCGAAGAGAAGTTCGGTTGTTTCTTGGTTTAAGGAAGCTCGCTGCTTTTTCTCCTACTTTGACTTTATCTTTAGGTTCTTACAGAGTTAAATCTACAAGCATGCAACTCATGTCACTGTTTATTTTTTTCAATTTTGGTTAACTCTAATAATAAACTCCACGTTTTGCCAACCTTTTGACAGATATTTTCCATTTAGGATACAAATTTTCCTGAAGACCGGCCGTCACCTGCATGTAAAATCAAATCCAAATCCACGTGAAATATTTCATTACAGAAAAAAAAAACAATTTTCCCCGCTTTAAGTAATGCGCCTACTCATATTATGTGGCTTTTTACGTATTTTTGCTTATGTAACGCGATTACAAGAGTTGGGGATATGATAATGGGCACAGCGTTCTACCTCTGAACGAAGGATCACGGATTCAAATGTGTGTGATGCCCGGGGACAACATTATTTTAAAATCCAAGCGGTTCCCTTTTCTGGATCCCAAGAAATTGTAATGCACCATATGGTCACATATCGTAAGAAACAGCTGAACTCCCAACCCTGAATGCTTGAATATCACAAGTGTCTTATTTCAGGGTAAGCTCTGCCTTCACCTAACAAAGTGAGAACGAATTGTGTAGGTTCAGGCGTGATATGGTGAAATTAAAACATAATAATGACCAAATGATAACACTTTTCCACCAGATAATGATTTATTTCACGACCGCTTACGATGTACTACATTATCTTCATTGGCCTGGAGATGATTTAATGCATCAAAACCGGTCGTGCCATAAATCATTATCTGGTGGAAAATATGTATCATTTGGCCATCATAAGGAAATCTAACTTCGGATTGATTAAAGTGGTGGTGGAATCTGTTAGCACTCCTATGTTGGCCTCAAAATTCATTCTCTACCGTCCTACACTACGGATACATTAGGACCCTGCCATTTTAGTTGTTATTAAAGTGGAAAATTGAGTGATATATTGATTTTAGTTTGAATTAAAGGTCCGACGAGAGTCGATTCAAAGTGACCACCATCGCAATCCTTCCACCCAGATATACTTTGTCCTTTTTTATTATATAACAAATTGAAATAGCACATGAAAATTCCACGCGGATTTTGGTGGATCTGGTGGTTTCCTCATGCACTCTGCACCCGGGGTGCAGGGTGCATGAGGAAATAGTGTATTTAGAACGGCTGGTGACCTACCACCCCCTGCCCCACGTTCTTGCGACGGCTTACGGGGTATTGGGTAAATGTACATGTAGAATGTGCAAGTTAAACTTTCAATTCTTTTATACTATCCTCGGTGACTCAACCAATACTTTTTTGATGCAATCAGTAATCTGTATGTATTCAAGTTTGCTACCTTCCTGGATTTTAAAATCCCCATTACGGATTTTCCTCTACTTAGATAAGTTTTAAAACTCCTTAGTTTTCAAAAAATATTACTCCTATGCCCTCATTATTAACTTCTTAATTGACCTTTCTGCGACGGATCCAGAATGACTACAAAATAATATCCACAGTCACAGGTCGTTAAAAAAAGTACCGTACCGAGTTTTAAGAGTAGCCCCACGTCCTTGTCATTAAACTGGTATTACCTGACATTCAGAGAATGTGCGCTGATTTTGGACGAGCATTCGCAACATGTAATGAGAGAGGTTTCCAAGAAGAAACTCGTGGTGCCAGGAGCCGCGCGAGAGATCCGAATCCCTCCTTTGTGCCAAAATGAATGGCCTTTTTATTTCATCGATAAAAAGTCTCTCCCTCTCTTCCTTTCTCTCTCTCCCACTCCCGATTCACATGAGTTATGATCATCTGCCGTCACTTCTGCTGACTACCACACGCATATTCAATGGGCTGCCCCGGCCTATAAATTCGCCAGCGTGGACTGACAAGACGGATGGATCGCAAAAATGCCTTCCGTGCACCCGTGAGAATTTTCGCCCCGTCTTGATATTCTGTCCTCGCCGAGAACCCGGAAACGACGAGTGGGCCAGCCCGGTCGGAATATGGTGTGCGCCGCTCGGCGAGGGGAGTGAGGAAAGGAAGGGAGGGCCCGGGCGGGCGATGCGGGAGATAGTGGCGGTGGCGGGTGGTGAGGGAGAGAGGGGTTAAAGTGAGCCGGGGGTGATATGTAGGATAACTGAGAGAAGCGAGTGTACCTCTCCACCACCCTCCACCTCGCTCACCCTTTCCCCACTTCTCCTCCCATAAGTCAACCCTCCCTTCCTCTGACCACCCCTCTTCTGTTGGCCATCACAGCTCAAAATCTTTTCACGTGTCTTTTCTATTATGTATTTATCTTTCTGCCCCTTCAATATTTTCATCCGCATTCATCTCGAAGAGAATTGAGGGGTGTGCGATGAAGGGAGAGTACGGGAACTATTTCAATCGAATGTGTCGGCGACCGAAGGGTTCCGTGTGTTTCCTTGGGACACGGATGCGTGTTCCGACTATTGAAGCACTTTCATTTGTGGTTCCTTCTCTCTTAACTATACCACCACTGCTAATCGGAGTTCATCTGGTTATCGAGTCGTCCATGTGGATATAAGGTTTGGTGCCTACTTATTTGAAGCGTTAAGGTACAGGAAATAAATAAAATATGAATTGCGGTAGTGGATTACCAAGTGGCAGTCGACTAAAAAGCTAAATTTTGTCATATATAGGTAGTCCAAATTCTTAGCTCACTTGTATTTCGCTGATCCTTACGGAAATTTCACTGCTATGAGACTGATGGAGAAGCATTTGAAATACAAAACGAACATACGAAAGCTTGAATGGAATGAAAGCCAACTCTAAGAGAATGCACAATACTGGCGAAATTTTACAGATTTGAAAGAGCTAATGAGAGATTACACTACCCGGTTTTAATAATGCACAGACTTCCGTACTCACCCAGCTTCAATTAAAGATGTCGAACCCAATATAGTACGGATTTATCTACTTCTACAAAGCCACTCCTAAAGGTAACTTGTGACATGAATGTTCAAGCTTACGCTTTGTTTTTCTTTCTTTGTATCGCTAAATTAATATTTTGCTTAATAATTTAGTAATTTATTTGGACACTTCAGAAATATAATGGGTGGTATGGTTGCCTTAATGAGTATGGCGTTAAGCGTTCAGTTTCCAGCTCAATAAATCTTCCTTTTTACCTTCCATTCATCCAAAATACCCACCGAAATCCATGTGATTTCTATTAGCTGGGAATAAGAACGTCAAATGAAGCAGGTTATTGGGTAAAAGAAAGGAACTGCCCGCCCATTGGTCTATCCTGAACACGTGATTTTTACACGCTTTATCCTTTAGTTTAGAATGAAGTTTTCACATACTTAACAGAATCAAAAACTGTATTCATTATTGGTTTTGAGCTATATAAAATATTTTTAGGCAGGGAAGTAAATTTTACACGCACCAGAAACACTTCGGGAACTAAAGAAATGAATTTCGAGGAAATTAAATCAAATTAGGTCTTTTAATAACGTAATCTGATCAGTAGTTAATTAAAAATATAAAACAATAGTGAACAATAGAAAACCATTTGTGCAAAAATATAAAGCCACTAATTTCCATTAATTTGCCTTAATTTCATAGACCTATCGGAACTCCAGGCAAATCTTATATTTGCAGCATCCTTTCCTTGAAGGTACGGTTGTCCGGTGACTTCAACAGCATGCATGCACTCCTATAAATAAACCGACAGCAGTCTCGCTCGCATACATACAGATCCAGACGATACTAGACCCCGCGCTCTTCCCGGCGATATCTCGTCCATTACACCGCATTCTTCAAATCGCTATTGTGTTAGCCCATGCCTTCGAATACTCTCTCCTGGCAAGATGATTTAACGACACGGGAATTACACGGACCACCCTTCATCCCTCTCAGCCCTCGCCCAGCCACCTCCCCGGGACCGATCCCCGACGACACCGGCGTCCTCCGTCTTAAAGGGCATTATTTACCTCTCATTTCGACCCTTAATATCCCCGGCCGCCACGCCACCTGACCGCCATCCGCTGCATTTTAAGTGTCGGGGGAGGCGAGTAATGTCGTGTTAGAAGTTTCATTGACGTGATTGATGGCCTAGATGGAATCTGGATGGACCTTACTCGTACGGAGGAGGACTACCTCTCCCCTCCCCCTTCCTTCTCCCATCCCCTCGCCGCTCCCCCCCCCCCCCTCACCCACCCCCATCCAGTTCTTTCACAAGAGCCGACATCTTTTTATCGTCGCCGATTTGTTCTCCTCGGAGATCGTGTCACCACATAATTTTCCACGTCATTTAGTGGGACGGATACGACCGGAGCAACGGAGGTTTATTTGAGGCTTTGGAAACGAGAGACATCGATCATGTCCGGACTCCTCGTGGACCTTTTTCCAGCACGCATGACTCAAGTGCAGCGAGAGACATATAAATGACCCGCATATAAATATAGCGAGTTGGCAATCATTCACGGGGCAATTAAAGTAAGTAAAAACTTCCAGCGTTTGCGATGCGAATTCGACCGATATTATTCATTCGAAAGAATTGCAGCCGCGGCACGTTGACAAAAATGTTTCAATGAACTTTTGTGGTTCTCTCGTTTAAGAAAAGATAATTCCTTTCCCAAAATGCCTGAAGGGATGTGGTCCCAACGGAATTGTGAAAGGAGGCACGATCGTAAAATTGCTAATGGGAGTTTTCTATCTGTTTTTTCTTTGGAGATTTAATGTTATTGTCTTCCATCTGCAATTCAAGAACTAAAATTTTAGTATAACGCCTACTGTTTTATAACAATCACCCCACTCTAATTACTATCACTAGGGCAAATTGAGTAGCTTCAGGCGTGAGGTGGTGGAATACGAACATAATTAATAACTGATCACAGCACTTGCTACGATCGTAGAAAGTGCTACGATCAGTTATTCATTACTATTATAAGCCTTAGAGATCCATTTATTACAAATTATTTTTGGAACGTCCAATTACAACCGCCCTAACATCTGTTTAATACCATATAAAACTAATTACACTGTATATCCGCCCCTAGTGTAGGGTCAGAAGAACTATTATTAATACACACACATAAAATCATCATCATAGGAGAAGCGAAAAACCCCACTTACGGTTAAAGGTGCAGCAAGGAATATGATATTAAATGTTCCTTTTTAAAGCTTCTTAAAAAATTAAAGGACTTGGGGGGGATATATAGGCTTTCATTCCCACGATGAATTCATTGAAATATTCATACGCATGATGGAATGCGGATGTCTTGAGAATTCACACCTGCATGTTCACCTCGTCACGAGCCAGATGGCTTCACAGTCGAGAATTCCGAGCGGGAGGCCTCCCCTTTGCCTTCGCGGATCCTTCGCCTCGTCCGGTGCGCTTGCCTAATGCACACTCCACGGCCGCCATCAATTTCGTCTTTCCCACGCGGTCACTGTGTCTGCATAAGGCACACAAATCCCTTGAATCGTATTCCAAGGGGCGGGGAAGGCGATTGTGAGAGGTGGAGGCAGCGGAGGAGAAAAATGGTGATGCCAACCGAGCAAGCTAAGCGTTTCGTGTTCACAGCGGAAGAGGTCAAAATAAAAATGGGAATTATGGAGTAACCCACGGAGATATACACACACGCACACATATGTATATATAATTATATATATACTCGTATATATATTCATCATATATATATATGCATTATATATACATATATATATAATATTTTTTTAAACCTTCCCCTTTCTCGGCGGGCGGCCGGCATGGGGTCACGTAATAAAATGGGAGCGACGGGATGGCCGCAACAGGCATAACGGGGAGTTATTTCAAAGTAAGAAATAGCACGAAAGCATTGGTTAATGGTATATTTACATGGAAAACATTTTTAATTTCTGACTGTTCCTCCCTTACATCCATGCCTCTTTCCGCCCGAACCAAACCTTTCTCTCCCCTTCACTCCCCCCGTAGGTTTAAAAGGTGCTCTCATAAAAGTAAAAAGAATATATCGTCATTTTGGGTGAAGTCATCGGCTTTGATTTATCACATTAATGATTCTATGTACCTATAAATAAATACAGAAGGTATAGTAGACTCTATATCCATGGAATTAAAACAATGGGTTTAACATGAGAGAAAAATAGGCTGACTATAGCCTATTATATATAGACTATATATATAGACATATATATATATATATAGACTATAGTAGGGATTGACTATAGCATCTAGGAATACATTTATTCCTCGTAATTTTTCTTTTGATATCCAACGAAATTAGTGCCGCAGTGAAAGCACTACTCCCCAATCAAATTGGAGAGGAGCAGAAAAGATTTCATATCGGATGCCTTAAACAGACGAAATGAAAATTTATGATAGTGACCTTCAGTATTTTCTATGCTTTGTGAACAGATAAGATTAAATTGTCTTTTTTTTACGAGTCACATGAGGATTTTTCTGGAGAGTTGTCCTTGGGATAACATTATAACTCACTTGCGGGTCATGAACACCTGTTCATTTGGACTTGGTTATTTACGTTTCTGAGAAGCCAAGGAAAGATGTGGCACGGCAGAGGGTTCAAGAAAATATGATCGAAGTTATTACAAGGGAGAGAGAGTTTGCGTCTGGGAGAGTCGTCAGTGGGAAAACGTATCGCTCACGTACGCAGTGCCCTTAGGAGGAATCTAGAAAATGTTCTCTCGTGTTCTCCCTTTACTGAAAGAATAAACTTCAAGAGCAAAGGTGTTCACACTTTCAAAAAAGAACGCAGCCTAATTCTTGAGTAACTAATATCCATGAGAACCAAAATAGTACTCATATGTATTAAAATCTTATGAATCGATACATGAAGGCACTAGAAAAAATGAAATGATGTTCAATGAAATGTTGTCTTTATCGATCCTCTAGTCACCCTTTTATTTCCAAGAATTCATTATATCCAATAAAGTTAGTAGTTAACATTCATGTTGTAATAGTTTTTAAAAGATTTAGTCAATTATTATTCGAAAAAGCAATTCTGCTTAAGGAATGAACTTTTAACAAAACATTTCAACGTTAAGACTCAAAGAGGGGTAACATTTTCTCTCCTTGGTTTAAATATTAGGGGTACTCTTGGGAGGTCGACCTTGCCGCAATAATAATGATTTCTCATTGCTGTTAAAAATTCGCTGCATCTGGATGCAGAGCTTTAACTTGACTGGGTTTATAGAATTCATGAAAATACTCGTCTGTGTCCAGTTCCTTCTCGCAGAAGACGTGACTGGAATGGAATTCCCGCGCTTCTTCTCCTTCCTGGTTTGCAAATATGTGTCATCACGTACCTACCAGACTTGTCCTTTTTATACAGGGCCCATGAGGTCGATCACCAGAGAAAATTTAATTCTACTTTAGTCCTCCATCTTAAAGAAGCCAAACATATCTCATTTTTAGTCCTATGGTGCTTATAATCATGTATAAAGGTCCACATTGCGCTCGTAGAAGTGACACGTTCACAGTACGAATCTACTTGGTTAAACGGATACTTGAGTTCCATGCGTCATTCTCACACTTTGTTGAAAATATGTTGGAACATCAACAAATGCAGGACATGAAATCGTAAAATTTATCGAGTTATTGGAAATTCACTTTTTATTCAAAAAAGGACGTTTATGTCTGATTATTTCCATGCACAATTTATCGTATAATAATGACATAAAATCCCATATTATCATCGGAAAAGACACTTTCAAAAGGCAAACCGGGTTGGGTTTGCTAACATAGGGATAACATGCGTCTGGATTTTTTCATATATTGGAATGTAGAAATTCATGTGTGTATACATATAAAAATAAACAATCTAAACATTTATGTTTTCGTTTAAAAATAGTTGATATGAAAGTACAGACCGATGATAAAATGGTAATTTACAAACGATTCGGGTTATTGACGTTTCCATTTACGTCAGAGGAAGAATTTTGTGAAGAAATTTATGATTTGATGTTTTTATGATGGAAGAGGGAGGAGGAGGAAAAAAATAGGAGGACGTGGAGAACGGTGAGTAGGATACAGGAGGGGGCAGGCTACAATGAAGGTGGATCGAGATATCAGGAAGGGAAAACTTATGTATTTAAGATTACGGATAATGTTGGGGGAAGTGAAAACAACGTAATTTCATGGAAACTATTAACGCCTGATAGAATGCCTCTAATAGCAAAATAATTGCTAATTCTGTTTTATAAAGATGTGCACACATACAAACTTATGCACACCAGGTGCCCTCAAATTTCCTCATTTTGCTCTGCAGTAATGGTGGGATAACCTCAGAATATCAGGCTAATCTAAATATGTATCAAGAGAGTAAATCTTTAGTAGAAACTGGTGGGCACACGAAAGTGGCCTCTGCCGAAGGAGGACTAATTACGTCCGCATAACTTCGAAAGCAGGGACAAGAGGAGTAAGAAACGAGGAGCCATTCTTTCATATCGCTCGAATGATACCACGTGGTGCGCATGAAAGAATCGCCCGCCCACCTCGAATTCTTCCGCAACCCTCCCTCCTCCTCCCCTTGGCAAGCCAGCCCCATTCCACAAAAAAGCGGACGTGCGACACCATTTATCAATCACGAAATGAAATGCACGTAAACATTTATACGAGCACTCAAATTCGAATTTTCTCCGTGGTGAGTGCCAGCCACCCCATGATCCCTCCTCCTCACCCCCCACTTTTTCTCTCCCACTCCAGCCGACCCCGCGGAAATAAAAACTTGCATTTTGTTTGGTCCCCCATACCCTACGATGGGGCAAGAGGGATCACCTTCCAGCTCCTCCTCCCGCGTGTATGGGATGAAGAGAAGAGGGGGAAGGCACGAAGAGGTGAGGAGGGAGAGAGGTCGGGATGTGATAAAGATTAATCGATTGAGAGAGCCGCCGGGTGGGAGGAAATCGAAACATCATGGACTCCCTTCCCAAGGTTCCGGTGATGGATGAGGAGGGATGGGAGGCGAACGGTCTTCCCCGCGTGAGGAGAGAGAGAGAGCGAGGAGAGGAGGAAAGTTGAAAATAAACAAAAAGGAGGGGGAGGAGGGTGGGAAGGAATGCCCATTCTGTTCCCCCAGCCGCCCGCCACACGCTGGGCGTGCGGGACCGAGGAGGGATGCGTGCGGGAGAGGCGGAGGGCCCCCGGCCCACTCTGCGCGGGCCGGCTGCCTCTGTGCCTCCTCCCCTCCTATTCCCCATCTCCGCGCCTGCCCCTCTCTGCCGCACCCCTCCCCCCACCATCCTCGCATTAATCCGCCTTCCCGGATCACCCGGTGCTCCCCGTGAATGCTGGCAGCGGTGAGAGCCCATCTGTATTGCGCGTTGCGTGTGTAGCTTTGCAGGCGTGGATATACCGGGCGCGGGCGGCCGCTGCTTAACCCCCGGGATTGGGGGGGAGGGGGGGGGAGTGGGATCGAGACTTCAGGAGGTTGGGGGTCATGAACTCGTCAAACGGATTTTTCTTGGTAGGGGGTGGCGGATGTGTCGGTGAATGTGAATCCGTAAAGCCATCCGTCGTGAGAGAACGGAGACGTTTCTTGGGTTGGGGGATTAAGGGGATCGGCGTCCGTTAATAGGCCACGCGAGGTGGGTGCGTCGGAATTCCTGAGAGTCCACGTTGAATCGCTTCCATTTGAAAACCGAACGGATTTCCGGGATTTACAGTAATCCCTGCGAATCGCCTATGCGACGGTTCGCAGGAAATAGCCTGTGCGTAGATGTGCAGGCAGAGAGAAATGAAAAACTAGGGCTAATAGGAGAAATGCGACCTGTTTGTTCAAATCTGCTTATCACTCTGAAAATTTTCCACAACGGCGTAGGGGGAGTTAGGACCATCTATTTAGCAATTCTGCATGGAGAATTCATTCGTACTTGTCTTGTTTATTGAAAGTGGAAAGAACGAAAATATGATTACTATTTCCAATTGGGATGGTAAACACAGCTCACAGAAATACTATGAGTGTCTCATTTTCTTGGCCTACTGCTTCCTTCAAGTGATTTATTTCGAATGGCGTGATGGGGTAAATAAACGCTCATCTTCGTCGAGCAAAAAAGAAAATCAAAACAATTAACTGAAAATAAACTACGTTTAATCGCATATCTATAATTACTCTATTCTCCAAGAGCTTTAAATAATTGATTATCAACTGCAACACGCCCAAGAACAACAAAACTCACGATAAAAATTGCGAATGAAGGAAAATACATAGCAAAAAAATATGAACTTTAAATGCCTGAACAGATATCACTCTAACTTCGGACGTGTAGTGAGTTAACCTAGATATTTCGCCTAGGTATAGAAATATATTTTGATACCCGAGGGATACGTCGGTATTGAAAGCATCTGTTTGGTAACCGTGGACTGATATTGTGAAATAAACGTCCATTTTTATTAGGAATTGTCATAAATGCCATTTATACACATTTCTATCGATCACCACTTACTATATTAGGGTAAATAAATAATGAATACATCAGAAGTCGACGGTGAGACAGGATCATAACCAATTTCCATCAGCTTCACCGCTCTGCGAGATTTTACAGAGCAATACATACGTACACTTGATAAAAACCTTACCATCAATTTATAATGTGATATCCTGCTCCAGCGTTGGGATTCGAGAATTTGTGAATTCTTGCCACAAGCATTCCAAAAATATCGATGGTGCAAAACCGGCAGTTGAATCAGTTGGTTTATATCCCTGCATCGACCTTTTTAACGGCACATTGAAAATTTAGATACAGCAGATGAATGCCGAGGGATGGAGACAATTTCATTACAGGCATACCATTCTGGCCGTAGACAAACCTAATAACACCCACCATGCTTCTTTTTGAAACTCTCAACGAATGAATTAGGAATAATATATATATATTCTTTTTAATAGGAATAGGAAAGGGCATCTACTTGGGTAGGAGGAGCCGTGCCTACCTGTAATCAGCAGGCACGGATGTTACATAATTCCTGAGAGAATCCGAAATCATGATTTCAAACCCGGCTTAGAGTATGCCTTGCATTTCTACGCAAATGTTGTCGTGTAATTGTTATTGCAGCATAAATTGCGATCAGACTCAGCTGTCTTTGAGATTACAATTTTTGAAATACCTTCCTACGTAAAAAATGCGGCAAATTATCCTCTACTAAATTACCATATCGAAAAAAATGTGGACTTTAAAATTAGTGACGCCCGAGTCCATAAAAGGGCAGGGATCCTGGTCAGAAATGTTTTGATTGTTTTGCATCACTAATAACTTATTCTAAGAATTGAGCGTTGATTTTTACTCGAATCACCCCTTTCGACAATTTAAATCTCTCTTTTTATAAAGAGATGAGTGAATTGTGCACATGAGTTATTTTTATATGGATTCAATTAATATCTAGGTGTGTAAACAATGCATAAGTGCCCAGCTGTGGTGATTAAATTTGATTTAGAATGATTAATGTTAATTTTATAAACCTGTTGACTAAAAAATTGACGTGTACTAAATATTAAGCAACATAAATCAAAATTAATAGTCTTAACTGTGGTAACGCTTATTACATAAACGAGCACCTTGCGAATCACTTTCACGCCGTATTCATCCTTCTCGATTCCTTTCACGCCTTCTGGTAAAATGAGGTCACAGACACGTTTCTTCCAAATAGTCCTCTCCATAATTACAGGCTAACCCAACTAATGCACCAAACCGAATTAGCACGAATGATTTAAGCATCCATGAGCATTATTCATAATTCTAACCTTAGGTATCCTGAAGTACGCCTCTCATAGACGTCATTTAACACACCAGAGTAATATACGTACTTAATGCGAATATTTCTATTGACAATTATGGCTAATTTTTTGTGTAAATTCTGTCGCGTAAAGGATCTCTTTATGCTTACCATTGTAAAATTGCTCTACTTACTCTTTTGTTTCAATACGGAACTCGAAAATAAGCCTACAACTGTTGATCGTATTCTTTTATAATTAATGTTTGTTCTGAAGCCCATCTTCACCTCAGGATGTTAAGCATATTAAAAACGCCCGCATGCACACTAAATCGTTGGTTCAGCCGTATCCACCGATATCATGTGTGAGTGAGTGAGCCCATTCTCATCTGCTTTTCCCTCTCTTGTCATTTCAGAGTCCTCGCAGGCGGCCAAGTCCGGAGGCTGCTTCCCGGCCACGGCCACCGTGCAGATCTCCTCGGGCGCGCAGATCCCCATCTCGGAGCTACGGGTGGGCGACCGCGTCCTCGCCCTCGACACCGACACCGGCCGCTCCGTCTACTCCGAGGTGCTGCTCTTTTTGGACCGGGACCCCGAACGGCACCGCGCTTTCCTTCGCGTCCGCACCCAGTCTGGGCGGACGCTCGCTTTAACGCCCTCACACCTAGTCCTCGTGGCCGGTGACGGCGCGGCCTCCCCCCGCGGCGTCTTCGCCTCCCGGGTTCGCCCCGGGGATCGCGTGCTCGTGCTAGATCCCGAGTCGCCGCCCGACTCTCCACCGCGCCTCCTCGCGGAGCGGGTGGTCTCCGTGGACGGGAGCTCTCTGCAGGAGGGGATCTACGCCCCGCTAACCGTCGCCGGTACCATCATCGTGGACGGGGTCGTCGCCTCCTGCTACGCCGCCGTGGACAGTCAGTCCCTAGCCCACTGGTCTTTCGCGCCCCTGCGAGTCGCCGTCAACGCCCGGGGCGCCGTCCTGCGCTTCTGGAGCCTCGTGTGGAACGTCGGGGGGGCACCACCTGCCGCGACGGCAGCGGCCAAGACGTCCCCGGCGCCACCAGCCCCCGCAGCGGGCATCCACTGGTACGCCCGCTTTCTCTACGGGCTGGCGCTGAGGATTCTCCCGGAGAGCTGGATGTACCAGGGGTAGTGCGGCGGCGGGATTTCATCCTCTGCCCGAGGCGCGTTTGACGGACGCTTTTGTGCGAGGGGAGGGCCGTGCCGTCACCCTAACCCTTCCTGCGCGGCTCCTCTTTTCCGTTATCGGGCGGGTAAGAGCGACTCGTGGGGCGCACTGCGCGACACAGGGCCTGAATCCATTTCAGTGGGGACTTCTCGTCCAGAGAGGAGAGAGAAAGAAAGTGGTGTGCGTCGGTTCGCTGAGTGAGTGCGTGTGTGGTTCCTGAGAAGAACGATAAAAGCTTAACTTCCTTGCGCGTGACTGTGTGTGTATAAACAAACAAGAGAGACAGAAAGAGAGGGAGAGAGAAAAGAGGGAGGACAAGAAAAAAGCATCGGAACGTTTGAAAAACAGTGACTTGTATTATTTGGCCCCCTTGATGACGTATAATTTAAAGCGAAATGCTCATTTGTGTTTGCGAAAATTATGTAAATATTTGAAGCTGAACCGAATTAATATTTGTAGTCCTTAAATTCCTTTCCATGTTATTTATATGAAACCCAGTAACATATTTTTGGGAAGAGAATGAAATATTTTCCCAATGAAGTGTATGACTCTCCATCGCTATTACTGAAAAATTCTTTTTCTTGCAAAATTTTATGGTGTTACAAAATAAAGGTGAGATAATATGAGGATTTTCATTTCTGGAAACTAATTATATTTTTTATGTCAGAAGAATATTGAGTTTTTTCGTATGATGATCTGAAAACGGTACAAGTAGATTCCTAATTTAATCTCTGGTGACAGTAATGGTACTTTAAGATGGCAAACAAAACATTTAAGTCAGGATGTGTCCATTACAGAAAGATTTTAACGTCTCTAAACAATTACCCACGTTCAAGCTTGAATTTAGCCACCAGCCAGGAATACCTGGGGATTACTCGATTTTATATGTGTGGATATTTGATGCAAAATAATATCACAGAAAAACTTCTCCGCTACAGCAAATATCGATGCAGAGAGTCATTCCCTTTTTTCCGATATAATTCTGTTAAATTCACTTGTAAATAAAAATTTATAAATAAATGCGGATCCTTCTTGGACATCAATGATCTCTGATATTTACAACTTTACTTAAACTTCGCTTACTTGCATGAAACGACGATTGAATCAAGTTTCATGCTCAGATCTTCACGAATATATGGAGTTGGCAGTAGGGTACTCCTTATGTTGACGTCGGATCCGGGTCTGAATACACCTTTACAGACATTCAGGTGAGGACGGAGAGAATGGGGGAGAGAATTTACCTCAACCAAAATGTCGCTTCTCCAAAAACCCTGTAACTCAAGATGCCGAATAAATATGTCTTTCCATTTATACTCCGGCCGGCGAAAACGTTCCAGCGTCCATAGAGTATCACCATTACATAAGTCATTGCTGCTGTGGTGGTTAAAATGGCTAAAATCATAGGTATATTTCCTTTATTTAGATAAATTTGCGCTCGAACTTCCACCCTGGTGCCTCCTCACGTCAATCATGGATTTTGTTTCCCACATAGTGTAAGTATTGTGTAAGGTCCTCACTAAAAGCATCGCGAATTTTGAATTTCCGCGGATTACGTGTATTTGATTTTCGATTGTGGCGTTATGCTGGTACTTATGCCTCACACTTATGCCGAAAAGTTCGGTCATTCTGAATGATCAGTTAATTGTTGACAGCTGTTTTGCTTGGAAGTGTTTTGACTTGTCTTCGATTTTTGCCTGTTCCAAAAAAATGGATCAAAGAATCTGTATCAAATTTTGTGTGAAAAAACGAAATTAAGGGCGCGGACGCATTCCAAATGTTGACTGTGAAATGTGGAAAAGCTACTTTGGACCGAAGCAACGTTTATTGGTGGTACAAAATGTTCTCAGAGGGTCGAGAACATGTGAACGAAGAAGAGCGTGCCGGAAGCACGAGCACGTCAACAACAGATGAAAAAAATTGATGAACTGAAGAAAATAGTATTGGCCAATCGTCGAATAACCGTTACAGAAGTTGCTGAGGACCTACGCATATCGATTGACTCGTGCCATTCGATTTTTACCAATGATTCGGGCATAACACGGGTCGCCGCGAAATTCGTACCAAAATTACTCAATTTCGACCAAAAACAGCAGCGCATTAGCATTACTAATCAGAGTCCCTCATCTTCGACCTGAAGACGCCGAATACAACTTCGGCGAAACTGTTGTCAGCATTAAACAACAACGCGGTGAAACCCGGGAATGCAGAATCCTTCAAACCACCGCCGCGAAAACCTACGCAGCCATTTATTACTAATGAGGCGTTGGACTCTGTCCGCGACGACCCAAATTTGCTCCAGGGGGTCATAACTGGTACGCATCATGGGTTTATGGTCATGATGTGCTCAATCATCCCAATGGAAGCTGCAGCACGAGCCAAGACCGAAAAAAGTGCGCCAAGTTCGGTTGAACGTGAAAGTTTTGCTCACAGTTTTCTTCGATCGAAGCGGCGTGGTGCATCATGAGTTCTTACCACAGGGTAGAACGGTAAATAAGGAATATTACCTGCAAGTATGCGCAATTAGCCCGAAGCAATCTGCAACAAACGCCCGGATTTGTGGAAGAACAATAAATGGTTTTTGTACCATGACAATGCCCCTGCTCACACATCGTTACTTGCGCGCGAATTTTTGGCCAAAAATAACACACTAATGATGCCGCAGCCATCGTATTCCCCAGATCTGGCCCCCAGTGACTTATTCTTGCTCCCGAAACTGAAGAAACATGAAAGGACGGCGTTATGCTACGATTGACGAGATAAAGACTGCATCGAAGGAGGAGCTGAACAAGATCACAAAAAATGATTTTTTTAATTGCTTCCAGGATTGGAAAAAAACGTTGGTACAAGAGTATAATATCTAATGGGGATTACTTTGAAGGGGACACAATAGATATTCATGAATAAAGAAATAAAATTTGAAAAAACACAAAAGTCATGATACTTTTTGAACAGACCTTGTATTAACCCAATATGGACAACACCGGTGGTTCTTGTGTTCGGTAGTATTCGGCCTGTCTTTGGGTCATTTTGGCGCATCTATAGTTACCTTATGCATCATATGAGTGTTGTAACAGTGGCAATACAAATAGAACATTTAGATCCCGCCGCCTTCAGATTAATCATTAATTCAATGAATTACAAAATTACTCCAGAATATTAGAAAAGATTGGAAGGGAGTTTTTCCAGATGGACGTCAATGGCAGATATTTGTAAATGTTTTGCTATTAATTGTCAGTCTAAATCCACTCACTATTTTCTCCGCCAGGGTTACGTAATAAACTACTGTTATGTTTAAATGAAAAGGATCAGGTTTCCTTTTCCGGGAAAACTTCCTTGAACGCATCCGACACAAATTTTCCAAAAAGCACTGTATAATACTTTTTTCACCAACACCACCAACAAATAACAAAATCACTCGGTGGAACTTCGATTTGTCCAACCACCCTGGAAGTGTTGCTCCTATATTGGTCAAGAAATGGTCCAAAGAGACAGTAGCTGAACTTTTAGAACGTTTCCACGAATGAGTCCCCAGTGGCTTTGTAAAGAGACATGGGCGGCCGAAAAAATTACTGATGTGACAAACGTTCGCATAATTGTAAAGAAATTCTAAGAGGAGAAAAAGCTCATATGCCTACCATAACTCTGTTATTTAAAATAATACAATAATTATTACTTGGCGTTGGAGCTAGGAAGCTAGAAAATTAAAAATTTTAGGGTGCTATATGTTCATACTCCCGTTGAAGGTGTCTTGAATGAGACGATAATCACAAAATCCAGGGCTAAAAATCAATATTGTGACAGATCATATTACTTGATAAATGAATTCATGAATAAAATATATGCGAGTAATTTCAATGAGCAGTTCCAATTTCATTGGGAAGTAATAGAAGTATAAGCTTTTCATTCCTCTATACCCAAAATAATTTTATCAAAAGATGCCTACGGAAATTTCGATACAATTTTGCGGTCGTGGAAGGAATACCTTCTTTCTACGACGAAGGGCATTAAAATGTAGATAGTACAATTCTACGCGAGCTTCCTGTACACAAGTTAAGTAAGTACGAATACTAAATGCAAATATATGCATGTAGATTCATAATTTCTCTCTGTCCCTTTGTACCTTTTTCGATACAGGAAAATTGGAACTTTTATTGAGGAAGTAGCCAAATGTTTGTTATTTGCTGTCCAATTATACTAGTAAAAGGGTGGCCGGAAATTAATTTTGTAAAAATGTAACCGTTAAGTAACGGAAGGACTTCAGGAAAAAGGGACTCATGGAAAACATAGAAAATGATTAATTCACTCGATGCATTTTAGGACACATTAGCCCACGGAAGAGAGTTGTGGAAGTAAATAAATTACACAGTCAACAGAAAAACCCCGGCGACAAACTATGGAAGTTCCATTGAACAAATATATTGCTAGACGTGGAAGTACATAAATGCAAACAAATGAAGAGCTGGTTGTAGAACTGAATGACGAATCTCCAAGAAATGGTGTATATTGATGATAATGATGAAATACCAGGAGAGACGGACTCCCTCCATTGCTGCTAGGTTTAAGCTAATAATTAACGATCAGAAAATCATGTTAGTTGGAATGAAAAATCAAATGAATTATCATCAAATCGAATGTAAAATATATTTAAGATTTGATTTATTATAAACATCATAATTGAAGAGAATGAAAACTTGGGCATTTTATTCTATCGTTTATGACAACCAAGCAGAAAGGAAATATCTGAAAATCATTTTCAAAAATGGTTATCATATTCTAGATTTCCATTCTCGATTAACAGAACGTCCTTTTCCCAATTTTTCCCCAAAATTTTGTCAAATCAGATAAAGTAATCAACGATTATACTACTCTAGTACTCTTTCAATGCTGCGCGCGCTCCACAGTCACTGAATTTGACCCTTACAAGGCATAACTTGAGTCGATCTATTAAAACCACGATCTCATTACTTTCCCGCCCCGTCAGCGATAGCATCTAAATAATTATCTCCCCCATATATCATTCTCCTTTCGTCGGTGTCATTACTCATGCTATACTGCAAGATTTGAAACACTTCGTGTAAATCTGGAAATATTTAATCGTTAAACCAATATACAAGACACCTACGTAGGTTGAACGAATGAATAGGGCAATCAAACTGTAAAGCATTGAAAAACAAAAGTAAAACTCTACATTTCTTAGTGATGTGAGAGATGGCAACACGCCTTATCTGAAAGAGTGCCGGAACGAAAATCAAAATGATAGCAAAAGGTAGCGAGAATCAATGTCCACCAAAACTTCGTATTCTTCCCCCGTTCTTAGATATCAAATTTTCTCTAAATATTAAGAAGAAATACGATATTTGCTGCCGATCAGGATTCAAGCGAAACAAATTACTTTTTTATTGGCATCCACACGTAAGTGGACTGAAAGCAGAGCCTTTTGGGAGATATTTGTCTACCTGGGACGACTTGTGCATACAAATCCATATCTACTCAATAATTAGAAACTTTTGCCACAGGCAGTGTGTGGCCTAACTGAGTAGTTTAATTTGTTGTCTCAGGCGTAACTTCATGGAATTTGCATAACACATTGAAATGAAATTGAATAATTGACTTTGTAACGTGTAACGTAAAAGTGTGTCGAATTACAAATTCAATTATTTCATTTCGTCTCAATGAGTAGTTTAAGGTGTGATGTGGTGGAATTTGAATATTATAAAGAAAATACAGAAACAATTTCCCATTAGATAAGTTTAACAGTACGACCGGGTTGCGATGTAATACATCGAAAACAAAAAATTAAAGAAAGTGGCCCGCTGCATATGTATCATCTCTTTAAAAGAAGAAATCTTAGTGGCTAATATCGATAACGCTGTTAATAACTAATAATGACCATTAAATACATTCATTATATTATCTACGGTTGAATTTGAACAGGCATTTCAGTTAGTGCACTAATATATGTCCTGCAAGGCCACTCGGTTACCCTATGCTGGCATATTTAACCGAAGACAAATGAAAGCATCTATACAATCTACCGACCGTTCATTGTACTATTTCTCTAATGTTTTCTTGGATTGGAGAACGAGTAATTTCATACCACAGCTCTCAAGAAAGAGGCTAAAAATTACTTAGAGTGACACATTTTTCGTGATCTATCGGTATCTAAATGCAAAACCCACGAAAAAACCTTCCTTGGCCATAACAATAATTAGGTCTTCAAGGGGAATGTACTTGTGGTAGTGTCAAATGATTTCATGCCATTACGAAGATCAACTTTTCAGCTCTAAAATGCAGGCAATTGCCAGAAATATCATTTCAGAGATGAAAACCAGATGCCGTAATACACTGCTGCCTAACAATTAAGGTAATTTTGAATTTATTTTATTGAAGAAGACTCACCCAACAGGGCTTCTTGAATGACCATATAATAAAATACTTGTCACATATAAACAAACATTTCTATGTAAGTTTTAATGGATTTAATGAATGTGTGTGAGTATATACTCGTACATATATATAAAAACTATAAACACAGTAATCAACCCGAAGGTCGGTTTGGTAGGTGATGGTAGAGTTCACCCAGTACTAAGCCCGACGACGTGTGAAAATCACACATCAGGGTAGGGGGGCCAGTTCCTTTCCCTGGGCCGGTTATGGTTTCCCAGGAAGATCTAGTACCCGAAAAATCACATAGCTTGGGTGGAGCTGCAGGTGCCCAGAGCGCCTTGCCCAGGAATTGAACCCAATAGTGCAACGCTCTACCCCTGGACTACCGCGACCCACACACACACATATATACGTATATATGTATATATATATATATATATATATATATATATATATATATATATATATATATATATATATAAAAGTGGATGAAGGCGGTATTGACCGGCAGCGGGATGTTGAAGACTGTAATTGAGGGGAGAATGTTGGGCAAACGAGGGAAGGGAAGGAACAGGATAGGGATGCTGGACGGGATGAAGGGAGGAAGAAAGTACTCAGAGCTGAAGAGGGACCTGATGTAGAGTAGGATGTTGTGTTTTGCTAGGGGTCACAAATTATTTAATTAGTTATTGTGTCCATCCAATAACCTACCTTAACCGGTTGATTACCTAATAATAATATATAATAAAATAGATAACACGTAAAAGACATTATTAATTTGATCTCATAGTTTCCTCGCCTCAGTAAAACACGCATTTCGCTTCTAAAAGCCTCAAAAACGGAAATACATATATTACATATGCATTCATAATCACATTTTTATTCAACATTATTCCTTTATCAAATAAATGCACTTAGGTAGATAATATCCATTGGCCGACTGTGAAGTAGCAAAAGGCAGTAATTGATTATATAATTAAAATGCAAGATTTTATTGGTTATTCGCCATATTTCTGGGATTATATATTTCCAATCCAGCTTTTGTTGTAACTTTAAACCTTCAACAAAACAAAGAATGTCCTCTCATCTTCTCTCAGTGTTAATACTAATAACTATGGTCGATTTTTATCTAATCTTAATTTCAATGAGCTACACTTAAAAACTACACACTATTTCAATTAATAATGAACTGCAAGAAAGAATTTCAATGGATAACTCTGAAGTCATTTTAGATGTAACATTGCCCAAGGCATATGTGTTGTTTTCCTTGTAAAACGGGCAATTATGTTGATGGCCCGACTGGGAAACAATTATAACCACACAATTCAAACTAAATACTTCTCAGCCACAATTTCTTTTACCGTTTCGTTTAAAGAAGAAAAAAGTTGAATATAAAGAAAGTAAATTTAATAACTTACAGAATTTGCAGATATGTAAAGCCAGGTCAGCACGGCCCTCCAACGATGACTTTCTTCGACGACAATCAAGATGTTTCCTATATTAATTGGCAGGGATCCTCATAATAAAGGATTTATGAGAATATGTTCAACGTTATGCCACGCGACACCAATTGAGATTTGTAAAATAACGCGGTAACTTACAAACCGTTTATGTAATTCTCTCGATATATCGACCTCGAAATGAAGCGCAAAGAAAAATGAAGTACTAAAATCGCCAAGTTTAAAAACATTGTGATGTTGTTATACAAATCATAAAAACTGTTAATTAACCTGGATTATATGATGGATTACGTAGATAAAGTGGCTTTTTCAAATTACGTAATTACTTCAATATTATATTTTTGTGTGGACCCCGGGTATGAAATGAGCAAACGAATTTAGTTAACCTCTGTTCTTTCAGCTTCCTCTAATGACACGAGCCACAGCTGACGACAAAGAACCAACCCCGGGATATATGCTTGAAGAAATCGAAAGTATCCTTTCATGCTTAAATAAAGATCCTAATGGGCCTAAGATTGTATAAACTGCAGCCGTTCAAGCATCTCAATGTCAAATGGTTACGTCGAGTACGCAATGCATGAAAAGATGTTTTTTAAATGCTACCACTCAACGTATGTAAACATTTTTATAACTTTAAAGTTTTGGTTCAAAAGAACTTATAATTTGACAAATTAATCACCCATCAGAACATGTTTTTAACTTCTGTTGTTTTCAGTTACAACCCCAATATTTTAACCCCCCCACAACCAGCCCATGGTCTCCAAGCATACCATAATTAAGAAAATGCAAATATTGTGAAAGACGAAAAGAATGCGTTTGTGGTCACGTTTTGAACTACAAAGCATAAACGCGAATACATAAACAACGATTAGGATTTTCTAAAACCGAATGAATTCATTAAGTCCATTGTATTTAATGTGTAAATGATCTGAAGGTCAGTACCTTGACATAATATTTTTTGGCGGGCAGTTTGTATACTTGATTTTGTATTTTCTTTCTTAACTTGTCGAAGAAATAACATTTTTAGCCGACTTTCAGTGTAATCGATTAGTTACATACTTACTCCAAAGGCTAGGGGGGCCATCCAATAATGTCAAACTAAAAGTGAGTACAAATCTAAGTTTACATGTAAATATCTTGCTCCAAAAATGCACAACATTCTATTAATTCTATGGTCCATATCCATAGGTTCTCAAGATTATGCATCACTTAGTTTTAAAGGGGCACATCAGCTTTAGAATGCTGTTAAGGAAAAATGATGGCCACATAAAATTGTCTACAGTGAACAGAAACACGAACTCCTTCGGTAGCAGCAGAAGCAGTGAAGTTGTTGCTCACGCAGCACAGGTAAAACATTTTTATGATTTATTTTTGTGTTATCGCTGTGGAAAATTGGAGTGATTAAAAAAGATCTCCTTTAGAATCTACTGCAAACATTGTTTGATCCAAGTCTACTTCGTAAAGATGAAGAAGGAATACCCGAGGCACCGAGAGCTAAAGTGCAGCTTGGAGCTCTTGGTTCACAAGGAATTTCGCAGGGAAAGTACCATGGCTTTGGTAACAGTTCATTTGAAAAAGGTACCTATGAGCATTCATTACTGATTGATTTCTTGATGATATCATTGTTAAATTTTGAATTCCTTCCTTCTCCAGATACCATTAAGGGAAAAGTTATGGATTATTTTGAAAAGTTGCTAAATTCTGCAGATGATGTAAACGAAGATATAAAATATTGTTTGTATGGCCCCACTGGAGATTATGAGCCACCGATCATTGAAATTAAAGAAGAGGAGCTGGAAACCCCCAGCAGTGCAGCTTGTGCTGCTGTTCCAGATGTGAAAAGTATGTTCCATCAGAGATGTTTAAAAAAAGTCAGTTTATTTGTATTGGCCCATGTTACTACTGCTAATACTTGAATATTTAAAACTTTGTAATTTTGCTCTTACAAAGCTTGATATTGAACAACAATTATCTCCAACTAGCAACTATGTACATGTTATGGTAAAATAAGTCTTCTGTGCCACTTCATGTAGATTTTTTGCTGTTTCTGTTCAATCAGGGGAGAGAAGAGATAGAATTTGCCTTCTTTTCAAAAATGCAAAGTGCTTGCCTAAAAAAGCACAGTACTTGCCTAAACAATTACCATCCAGACTGTTATGGTATGTTGTCAACAATGTACCTGCATTCTTGGGAAATAAATATACCTCAAGAGTTATTAATTCTATAGTATATATCAGAAAACAATGTTATTATCCACTTCCAAATTTCATCGAGCAGCCGTCCATGTATTTACTATTAAGCATATGATTATTTTTGGAGATTGTGATGAATTTTAGAGATTTTTTTCACTTTGCATGACCTACACATTTTGTCATCTCTGGTTTTTCAAACAACTTAGTAAAGAATCTAATTGGTTTTATCCTTTCTGATTAAGAACATGTTGTGCTCTTAAAGCTCACATTCCAGGAAGAGCTGGAGGTGGCTGGGAAACTGATGACGATGATGATCCAAAGCATTCAGATTTCAAAGGGATAGGGCAGAAGCTAAAATCCAGCACTGTCACTTCGTCATCTGAATCAATTGAAAGGTAAGCATCCAATTCGGTCAACCTGGTGTAATTTTTTTGCCACCTGAAAAGTAAGGATATATTGTAGTTGAGGTAATGACATATTATGGTCAGTTGGAAGTATCACAGAAATTTTGTCCTCAACTCATTAGGGGATGTTGGTCGTCAGGGCTGGATTCCCTATCTGTGCCAGCACAGTGGAACACTTTTTGTTTCTTTGTTAGCATTTCAAATTCTTGTTAAATGAGCACGTACTATTAAACAGGAGACTATTGCACTATAGAGCCTTAGAGGCCAACATCAGCTCAACAACATTACATTTACTTTGTCCACTAGATTCACTTCATGTACTTGGCCAGCCTGTTAATCCCAATAGATTTAATGCATTTTCATGATTCCACAGTTGTCCTCTTTGGAATTTAATTTAGTATTACTGCCCTTTCTTTTAAACATGCCAAATGGTCTAATAAGTAAGGTGTTGTTTGCGATATATATCCAATTTATTGTTAATTCGTACTAAGGATATGCTGAAAGTAAATACACAATTAATTGGGATACAATTAGCATGCAAGTCTCAGTACATAATAATCCATAAACCCAACTCCAAACCCTCTATCATGGATCCCAATACTTGCTGCGTATTCTAAATGTGGCCCAACTAAAGCTAAGTAACACCTTTGTCTACTTTTTTTCATGAAATTTCTAAAACACTTTCCAAGAAAACCTAGCTTCTTAAGACTGACTGACTGACATATTCTTTTAATATGGGTATTTGACCTGTTCTGAAATGCTGAACTTGATCTCATCTTTTTTATCGTTTACATCTTGGTTATCTTTTCTTTCAACAAAACTTCAATGCTGTATGTTATCTGATATTTAATTCTAATACCTATTCTTTACAACACTCCAATATCTGGTCTTAATCATTAGAGAGTTGCACACAATCTGCTGGTGTCCTTAAGTCTCTGTAATAATTCAATAGTAACTCAGTAATTAGTAGTAATAGTAACTGTAGTAACTCAATAATTTGCGAGTAATCTAATATTTTTATTAGCTGCCAAAATGGTAGCTAATACAGAGAAGTGAAAGCACCTAGTGGAGCTGAACTCCTAAAAGAACAAGATAAATATTCCATTTATTGCAAATTAGTTGTTAAGAAACATTTTGGAGACAGCACATCAGATGTAAAGTATTGAAGGTTAATAACTGGAGCAATGGTTAGGTATTCAAATCTAATTATTTGATCATGTGATTTCAGGTTAGATTTGTCATCAGCAAAGGAAATTACTGCGGAGAAAAAGTTTGTTGAAAAATTTTGTCAAACAAAAGACTTTCCAATAACACCATTAGAACTGGACAAAACGATGGCCCAGTAAGTTATTCAACAATATAACTTGTTCTACTGGAAATGGTTGTGTTCCTCAACTTCTAATGGTTTCAACCTATTATAGGTGCAGCAACCTGGATGGAATTACGATACTTCAGTCTCTCTTCCAGTTTTTAAATGCCCATGGCCAACCAGTCCCCAAGGAAAGCTCTGGTAACGCAATTGAAGGAGCTGCATCTGCCCAAGAAAAACCTAATGCAGAGCATCTTATGCTGGCATTACTGTTTTTAGAATGGTTTCTTCAAATTGGAAAAGTTGCACCTGAAATATGCTCAGCTATAATTATGCCAGCATTAGAAACTCTAGTTGATACCACAAAATACATGCCAAATGTTAATGCTAAATCAAAAAAATTGAAATTAATATTAAGTAACAGAAATGCAATTGTAAAGTGACCTCTTTAGTTATCATAACTCCACCATATATTCCAGTCAATTCCCTTAACCAAAGTAGATGAAACTTTGGTCTGCTCACAGAGGCCCACATTAGAGTACAGTCTAGATTAACATGGGTATCAAAGCTCTAACAGGTGAACCAAACTTTCCCACTCCATGTTAGCAAGAGATGTCTTGTAAAGAAAATTGGTGACAAATTTTTCATGCACAATATGTAAGAACAAACAATTCAACAGATGCAGTTTTTAATTCAAAATATTCCAGGACATAATATACATTAAATGTTTGAAATGAGATAAAATATCGTTGATCCATTAATATTTTCCATAATGTCATTGACAGAAGAGGGTTCTTCAGTTATTTTTTAACAATTTGTATAACATCTTCATCATGCATGACATGATGTAAGCCAACTCGTTGTGGTGAGTACTTTGTACTTGTGCCCTGAAACATGACATTTTAGTCATAAATGTACAAATAATTTTTCAGTAATAACATTTCAATAAAACCAAAAATATTATGTTAATGTCTCTTTTCCTTGTCTACTCACCCAAACAAGAGCATATTTAAAAACTGCAGCCAGAGTACGATGTATTGAATGGCAAACATGTTCAACGGTTACACCTCTCCTTAGAATCAATCCATCATCAAAATCTGGAGGTGCGCCAGGTTTTTTTGTATATACTCGAATCAAGGATAAATACTCCCATAGTTCTTCTAGCAAGAAGTCAAGGTTGAGCTTCATGTTGCAGCTAAATGAAAAAAAAGGAGGAAATTGAAACCGGAAAATTTAATCTTTACTTTCATTGCATTGTAATATAACCTAAGAGAAATACTATATATTAAGTGCTTTAACAAGACAGTACACCCTACCACATTTATTATATCAGGAAAAAATGATTTTACCATTCTTACATGAACATATGTTGCTCAATGAATTATGAGCAACGTAATATCAACAATATTTCAAGAACCATTTCATAAACACCTTCATGGCAATCTCTGTAATTATAATTTCACAGCAACTAGATGAAGTATTTTTCTTAAACTACATACATAATACTCCTTAAATAATTCAATACTGATATAGACTGTTCTTGCCTTTATTAATGAAGGATTTTTCAGTGAAAAACGAAGCATGTACAGTTGGCCTTTCTTGTCTGTGAACAAATGGATTCAACTTTCAGCTCGCATATGCATACAGTAATAACCATTACAGCTATAGGTTCTTCAATTTACCCTTGCAATAGCTATTGAACATCACTCAATATAGTAATCCAAGTCTCAACGATTACATTTAAATTTTTAGGATAAACCTCCCAAATATCCAACTAAGTGTTAGGAATACAAGATGTACCCTGGTATTCAGATTTTGGATCCAAGTATAGTATCTGAATAATGCAGATACAAAATGATATTGAGAAATGATAAAACTGGCAAAATATATTGGGATTACCTTACCACAGAGCTAAAGGTATATCATCATTTGAGTGGCTGAAAAGGAGTCAAATATGAGGAAAGTGAAGTGAAATATAACAGCGATTCGTTCAGACATGTACTCATGATCTAGACTGAAAATGATGTAGATATGACCAGAAATATTCAAATGAAGTCTCTTTGCCAGTGATCTTTAGTTTATCTTGGCTTAATTTACTCAAACAACTATGGTTAGAGAAACATGCACGCTAAGTCTCACTGGTCATGATTGAAGTACTGAATATACTTCCTACTATAGCAAGTGCAATATCTTAAACCTTATTATGCGAGAATTTGTAAGAAGTTGGGATATTGTTTCAAAGGGATATATCAGCATTTTTTTTAACTAAAGCAATAAGTTGTTTAATATAACATTCTTACCTCACAACACAACTGTAGGGTGACCTGGCAATTCGATCAACTTCCTCAATTGAAATTTGATCAATTTTATTATATACATACACGCAAGGAAGATACACACGATTTGCAGATATTACATCTATCAATTCATCAGCAGAACAATCTTCTCTAAATAGGACCTTTGAAGAAATAATACGAAATCATTAGCTCTGCAAAGGCAAAAGATTTATCTTGCATCAACTTGAGAACATAAAATGAATTGCTAACTTTTTTTAGAAATTATTTTTATGAATTTTGTTATACATTGGCATGTCTCTTGCCTTGATGATTATGCATTCCTTAGCAGAAAAAATGTACAGTTAACTAACATGACATTTCATTGTTTTGTTAAGCTGTCTGTAATTCAGGATCAATCTATGCTGACATGAAAAATCACTGCAGTGAAATATATTTTTTATTGTAGCACTGATATCATTATTATAATGCATTTAAGGCTAAAAATGTGTGAGTAAAAGAAACTAGAGCATGCAGTTGAATGGTCAGATTGGCTCCTACCATCACACATTTTCTAAAGTGAAAGAGATACAAACCAGAGTGGCTGTATAACTTGCATCAAGAAATAGTGATAATAAATGTAAACACGCTATCATTGCTTGCAAATAAGTACATTTTAAACATAGAGCAATGACGAATAAAGACTGAACATAGAAGCAGCATTTTCAATTTATGCATGTGTTGCATAACAATTAACTGGCGGGCTCAATTTAAGAGAAACTGTGTATTTAATAAGATTTAATACATTCCATACCTGAAAATTTAGCCAAAAAAACTTAACTATCTAAATTACACAAATTTTAGACAAAAGAGCAATGAAAGTTTCCACAAAAACCTTTCTTGCCATGGCTTACTCATGTTAATTACAAATATTAATTAGTGCATCAGGTTATTTTTATGACCCACAATGTTATGTCTCCAGTGAAATGAGTAATATAACCAGAAAAGGAAATCCAAAACAACTAAGAACATCTTAAGGTTACATTAAGTGACAACAACAATGATAATCTAAGGACACCTAATCCGGACTCAAAATTCTTTCACTCATAAGCTGTCAGCAAAGTAGAACCAGTCATTAATTTAAAATACGATGACTGCTGCCCAAATTAAGCTTTTGTAACTTGAAATTTGGGATTTTAGCACACACAATCAAGGAATACATGTAAATTTGCAATATTATATTTTCTGAAAATCAAATTCTCATCCCTTGACCATAATATTTGTTAAAAATAAGTAAATGAATTGCAATGGTATCTGGAAAAAGTTTTGATGGCAATAAAAATTTCCCATTACCAATTCAAAGTTTTCACCAATGATTTCTCCAAAGTTAACCATGTGGGTACTGCCACTGGACAAAATAAGCACATTCCGCAATTCATATCAAACATATTGATAAGTGATAGGCCTTTATTAGACTAAAACTGGTAATAAAGTGAAAATGACGTAGTTATTTGAGATATAAGAGAGAAAAAAAGAGCATAATATATTATTTCAGGATATTTTTTTCAGCTAACACCACTTAAACGACGGTCATCCCTCAAAAGAAAGATTAATGAAGGTAAGTAAATATTCAAAGCATACAAAGTAGCTTTATCAAAATGCATGTGTGATGGAAAACATACAATAGAGTTCATTTGGAAAACATATCAAGAGGCAAGATTTTTAAAAAATGTAGGGCTACAACCAATCAAACTTCAGAATGATACAGGCATGAAAGAAAAAATCCTTTGCGGATAATGAGGGATAAGTGTGCCAGGAAAATAGACCTATGATACATACCTCAGCATTAAAAATCTTGTATTCATGAAGGATCATCTGAACTAGTTTTTCATCTACTCTTGAAAGTGGACATGTGGAATTGAATGCTACACCACCACCTTTTTTAATCTGAAAAAAATGAAAAAAAGAATGTTTACATTGTACTCAAAATTGAAATCTTGATACTAAAATCAATTAAAGGATATTATCAATTTGAGGAAAAAATTAAAATTTTCAGGATTGGAAAAGGGTATGGTGAACCCATTCTCGTCATTGATCTATAAGAATAGGGGTATCTTATCACTATTGGGGTAGGCTTATCAGAAATCACCATTTAAATGGAATTAACATGAACTAAACAAATTTCTTGACAAGCAATGTCCAGAGCACTAACTCCATGCGCATATGAGGGCAATCCCAAAAGTACCTGACCCAATAAAGACAACAAAAATTCTGGAAAAAAATGTTTTTATTTTTCAATATAATCTCCTTTCAGCTCTATACAATTTTCCCAGCGATGTTCAATAAGTTCGGTACCCTTTTTATAAAAAGAACTGTCTTGCTCCTCAAATTAGTCATTAACTGCTGACATGACTTCTTCACGGTTGGAAAATCTTTGACCACCGAGCCATTTTTTCAAGTTTGCGAACAGAAAATAATTCAAGGGGGCTGAATCTGGCGAATAGGGTGCACAAGGTGGCAATTCAAACTTTACTTCATGAATTTTGGCAATTGCAATAATGGATTTGTGAGCTGGTGCATTTTCTTGATGAAACAACACTTTCTTCTTAGCCAAATATGGCCGCTTTTGCTTGATTACTTCCCTCAAACGTTGCAATAAGTTTGCATAATATTCGCCGTTGATGGTTTTTCCTTCCTCAACATAGTTAATGAGATTCATCCCACGTGCATCCCATCCCAAAAAACCAACGCCATGACCTTGCCTACAGATGAAATGGTCTTCACCTTCTTTGGAGTAGGTTCTCCCTTTTGAATCCATTGTTTTGATGGTTCTTTGGTCTCAGGTGTGAAGTGATGGACCCATGTTTCATCCATGGTTATGAAACTGTGCAAAAATTCTGCTTTGTTGCTGTGAAACTTTGCTAAACACTCAATTGAAACACCTTCATGACACTGGTTTTGCTCGAGTGTGAGCATACACAGCATCCATCTTGCACAAAGCTTTCTCATGTCCAAATTTTCAGTTAATATGTGATGTACCACACTTTTGAAATGCCTACTATGTCTGCTAGCTCACGCACTTTCAGTCGACGATCATCCAATATCACTTTGTGGATTTTCTTCACCATTTCTGGAGTCGTCACCTCATTTGGTCGACCAATACGATGCTCGTCTTGACAGCTCTTACGGTCTCGTTTTAATTCTGCTACCCAATATTTCACTGTTGTAAACAAAGAAGCAGACACACCCAGAGTTGAATCCAGTTCAGCTTTTATATTAGTTGGAAGGAGGCCTTTAAAATAAAAATATTGCACCTCAGAATGATTTTGACCAATTTTCTCCATTTTTACAAATTCACTGAAAACTTTCACTATTGATGGCCAAGCAAATACTAAACAATGTGTTGTCTTCAAACTTGAAACATGCTTTATACATTGCGTACTTTCTAATACAGTGATATTTTTCAAACAACTACCGCCACCTCTAGGTCAGGCGGGGTACTTACTGGACCACCCTCATACTTTCAACCATTCAGTACATATACGTGCATATCATGCAGCAAAATTTCTGCCGAGATAGAATACTGGCAAGGAACAGCTGTTGAGATGTAGAAAATAAGTTATGTAAATTAGGTGAGGTCCCAATAGTTTGAATAAGTCTATAATTCCTATTTTCTGTAGATATAGTTGTTTGAGTCATTTATGGAGCATATGCCGCAAGAAATGGAAAAAATCGAGTATCATGCAGCTGTAAAAAATGCAATCTTTGTAAAAGAGGGTTTAATGCCGATCGAAGTTCATTCAAGAATTGTAAATATGCATGGTAACTTTTCTCCTTTCATTCCTACAGTGAGAAATGGGCAACTAAGTTTAAATGTGACCATGAAAGCCACCAAGTCATTCACGTGAAGGAGAGCCAAAAGGTGCAAACACACCAACAAGTAGTAGTAGTTTTGAGGGGAGGCGACCGACAGCTAAGGTCATTTGCGCCATAGGGGATGGACAGGAAAGGATGAAGGGTGGAGAGAAACCCGGCGTCGGCATTAGCCTACTCTTTACGAAAGGCGCCAAGGGGTCTGCAGTTTAACGTCCCATCCGACGGACGGCGTACTCGCTCAAAGTGCCCTCCACAAAGCACCTCAAGTAGGGATCGAGATACCTCTGAAAAATATTCAACACCGCCGGGATTTGAACCCGCGCCCTCACGGTGGGAAGCCAGTACGTTAGCCCCCGCACCATCTCGATCCCCCACACCAACAATCATCTAAAAAGTGCACAATATGATTTTGGAAGATTGCATACAAAGTGAAATAGCTAATAATGTAGGAATATCAAAAGAACGCATTGGTTACATTTTGCACGAGGAATTACACATGACAAAGCTTTGTGCAAGATGGGTGCCAAGCAAGCTCACAGTGAATCAGAAATGCATGAGAATTACACTTTCCAAACAGTGCTTGGGGCACACTTCACAAAAAACCAAGAATAATTTTCTGCAACGATATGTGACAATGGATGAAATATGAATTCGTCGTTGCATATCAGACTTAGAACAACAATTAATGCAGTTGATCAGAGTCTGATTCTTCAGTTTATTAAATGAAGAATACAATGTATCTTTCCACTGTCCTTTTATTCATGTACAACTAGTTTCAATGCTTAAGCGTCATCATCAGGTGCCGTGATGACTCTTGAGCGTTGAAACTAATTGTACGTGAATAAAAGGACAGTGGAAAGATACACTGTATTCTTCATTTAATAAACATGAACTTCCACAATGTTGAGCCGGGAACAATTGAATATTTACTGATTCTTCAGCACTGAAGAAGGCAAAGATGGTGCCATTGGCACAAAAGGTCATGGTGTTGGTTTTTAGAGATGTGAAAGGAATTCTGTTGATCAGCTATCTCGAAAAAGGTAAAAAAAATAACTGGGAAATACTATTTAAACCTTCTAATGAAACTGGACATGTAAATTCATGAAAGCAGAGGAAGCTTCAACTCAGCTTGAAAATGAAAAAAACCATTTTCCATCAGGGTAATTAATGCACCTGCCCTCAAAAAAGATGTCATGGCCTAGGGAATATTGAGGGATTTGCACTATATAAGCACCGGAGCATCAACCCCATTCCCTAGAGTTGGCTCCTTGGATTTCCACCTCTTCCAAAAACTCAAACATTTCCCCACAGGTCAAGTTTTTCATCCAATCAAGAAGCGATTGAGACTGTAGTTGAGTAATTTTCAGTACTTCCGGAAGAACACTACAGAAACTTGATAATGACACTGAGACACATTGATATTAAATGGATTATGTTGAATAATAAAACTTTTTTGAATGCATAAATTGTCATTTTCATTCAGGCCCAGAACTTTTCAAATCACCCTCATATCTGGCATCTTTCTCTCATTAGTAATCTCAACATTCATTTTACACCTCATGAATTCTTTTAACATGCACAGTAAAATGAATCGAAAACCTCAGTCATTGGATGAATATGAAATTCCCATTATCATTAATTTTAGCCCAAGCATTTTTTTCTGAGATAAATGTTCTTCTATTGTATAGCCACTTTAATGCGCTGAACACCTATTTTAAGCATGTCATGTTTGGTCATCATTCCATTTGTGCATCCTATATTTAATTTATAATATGATATTTGAGCAAACAAGGAACGATTATTATGAAAATATGTACCTTAAAATAGATATTAGGTCGCCTTTTATTGAGACGAATACCAACAGCTTCCAACTCTTTTTCTAGCAGTTCCCTTTGCACATCACCCTTGGTGGCATCTAACATCATAAGCACCACATCAGCCGTTCTTGCCACTGCTATAACCTGGAATAAAAGTGACACAAATAAAGTATGAAAATCATTTTTGAAAACAAAAAGTGAAAAAGAGTAAAAGAGCACTAAGGACTGAATACTGTCAGCTCAACCACAGAAATGGAGGGAATAATGATAATTGAAGTCTGTAAAATGCAGTCTTGAAAAGATGGGGAGAGAGAAATATTCAGGTAGTTGGCATTTCTAGCTGTGGTGGCAGGTTAATGGCAAGGATACCAGGAACACAAACACCAGTATTTCCTACATGAGCTTACTATCACTACCCATAATGCAACGTTCATATGCACCACTGCTTGCAATCCTTTAGCCGATTTAAATTAATTAATGGTTTCTGGCATAACTTTATGGAACCGATTCATTATAAATAAATGAAAGGACTAACTTTGTAGTTCCACACGAAAACGATTTATTCACACGACCCGGGTTTCGAAGTAAAACTTCATCACCCTGATGATGAAGTTTTACTTCGAAACCCGGGTCGTGTGAATAAATCGTTTTCGCGTGGAACTACAAAGTTAGTCCTTCCGATTTAAATTGTCAAATGATAACAGCATATCTCATCAGAATAATGTGCATGGTAGTAGTGGTACCGTAGAGTGAAACTAGAAAGGTGATTTTCATAACTCACTCCATTAAATGACAATATAGATAAATTACGCACTGCAAACACCAGTGATCAATCCTCAGAAGTCTCAATACAGAATTGTTTAAAGTGGCTGCATGAGGTTTCTCCTGCTATCACCTGATTTCGATGAACTTTTATCCCCAAAAACCAATGAGAGGAAATTAAACATTTAAGGCCATGGTGCTCATTAAGTGTAGGCCACCCATGTATTTTACTTGGGAAATGACCTTTGAAAAAACTGCAGGTATTGTAGAAAATATGAAAAAAAAGGATCATAAAAACAAAAGAGGTGTCGGGTAACAGAAACGCTTGCCCTGGTGAATGTAATGTATAAATAGCTTTAAGCAGAACTCTGCTAGGCCAATTTCAAGTACATAAAATCACATGGGTCAGAAAATCTTATCCTAGCACTCTTATTTTGCTAGTCTGAATTTCCTTAGTCCTCATTCTGTAGATAAAGTTTCATAAGTACTCCCCAAAATGTACAATATGCTAGTATGCCCTGAGCTTTCAATATTTCCCTTTTATTTAATAATCCAGTGAACGTTTCAAGAGAATGTAGAAGGAAGAATTTATATTTTTACAACACTATTCCAAGTTTTCCTTTTTGTTAGAAATGTGAAAATTTTTGTGAATTATTTCAAATACACATATTAACAAAAACTATAATGCAATAGTTTGAAACAATTTACATGCCAAAACAGGCTCTGACAAATACTAAAAATTCTGGGTGGATAAATAAACTATTAAGTGACTAAATGGTTTTACTGCTTTCACCTAGCTGCACTTTGAGAAGTCTTTTACACTTATGATTCCAACCATTATGACACCCTGAATGGTACCTGAATGTGTATGCATACATGTTATAATGATTAAACCAGAGAGCAAAAAGTTTTTAATGGACGTGAATACCACGCTCTGTGAATACAAGAAGAGCTATTTCAAATGACATTTTTTCCATCTTCCTATTACCCACCACCGTTCACTGAAGACAAAATTACACTAAATAAGATAATGACATTGACACAGACATTGAACAGCTACATAACAATATGAATTTTAAAAATAGTAAATCAGAATGAGCATGATCACATACAATATATTTAAGTACTTGCACATGTAATAAATGAATATGCATATTCTACCCGTACCTCGATTACTCTAGATTATCTTTAAGCATTTACAGTAGGCTATTATTGCTACAGTCTTCCATGTTTCTCCCAAAGAGTATAGGCCACTAAGTAAATTAAGCAAAGCTTTGTCATTTAATGAAACTATTTCTTCTGCTTGGCATTTTAACCCATGAAAATTTTGGCAAATAAACTAGGTAACGTTCTTCCAATACTAAAAGAGAAAGCTCACTTTAATGAATGAGCCAAATAAATATTTTTCCATGCCTTCAAGAATACCTACCTGCCATTCACACGTACAATCATGAGAGAGATGACATTTCTTTAAACCTTTCGCCTATGAAATCAAAGTACTGCAACAGTGTACCAATTACGTGTATCATATAATGAGAAATATACGTCTTACCTGTCTTCCCCTTCCTTTTCCCTGAGAAGCTCCTTCAATAATTCCTGGCAAATCGAGAAGCTGAATGTTCGCTCCTTTGTATTCAATAACTCCCGGAATACAAGTCAGGGTTGTAAACTCATATGCTGCAGCTTCACTCTCTGTGGCAGTCAATGTACTAAGCAAAGTTGACTGCATTTGTAAGAAATGATTTTGAAACATGTCATCTATTAAATTTATTTAAGACGACAATAAAAATGCTCATCTATGAAACTTAAATAAAATGGAATTGAACATTGACACTTCTACGATCTTATTTTAGAGATCAAACCTTTCCAACTGATGGAAAACCTATAAGGGCAACTCTTGCGTCCCCGGATTTTAATACATCAAATCCATCGCCTTTTTCTGTCTTCTTGGAAGGTTCCAGAAGTTGTGCTCTATACTTCGCAAGCTTAGCTTTTAGTACTCCCAGGTGATATTCAGTAGCTGAGGTAAATGAAACAAAACATTTTATTAGATGACCCGAAGCGAAAAAATTCTTCAGCAAGCTACGGTCGGCATTCGTACCTTTATTTTTCTGAGTTCTTGCTATTTCCTTTTCAATTTCCGAAATTTTTTCTAATATCCCCATATTTTATGTTTTATTGTGCCTAATGACCAAAATTAAAATGACACATCTATCATTACCAATCTTATATGTTAATAAAATCCTGAAGGTAAAAAGCAATTAAGCATAATCAACAAAAATAAATTAGCACCAACACACGTGAAACATGAAACAACACGGACGTCGGCCTCATCCGTACTCGTTTTGTAAATATCCGATAGATCTCGCACAAACGTATCGCATTTCGTTTTTCACTTTTGGGGTTAGTTTTAAAATGCTTTATCAAAGAACCGACGTTATTTATTTATATTAACTAGCTGAATACCCGGCTTTGCACGGGTTAGGGGGAAATAATAATATAAATATACTACATAAATAAAAACAACAAATTATAAAGTACAATAATACACTACTTCATACAAATTTAAGAATCTTTTTTATTTAACACCTGTCAATAAACTACATTTTTTGTTTCATATCCAGGAGGAAGAATATATAAATTTTTAGGCGAACCTACTCTGGAGCAAGCAACATAAAGTTGCCCGTGGCTAAAACATGGCGATCTTAGATCAACACCACAAAACTTTAAAGACTGTCCCTGTGATTTATTAATGGTAATTGAAAAAGCTAGCCGGACTGGAAACTGTAATCTTTTAAAGTTGAAGGGAAGATCAGTTGGGATTAGAGGTATCCGTGGAATAAAAATTATTTCGCCTTTTCCTTTTCCAGTTAAAATGACTGCCTGGATTATATTTTTCATTAATTTTGTCGCACACAATCGTGTCCCATTGCAGAGTTTTGGTGGATCTAAATTTCGCAATAAAATGATTGGAGATCCTACTTTAAGTATAAGGCGATGTTGTGGCAATCCAGCTGGATCAAGTGAATTTAGGAATTCCGTTGGATAATTGACGGCTTCGTCAGCATCCACTACGGTATCAACCGATTTATATTCAATCACGTCTCCTGGCAGCATGGCTAGAATCTCCTTGTTAATTTCATTAACATCATCATTCTTAGGAGCAAGAATGGCTCTTTCTCGCAACCATTCTAAATTTTTATAATTTTGATTAACGTTAGGATAGACTGCTTGTATCATATCGCGGACAGTTTTCACCGATACACATAAATCTGATGACAATTTTATCATACCAGATGCTTCAATAACTAATCTATCTTCTCCAATCTCCAAAAGTTTATTTGCAAAATTTTGAGCATTCCCATCTCTTAAGAGGATTGGCATGTTTTGTTTAAGGCTAATTTCTTGGACATGATTCCATAGAACAGAATGTTTTAAACAGGCATAAATTTCATCGGCTGGAGTCGATTTTGGAATGACAGGCAGAGTTTGACGGAAGTCTCCACACAGGAGTACCAGAGCTCCTCCCATTAAACTGCAGTTTCCTCTAAGATCTTGAAGTGTTGCGTTGAGGGCCTCAAGAGATTTTTTAATAGCCATCGTACACTCATCCCATACTATCAATTTACATTATATAAGAACTTGTGCCTGGCCGCTTGTTTTATTTATATGACATGTGGGATTTTCTTGTCGGGAAATATTAAGTGGCAACTTATGGGCAGAGTGGGCTGTTCTTCCTCCTTCCATTAATGTCGCTGCAATACCTGAAGATGCAACGGCTAGAGCGATTTCTCCATGAACCCTGATTTCAGCGAGAACTAAATTAATTAAAAATGTTTTTCCCGTGCCACCAGCAGCATCAAGAAAAATGATACCTCCTTCTTGTTTATCTACTTGATCCATTATTGTTTCGTACGCGAATTTCTGATCTTCATTAAGAAGTGGCTTTTTATCCGCGATGTATGCTTCTAAGTCTAAGACATTGTAGCTAGTTTCACGTATATAATCTGGATAAAATACACCCTGTTGATCTTGTACAGGTGCAAAAAGACCGAGTTCCACTAAAGTCTTGTTAACCATGGTGATACACTTTTCCTCCAAAATAATCAAAGTTTTATTAAAAATGTTGGAGTTAAACGTAATATCCAATGTAGGATTTTCACTTCGAACTTTAGCCAGTATATCCTCACTCATTGATTCTTTATATTTTTCCCATAATGTTTTTGGGTTAGATGGATTACAGGAGGTTATTATGATGGCAAACAAAATTCGGATTTGTCCTGGAAGAGAAATCAAACTGGTCTCTCGCAATGAGTCATCCCAGTGTTGATCTCCTTCTAGCAACCCTAAATTCTGGCAAGCTTCTCTGAATGTCTCACATATTTCTCCGTTTACCGTTCTTAATTCTGCAAATGAGCGAGGTCCTCTAATGGTATGTAGAAGCATTCTTAAAAAATAACATTCGGCGTTGTTAGGATGGACTGTGTAGACTCGGCCCAATGCGTCACATGAATAAATATTATTCTCAGGATCAAAGTTGCCCATTTTTCTTCTACAAAAGACTTTCCTTGATGTATTCTACGTATAACATCTCGGCAATTCTGAATACAATAGTGTTCTTGCAAAAGTATCCTGCTGGCATAGTTGGAAAAATTCTGTTTCTATGACAGCAAAAAAGTAAACAAATTACATACATACAAACAAACACTCTCCTTTATATATATAGATTATCAAATATGGTTATTGTTTTATGTTTCGATATCTTAAAAACACTCTTAAACATTGATTTAAAACTCTTGCGTGGCATAAATAATGTGGCGGGAAAAAAGCTTTAAACCTATAACTAGTAGCTACTAGAAGAGGAGTTTAATCATAATACGAACACGAGGATTAATGACGTACAGGTAGTCTTGTGCAAGTTAAACCTTTAATATATCTTCAAATAAAACCGATGTTTATACTAAGACGCCAAATTAAAATTTTCTGTTAGCACATTAAAGACAACTTATCAATATCATCGCTATAATAAATTGAATTCACCATAAAGTGGCATTTATTCACCGAGTGCCGTCATAGAAGTCCAAGTACCTCCATCCCTGATGAGTTGGGAAAACTTGATCGGAGTGATTGAAAAAAGGAATCCATTGGGCTAACATGGGAGCATGCCAGATGATATTGCACTGCAAACCTAAAATTTTGTTTTAAAAAGTACAGACAATTTAAACATAACATATATGCAAGTGTGGTGTTTGAAGAATGATCGCTCGTTAATTATTATATTAGATACAACTGGAAAGGCTTTAAGGCTAAGGAAAAATGAAATTTTTAAATCAATGATTTTATCCCACTTTTAACTATAAACTGTTTTGATCATCGAGTGACAGTCATTCAATAAATATTATATCTTGGCGAATTAAATAATTTTTCATTGAGACTAAATGGTAAAAATACTAAATAGATTTAATTATCAAATATAGTAAATAATTGTGATTACCATCTTGTTCTAACCTCTGAGCTACAGTAATAATAATATTTTATTGTCCACTGACCATGCATTTCATGTAGGTGTAGGAGTCGTCAAATACCAAGAGAAGTATACAATAGAGGTACATTTTGACTCTATGAACAAGCTTTAAATAAAGAGCATACACATTGAAGTGTATAATGAAAACAATGCATTATAAATGCTTGTCAACAAAAAAGTCATTCAATGAATAATGGCACTTCATGAGAAGGAGTATTTTTGGTAACTTGTTTGGATTTTGTGACTATTGCTAGCCAAATAAGAGTGAATATTCAATTGTTCCCGGCTCAACTTTGTGGTTCCACAAAGTTGAGCAGGGAACAATTGAATATTTAAGGACAGTGGAAAGATACATTGTATTCTTCATTTAATTAAGAGTGAATATCACTATTTGCGTGTAAGACATGGATATATTTTGATGAAGGTAGACATGGCAAAAATATACATAGATGGAATGGTAAGAGCATTTAATTTTTTTAAGAAGGACCTACATGGCATCCAATAAGCAGCCAGAACACATCAAATAACGTTTTTTATTAAGAAAACTGTGCAACATGCACACAAATGATCCCCAACTTACTATTCCTTATAATGCCCTGGAGAAAAAATTGGAATAACAAGTTTTAATACCTCTAGACACCCTGAGTTATGCAGGAACAGAATATGTACATATATAACAGTGTGCAGTTTGGAGCATATTATTAACATAATTATTCCTCCCAACATGTGATCTGCAATTCTCAAATTGTAAATGAAGCATATGCATGAGTTAAAGGCTATTTGTAGTTTTATAGACAGCTCATTTGTAAGGTCTTGATACACTAAGTCACCATAATCAAAGTGAGGAATAATGAGAGAAAATACTATATGGAATAATGAGAGAAAATACCATCTACTACCAATGATGGGCAAAACATACTGATATTTCTTAAGGGAGTGAAGGGTTGATGTTTCTGCACATTTTAAAAAATCGTGAAGACCATGAGAAATTTCCATCTATAAGGAGACCTAAATTTTTAACAACATTCATAAATGAAATGAGTGTTCCTTGAAAATATAGGTTGAGTGATTGAAATACAGAGATAGATTTTAGCAGTTTGGGATATCCAATCACTATAGCTTGGGTTTTATGTGAATTTAGGCTTATGAAGTTTTGAGTGCTCCATATTGTGTACATAATATTTGACAAAAAACCCAGAAACATTGACTGTAACATGCACATGGAAATATCAATTTAGAAAAATCATTAATCATCAATATGAACTAGACCTATTTTACCTTTATTGACCATGGGGACTTGGGATGTGATGACTGTGCTTTTGTATCTGGGTCATTCCTGTGCACCCATAACTCATCTCCAGTTATCATGGTGTTCACAAACTCAGGATCAGTGTTGGTAGTCTCTAGCAGGTCATGTGCAACCTCAAGATGGACTTCTTTCTGTCCTTTGACAGCGGCTTGGGCACAAATTCCACATGCTCAAACCTTGGTACAAAATTGTATGTTTGGTAATTTTATTTATCCCTAACTCTTTGGCAATCTCTCCTAAGGTCAAATAATGATCAGATTTTCCATCCTCTCAGCAACCGCTGCAATCAGAGTGGTTTAGAGGTCTTCCAGAATTCTGGTCCATCTCCACCAATGTGCAGCCATTTCTGAATCGGTTGAACCATTCCTCAATTTGTGTTACTCTCACAGCATCACCTCCACAAACCTGCTGAATCTCACGGATTGTTTCGCTCTGGGAATCACCAAGCTTTTGATGAAATTTCATGCGGTATCATTGCTCAACTTGTCCAATCATCTTGAGAGAAATCAAAAAGTGGAAAGTACCTCACTTGGTGGCCAGCAGGCGGACTGACTCACTCGAAGGTAGAGAAAAAATCAAGCATGTTCATTATGCTATCCCCTTCCACTGTGCAGTGGCCCCAAGCATCACTACTGTGTGCAGTAAAATTCAATGTTTGATACTTTTCAACAGGCTTTGTATTCACCGACAAGTGGGTGTATAATGAAAGTATAGAGCCAACAAAGGGCCTTGAAGAACAATGGCAAGCCTTGAATTGAACTCATGCTAAGTAGGCACATACTTGATTTGTATTTTGAGCAGCATATTGGCAGTAACATGTAAAGGAATAAATTTTGCTATCTGAAATAATAAAACAATCCACATATGTATACAATATAAATGAGATTTAAATGAAATTAATATTTCTGTATATGATGAGGAAATATGTTTATGAATGAATCTGTATATTTCCTTCCAATTTCAAAGCAAGTTTCTCAATGCTTTACAAGATCAGTGAATAAAATCTTAAAGAGATAAATGTAATAATTCATAATGAAAGCCCATGATAATAATCTTCCTCAGAATAGTTTATTTTAAATATAGATTAGATTAACCTTGAATAAATGCTACTAAGCTAAAGAAAAATGTACTAGATGAGGGGGTAGCCCATTAAAACATTCATAAATCATTGTAACTCAAATATCATTCATAAATCATTGTAAGTGTAACTCAAAGTAAACAGAAACCACCATTAAAGCCCAAACGAGTGCTGTAAATCATGGTAAATCTGATACATTAAGCAGATATATGTTGAATTCAAAAAAATGAAGGCCTACACCATTTTGCCCATTAAAAAACTAGAATTCGCATTTTTCTCTACCTGTCCTTAGGGTGTATGTTTTCGGCATGGTCCTAAAGTTGAAGCACTTCCCACACTTACCTGAGAGGACATCAGATTTGGACAATGCTCCCAATGTAGTTGGATCTCTTTCCATATGAATGGCCACAATTTATTTTTTTTTTTTGGAAAAAATGCTTCCAAAATACCCCGCAATTAAGTTGGGAGCTGGAAAATGTAAGTTTTAGGACCACTCAAACTCTATTAGAGAAAGGAAAAAGTCAAACTTTCCCAGATATCACTTCCTCTGCTTTGAAATACCTTCCCAACATTAGAAGGAAGATCGATGGAATATTTTACATGTTCATTTGCTACGAATTAGTTAAGAAAAATTTAACACATCATGAGATATTCCAGGATAGTTCCATACCAGAATCCAGACCAGTTAGAGACCTTTGAATATCCAAGCCAAATTAACAGACCAGCATAGCTGAACATTCAATATGGTCACATAAGACTCCACTTTTCTTCACCACTTAGTGATCTTGTCAAGTCCAGTTATGTCACAAGACCATGCGCATAGATACCAAGATAAATTATTCTAGTAATATTTTATGAAAAGAAATCAACTTCCACCTTATAGATAGGACAATAAAAATCTGACTCGATGACAGTTCAGGACCACTGATTATGTCTTGATTAGTACAAGGGTAGTTGGAAAAGATTGGCAAAGCCAGAGATGGCTCTATCAATGCATTTGGGAATTATTTTCAATTAACACAATCTCTTGGAAGGCGTAGCCAGTTTCAGCCAGATCAGTGTAGTGCTGTGTGATTAGAATTCATCTGAATCAAGCAATCTACGCAATTCCCAAAATATGGATGAAAGAGAATCTAGTGTGCTGATAATTTGCTACCTTATGAAAGACAAATTGTCCCAGAGACTAAAGAGAAACTTATTATACATTATGATGAATATGTACCTTTGATTGGAATGATTTATAAGTGGTTTCAAAATTTTTGGAGAGGCCATAAGAGCACAAGTGATTCTTAATGTTTTTGATACTACTATTCCAGAAATCATTGATGAAATCCATTATATGGAGATGGTTGATTGAAGAGTAAAGATGTGCAAGATTACAATTACTTCAGGTATCAATTGATTGGGTACATAATATTTTTCATCAACATTTGGACATGACAGCTGCTGGCAAGATCAGTGCCATGACTGCTTACAGTTGACCAAAAGCAAAATCATGTGACAGGCTCCAAGGCCAGTTTGCAGCTGTTTCAACAAAATCCAAAGGACCTCATTTCATCAGAGTGGATAAAACATGGATGCACCACTACACACATGAAACCAACAAATAGTCCAACCAATGGGTTGCCAATAGGGAGTCTACACCAAAGAAGGAAAGACAATTAGGATTTGCAAGTAATGAGTTTCATGGTCTATTTGGAAAAGGGTCAATCTTATACAGGTTCATACTGTGAAGTTTTATCAGACTGCTTGAAGACAGAGCTGCAAGTAACCATCCAAAATCAACCAACAAAAAGAACTTTGCCATGATAATTAATCACTATGTAGATCACTCCTCGCCAATTAAGGACACAAAATTGGAGTTAGATTTCAAACTAATTTCCCATCCTCCTCTTTTCCAGATTTGGCTCCCTTTGAATACTTCCTGTACTTCAAAATGAAGACGGCTGACAGGAATAATTTTATTCAAACAAGGATGTGGTGTACTGAAAAAATGCCAATTTTGCATAGATAGAACAATCACATCCATGGATAAGATCAACAAACTGGAGCAGCATTAAATGGAATGTGTCAACCTAAAAGGAGGCTTAAAAAATTAAAAATGTATAAAAAAAGTGAGTTCAATTTTGCATGGAATTCTCAAAACATGTTCATATTTTTGTGAACCAGAACATTTTCAATGAATAACCTAATGTTAGAATTATTGTATCGAAAGAATAAGACAACTTAATTCATTGGGAAAGAACTCAAGGCTACAAATCAGTAGAAAATCATAAAAAAATGTTTAAAGCTGGACATTTAGTAATGGGAACATTTAAAACTGGCAAATTTATCATTTCAATTCCATTTGAAGTTTTTATGAAAGTTGTTGGGGATTTTTTAATTAACTTTCTTGAAACATAAATACAGGTATATCATACCTACTTGTTAATTACTTTAACCCACACTTTCTTAGAGGTAAGTAGCACATTTTCTTGGAGGAATACTATATCATCAATCAATGCCGAGAGTAGTTTTTCATATTACTTCCAGGCCATGCAACTACTTGTTTTAAGTTTTTCCAGTAATTGTTGAAAGAGTAATCATTTATTAATTAATTTGATTTTTTTAACCCAAGCCTTCAAGCATATTTACTTAATCCTTTCACTGCAGGTTTCATATTACAATTTTGTCCATTTTCCTAATGAAAGGGATGAGCGGTTCAAATTTCATTTCAATGTAATTTTTTGGAAAATATTTGTAGGATAGTGATTTACTTTATGGGTCGGATCAATAATGCAATGCAGGCAGTGAGAGGGCAACTCTGCTCAAGGTTCTATTCATTGCTCTCACATGGAGAGCTCACTCAAGAAAAAAACTTGGGATTAAAACAAGCAAATCTAAATTTATTTTGAAACAATGGGAACTCAAGATAATATTTCAATATTGAACTATAAAATGACTATTTCGCTCATTAATCCTGTTACCTACTGACCAAAAATAGTTACAAAACATTGCTGCAGTAGATACTTTAGCACACATAGCTCTTCGAGTAAGACTGGCCCAAAGTAAAAAATAAAAACAGAAATTATTTGTGAACAAAAATTCTTTCCATTGATGTTACACAGTATTTTTTACAAAGCTTCTTCAGAGATAATGTTAAAAGATTTCCACAATTACATAAGTCAAACAATCGAGAAAGTTTATCACTACCTTGGGCTTTCACCAACAAGTTCTCACTGGGGTATGTTACTCAAAGGGACTAACAAGTGATTACTTAAGTACATGTATTGAATTATTTACATGCCAAATAATGGAATGACAAATATCACTACAAATGGCGTGAACACAATTACCATTTTGAAGGCTAAACATCAAATTCAGCAAACCTAATGTTAAAATACTACATATTAAGGCACAATAAATTCACCCTAATAATGCTTTTCTTTGAAGCATTTATAAATTAAATTTACACTTTAATGAAGTACCTATACAGTGTACATCACATCAATGTTAACATTAAAAAAAAAAGTTAAATGCCATCCTGAGATACTCTGCACTAAAAGAAACTAGAAAAATACACACAATTTGGAAAAAATGGTCAAATTATAAGAACTCACTAAAAACCTAAAGAATAAGAAAATAATATCACAGAGCATTATTATCACATGCTGAAATATTTCATCAGTATCAAATTCTAGAAAGATGTTTTTGATCAATGTGCATTGCATGAAGCAGGCTTCCTAAATCTCTTGGAGATTTGAAAATATAGCTGTTCAGGGAATTCCTTTGCTACAATGAGTCATTTGCAATAAAAGAGAATCATGAAACAAATACTACAGGGGGGACATGAAAACCACCGCAAGAGAGGAATTTTACACTGCTTCTTGTTCAACAATCACATAATTGTGCTACGACGTCTCAATAAAATCAGCTATGTATGTGGGGAAATTTATGAAAGAAGAAAGATCCCAGTCAATGGGAACAGCCACATATACATAACTGATAAAATGCATTCCATTCTCGGGTGGATTACTTATCAGCTACGTACATTTTCAAACATACATTTTAGACTAATTTTGGTTTGACTCAACTAAGTTTAGCATGATTTCTTCAGATGGATATACTAAATCATTACATCAGTGATGAAGAGATGGTTGATTTTTATACGACACTAATGCAATATAGATGCAACCATGTCTGGCACATCACTGCACTTATGTCTCATTGCAATTATCTCACATGGAGACAAATGCCTCACATACTCCACACTTATTTCATTTATAACATTACTAAATGCTCCTTAAATGGACACAGTATTTACATATTCAGCAGTTTCCAAAATGTTTATGCCTTGTACACTGTCCCATCTTACAATTCATTAACACTGTCCCCACTATTATGATTTCCTTATTTTCCACTAAAGTTCTGAAGCGTTTATTACACATCACAAAAGTTTATGTTGAGACTCTCTGGCCATTTGTTCGCATAGAAATTTCTCGATAACAAGCCAAAGAAGCCCACCAGCTGTTCATGCCTTTTTACGCCCAAGGAAATTCTTTAAAAACCATTTAAAAAGTTTGGATTGAAAAAACTACTCAAGGCCCTTAGCATGGGACCAGGAAATACATTCTTAGCATTCAAGACTAGCACATGATAAGAATTGAAATACAAAAGCCATGCAAAGAATGCACAACTTACAGGTTATCAGTATAGTAAACTTGTTAAAACATGTTGCATGAATTTTAAATTTCATAGTTATTTTCCCATAGTACCAAGGTATGTTAACTTCCAGACCATGGATCAAAAGTTATTAACATTATTACCACAGCAAATGACTACTTTCAAATTGCACACAAAAGAAAACCAGAAGACACAATGTACACTGCATCCATTTTGGAATGTTCCACTTGACTGAGGAATGCATCATAATATAGCAAAACTATCCTTGAAAAAATATATATATATAATAAAACAATTATTATAACAAGCAATAAACAATGGCATTCAAAGCACTGACACTACTGTAGAGTTCTATATATTAAATAAGAAACCATGACTTCAAAATTTAAACTGCTTAATGTCAGTAGCAAGAGATGTCACACATTGAGTTTGGTGGAACTAATTAAAAACTTTTGGTTCCCCAAACTAATTTTTTACTTTTTTTTAGTATTTGTTATCTCTTATAAATTATTGTATTGGTACAAAACCTGTTAACACGTTTTCAAGTATTTTTACAGTTTACCTGTTGGTAAATATATATGGGTGACACCAATGTTCATGAATGAAAACTTAAAATGCTCTGCATAGTTCACTTCTGATGGAATGGTAAGCATGACTAGTTTGTATTAATGATGTGATGACAGCACGGAAAGGGTCACTTTTCATTAGATCTTATCCCAAACTCCCACAACATAAAAACTTCTAAAATGATTTAGTGTTAAGACTTTTTTTATCAATTAAATTGTATTACCGATAATAACTACTTTAAACTGGATTAAATCATAAATATTAATTTAAAAATGTAAGCATATGGTAAGGTAACTTGAGAATGATTGACTTTGTTAAGTAAATATTAACCTAAATGATCTAACATTACGAGGATGTCTTGCACATAATTCAAAGAAGTAGGACAAATGAAATTCTTTACATTTTGAACTTGTAAAAAATTAAATAATAGCTTGACATTTGATGTACATTATATACCAGAATTCAGGGTCAACCTTTGCAGAGTTAGGACACAATCCAATTAGTTTGAAAGCAAAGTTAAAGAGCTTTGAACCCCTAATTTCGTAATTAATGCAGAGAATGATGGGCTATCAATTGAAAATGTTTAAGTGAAATTACCCACCCCTGAAATACTTTTGATTTATTTGTTAAGGTATAGCCATCAAACACACATGCTAATTTACTTTTTAGGTACTATTGCCTGGAAAATTTGGAAAATATTTCCCAGGGAACAGCACCTTTAAAGCTCAAGTACATGTACACAGCAAACTAATAATACCACTTAAATCTCAATGATGAATTTTATATCAAATATATGGGTTCTTGAGACACAAGGCCTGTCATTTGGACATTTTGCATCACATATTAACCTGCAAAGTATTTCAAAATAGGGACAAAATTGAGAGGGAAAATTCAATGAACTCCTGCTTTTACTTGTGCTATTAAGGGATGAAATAGAAATAATTTATTTCCAAAGCTACATTTAACCATTTTACTGTCAACACTTCTTCCAAAATTTTAATAGAATGATATGTACTGTAATAATACCGAAAGAAAAAGATTCACAACTGGTGGAAGGCTAATGCACAGGTTACAGGTCAAATACCTAGCAATTGAACATAGCATTCAATAATTATTGGTGATAGCAAGGATCAGTATTTGGTAGCTTTCTGGAGGAACATTAAATTATTTTTGAGTGACTGTACAAAATTTCATCTCAACTCTTCAAAATGCCTTAGACAAAATTTTTCATGTTTTTACGCTACTCGATGGTTAATATATATACATATGAAATGTTTATCTTCAGTGCTGAGAAACAAGGTTAGCTATACACTGATTTTACTTCCTACACAGGCTTGGAAAATAATACAACATTTTTAAGGGGATGGATGCATTATATATTTTAAATGAGAAAATAAAATGCCAGCAAAATATCTTGCCTTAAAGGGAAGACAATTTTAGAATGAAAAGCAGAACAATGACTTATGGTTAGAATAAGACCACACATTTCTTTGTTAAGCCCCTTTCTTTAAAAAGACAAAATTTCCTAAACTTTGCCAGTTGGAGTTTGTTATATGAAGTGATCATCCAATAGTAATTGACCAAATTACAGAGAAAATGAAAGGATGCTCTGCAGTTTATATGAAATAGATGAGAAAACAATGAGATAGTTCCCAAATGATAGAAGATGATGGGGAAAAAATGATAATATGTACATAAACCAATGAGCCATAAAAGAAAACTTGGTGAAGCAAATGGGTTGAAATTGATCTTATTCTTAGCTAGCTAAACTTCTCTCCTCTAAAGTGGTAATATAGCATGCCTCATACCCTAGCCAGAGAATAATTAGAAATCCATACTTAGGCAGGGAAAATTAAAACCTTGAGCACAATCTAGCACTTACTAATGCAGACCTCATTTTATAGATGCATGTGGAAATAAAAGGAAACAAACTTGCATATAAAACATGAATGGCATTTTGTGGAAATATAGCTATAAATGCCACAATGGCTGATATCAATACAAAATATCAACCAGATACTACTACCAAACAGAAGTAAGACAGTATTCCTTTGCTCTCTTATTTACATCTTTGGCTATTTCACAGTACAAGGGAATGTGCATATAAATACCACTGTCTATTAAATAAAATACATATAACCCTGGATGTTTACCAAGTAATTAAAAAAATGGTGACTAGATTTATGCAAATGAAATTAAAAATCATCAGCAGCATCAACACAGATCCCAAAATGCATATGCACTTTCACTGGAAAGTTGCGTAAATGTACAGAGTATAAAACCTACTCCTGGCTTCACACACTGTTTCCAAATAAAATACTCCTACGTTTTATCTCAACAAACAACATCATAAAATCTATAGCTTGAATATTGTCAAAGCATAAAATAAAACTTAGTTAACATGAGCCACTGAATAATCAACTCAAAAGGATTATTCAACGGCTCAGATCATAAAACTTAGATCAGAAATGTACAAATGCATAGAATTTCTAAAAATGAAACATGTACAACATTTCCTGATGAAGAGGAGTCACATTCGTAGGAAGTGTGAATAAAATACTCAGAAAGATATAAGGGCATAAAAACTTAGTAAAGAGCACACTTCTAAGCTTCATGGTCCCCAGAATTTATGCCAATTAGGGACTCACTTTGCTCAGCATCACATTCTTGACTTCTGGAAAGAAAAAAAATGATTCAAATGTAAACTATATAAACATGTATACGACGCATTACAGAAACTGCTTATAATTTTAATTAACCAATACACATAATATAAATGTAAAGAAAGTTATGAACACAGCATATGAAAAATATGATAAAAAATGGTTCATTATCTCCATTGGGCAGTGAGACTTCGTCTGCTCGGAATTCAAGAGTATTTTCTGGAGGTCTTACTGCATTGATTTAAATTTTTCTAATATAAAGCCATGTCAAATATGATAATACGTTCCATGCCAAAATAAATAGATTATGCATAAGGTTTATCCAAAGAATTTTACACATGCATTGTTTAGGATTGCGAATCGTGTTCACTTTTTCTGCTACCATGGAATGAAGCAACCAGGAATGCGAACTTGATTTGTAAAAGCAAAAAATAATCTAAACATATAATAAATTATTTATGATACATGCCTAATTCCTTTTTACTAGGAAGCTGTCTAGAAACATTTGTTTTTGCTGACGCTTCAAAATTAGGTAAAAAATGCAACCCAGAATGATCATTAAATAAATTTCTGGTATGTACTGCCATTGCCTTATGAGAGGAATGCCTCGTACGCATTGTACGATGCATTAATATTCCATAATCTCCCCATCACATTTAGCTTGCTGTTTTGGACTTAACACTTCTTGATGGCTCATGAAGTTTCTGAATAGTAAACAAGCATGGGTTTAATTTCCAATTCGCCACTTGCATTTGTGCAAAATAGCAGTACGAGACGGCCTTTCATTGGCTTGCGGCTGGGCAATGTATTCTCTTCTACTGTTAAGTATAGAAATATAGGTTTGCTTTGATTTCTTCTTCTAGAAGAAAACTGTCTCTTCACAACTAAAAACCTTTTCGGGCCAGTAACCATCAGAATCTAAGAGTTTCTTGTCATCATCTTTGAAATTCTCTGGTGCCTTTGAAACAGAGCTTGCTGCTTCACCATGCCTCACAATGCCATGGATGATGATTCTTCTCGTTAACTTTTCAAACCAGGCACAGCCCCCCTTCCCCTTAAATACTCCTCCCACCATTGATGACCCTGACATCTTATTAATGAGGTCTGCAAAAATCACTTTCCACTTCTCACAAATTATTTTCTTGTTAATGATGTTGCTTTGCAATTGCTTTACGTTTATCCATATGAGAAGCAACCTTTCAACATCGTTGAGAATACATAACTGTTGGGTAGATACTCTTGCCACTCTTATTTGAAGCATCTATCTCCTTAGTCTTGTCCGTGATCTAGAAGAAAAAGCCAATCACTGATGTCGACTGATTATTGACGTGCATGCTAGATAAGCCACACCTACACCCTGTTCCCAATTTTCAATGACTTTACTTTTCATTTTTACAGTTAATTTTATTTATCTGCGGCTTCCTTATGATCGATTTATCTTCTGGATTATTTCCAAAACTATGCCTAAAATATTACTAAACTGTGAACCAAAGAATCCCTAATAATAATTTCAAACACAAGTTTAGAAAAATGTGTGATTACTGGCAACACCAAGATGTTAGCAGAACAAGTGCCAAACACAAACTGAAGTAGCATGAGCACAATTATTCCAGAAATTCCCTCTCTTCATCACTTGTTAGGCGAAAATTCACTCGTTAAGTGAGTCATATTTGGGACCAAGAATTTCACTTGTAATGTAAATCACTCAGTATGCGAAGAGCTTGTTAAGCAAGTTTCCACTGCACAGTTTGTATGTATCATGCAAAATCTTCACTGATGTACAGGCATCCAGTTTTATTTGTCACTTCCACTTTTTCTGCAATTGATATTATTTTATAACAGTGCTAACAGTGTCAGCATGAAATGATAGGTAAATATGAATAAGTTATGGAAAACAAAGTGCATTCTTTCATTGGGGAAGTTCCACAAAGTGCAAATATTTGATTTGATTCTATTGCAATTACCTTGATGCCACTACATTTAAGCCATGCTTGATTATGTCTGTCATTCATAATTAATATTAACACCTTTTGGTCCGCTCACTTGGTACGTTTCTTGTCACCAGTATAAGTAGCCACACACGTTTAATACCAATGTAGTCTTTGGGTCCCCCTCAGTAGATTATTTTGGAAATTTTTCCTCGATCCTTATCAGTCAGAAGATTTCCACTTTTTTTGTGAAAGTTTAAGTTGTTTTTTAGAGATATTACATTTCTTTTAACCTTTAATATTTATTGTTATCCCTGGCACAATCATGGCTGCATAGAAAACAAGGTGAATGAGCAAAAATGATATTTTAAACAAAGTTTTTGCCAATAATCTGTCTTTTGTCCCAAGTCATGAAGGAACTGATGGAAGTTCTGATGAAAGCGATAATTAAATCCTAAGTGACAGTGGCGAAGATGTAATTATTACCAAGAAAACTGTTTGTGCTTTCCATTAGCAGTATTCCAGTGATTCTTAAGTTGATGACAGTGAAGATAACTAACACGACAAGGGGCAATAATTTATTTTGGTCGAACAACAACATAATTTCTACTTTAGAAACATTTGCTGGCACACCAAGTGTGCAAATTACTCTACATGATCCAAAAAATGTGAGTGATATTGTTAATTGGAGATGACCTCTTTTCAATGATGGGGGAGAAATCAAATCACTTTCATGAACAAATTGCTTTTAAATACAAAGAACCACGTGAAGGTTTTAAGTGGCACCATATAACCAATGGAGAAATGAATATTTTTTTACAATTGGTTATCCTTATGGGGCAGGTGCATAAAGATAGAATAAGTAATTACTGGGCACTGGACCCTTTAACAGATACACAGATTGCACAGTTTTGAGGAAGGCCACCAACTGGACAAAGAAGACAGTGCTGCATTTGTTGAACAAGTCCTATTCAATTCTTTAAGGGTGTTTGTGGAGCTCAATGGAAAACAAATTGTGTATATAAAAAATTTGCATGAAGTTACAAGACACCGGGTGAGTCACAGAGATACAGAAAAGCCCTTTTCAAACTCTCAAGAGAAAAAAATTCATATTTTTCCGACAAAGCGTGCACCTAAGATGGACCCACCCGGAAGACTTGAAATAGACATCTATAAGCATAAAGTAGCTAGCGCTGGGAGAAAATAGTAAGTGCTGGGAGCAAGAAAATTCCTGAGACCTTGTAGAGTATGCACAGCCAAGAAAAGGAGAAACTAAAACAGCTTTATTGGTGGATTTTGTAGTTCCACTCCATAGAGACATGTTTTGCACAATACCACACACTAGTTGATTACTCTGATATTTAATCTCTATGCATTTAAAATTTAACTGAAAATATATAGTAGTTCAGGAGTTGTGTGTTTTATTGAATGCTTATGCCTTTTACGCGGAGGCACAAAAAATGGCTGGTAAATTTAAAGGACACCGTCACACAAAGTGTTAAAAAATTATAATAATAATAATATTCTGAAGCAAGAAAATCTCCACAGTATAGTAATGGATGGTTTTCACTTCCTATACAACCTTATACATTTGGATCTATTATTTCAAGCTTGAGCAAACAAGACGTAGAAGTGTAGTCATAACTTCTACCAGAATGCATGAATTGGCTTTCATGGCATTATGAATGGACATCACATTGAATTTTCATCTGGCATGTAATAGAATTCTGAGCATATGTATAGAAATTCTGAGCATAATATGAAATTGAGAAGACCAATATTTTTAAATAATTTTTATGGGCAATAATAATTATTTTAAACCATTCATTACCACATTAGTATGATTAAGAATATTAGAATATAAAATAAAGCTCATCGTTCTACCTTTCCTATGCATTGTCAAATTATATTCCCAGTTGTCATCTACAAGATATTTCAGTGATATAGAGATTAGGACAAACCTTAAAGTTCGACGTCCAATTCCTCTATCACCATGTATTCCTCCTGTGCCAAGGCAATTCAATATACTCAGGCATCTTCTTTTGAAAGGAACACTTTTGATCCCCGACTCTTGATCCAAATTTGAATTTTGAGATGGAGAAACTATAGCTGTGTTGGAGTTGAGGGAAAGGAGGGACACAGCGATGAAAGCAAGAAGAACTGGGATGCAACCCAAATAGAAAGACAAAGGAAACTTCACCCCTTTCAGAGCAACATCTGATAGTGTAGACAATGGTATCGTCAGCAGCAGGGCATTGGTTGCAGTCAATGAGGATGTCAGAAAACAGCCCCTACAAAATTATTTGAAGATCAAAATCAGTGATTAATCTGCGTCATTTCTCCTAAAATAAAAAAATACAATGAATAAAATGTGGCAACAAAGAAGATTAACATGCGTAAGCTAGCAAATTTAAATCTTTTCTTCCTCCAGAATTGGGTGCTAACATTGCTTCAGGATAAAATAAAAATTCCTCCCTAACTCCTCATAACATGGGTGAGACTAGTAAGCAGATTTATAAGCATTATTGAATCATTTAAATTCTTATATAGAGCACAGGGGTAATAGGAAGCTCTCTCGGAACTATAAATGTAACACTTAAAAACAAATACAACAGTATGTTGTTGGTCCAATAACTCCAGAAAAAGAACAACTTAGAAAATCCAAGTATGGTACCAGAAAATGTTTGCTTTTAATAAGCCTCATCTGTCACTAGACTGCCATTTGAGTTTCAGCTATTATTACAAAACATTATAATTACAAAAAATATTCACAGAAAAAGTGTATACAAAAATTTATTTAGCTCTAACAAGAGATTAAGCAGTTCAGTACAATCAATGCTAACGATGGACAATAGACGTGCACTCCCTTATTGTGCTTAGAAAAGAAATAAACCTGGTAGAAAAACAGAGATGCTTTGACAGATTAAAATTCCTATGTTAACTTCACAACTCTTATAGATTCACCTATGATAGGGCAAACACCTAATTGAAATATGATATTTAATAATTTACTAGACTCATTACTTCAACTAAAATACCTGCTCTAAATTTTTAAAGTTTGTCAAATACAAAATAATGTTGAAACTTGATCTAGAACATACCAAAGCCATAGAACCTCAGACAGGAGGGTACCAATAATGCCATTGGCCAAAAGAAATGCCCACTGGTGGCGGGATGGCCATTCAAAAGGTTCATAATGAAGATGGTGAAGGATGAAGAACATCGGCCACAGGAGTAAGAAGTTGAATAAACCAATGAACCCTATAAGAAAATGAGAGGTTGATAGTCAGAAAAACAAGGCGTAGGGATATTATACTCAGGAAATAATAATCCAGACATGCAGTGCACATGTATTTATATATATTATAATCCTTACCAAAAAACATAGGTATATCCATTTTATCCTCATTGTCCACCTTTCTTCTTAAGAAGACTAGGTATGCAGCATATAGGAAGGCACTAAAAAGAGCCATTATGGCTCCCATTGGAACTTTCATTCCTGTTTTGAGATCAGACAGACTGATAACAACCTAAAACAGTTAAGAGCCACGTTATTCAAATCTCATCAACACACTAATTAAAAGATTCCAATTAATTGGTTTGCCAATTTGATTCCCAAAGTATTCACTCATCATTCATTGAGTTTCTCTCCTGCCTGACAGTCAATCATGGTCAAATTTAAAGAAACTACAAAATACCACAATAATAACCTTAGAAAAGTCACCTGCTAATCTGCGTACAACCCACACAAGTGACCAGGATCTTTGAGGCAATTTTCATGTCAAAATCAGACTAAATGTTATGGACCAAAACAGGCCATGTGGGACTGTAATTATGGGTACACAAATATGTATACATGGTCTGTGCAATAAATGCGTTAACTGGTGCAATCTGGCGGCCATGACATGGACTAGAGCCTCAGGCAACTAGTGCCCATTGCTAGTGCGCTAGTTGCCTGAGACCCAATGATCCGCCTGTACTTGGTTGGTCGACGAGCTGTGTATATAGTGCCAGTTATGTTAGTTTCTGTTGTCCTTGTTTTTACTGTTTGCCGAAAATGGATATTGATGAAAACACAGAGCAACGAATCAAAATCAAGTTTTTAGGTGAAGAGCAGTAAAAGTTATCAAGAAATTACTGAAATGTTGACAGCTGTATACGGTCATAATGCTCTGAATAAAACATCTGTTTTCAAGTGGATTAAGTATTTTAAGGATGGCCGACAAGACGCCATGGATGATGCAAGGCCGGGACGACCTTCGACCACCTGCGTTGACGACAACATTGATTGTGTGTGGTCCCTTGTCCTTACCGATTCTCGAAAAACTGTTCGAATGATCGCTGATGAATTGAATTTAGGAAAATCACCAGTGCACACTATTTTGACTAAAGATAATGGATGGATCCTTCACCATGATAATGCACTTGCACATTCAGCATTGATTGCTCACAAGTATCTGGCAAAAAATTCAATCACCATCCTTGACCATCATCCTTATTCACCAGATCTCGCCCCCTGCGACTTTTTCCTATTCCCAAAATGCAAAATGTGATGAGGGGACATCACTGGGAAGATATGGACCCAAAAAAAGCAAGAAACGACGAGAATACTAAAAAGCCTAACAGCCGATGACTTCCAAGGGTGCTTTAAACAGGAGAGAAGAATATGAAATAAGTACATAGCAATGAATAAGGAGTACTTTGAAGGAGACAAAATTGATGTAGATTAAAATTTGCAAAATGAAGTTTTTATGGTCTCAGTTTGCGTATTTATTGGACAGAGTGGTATACATAGGTAAATTTGTTTGCAGACTGGGTCAAATTTAAAACAACAATAGCCTCATATTTCAGATTCAGTTTTCCATGCTAAATTTTTATTCACCAAACCAGATCCCGACATGCATATTTAAGCACATTGAAGGTCTGTTCAAAAAGTATCGCGAATTTTGAATTTTTGCGGGTAGCATAAATTTGATTTTCGATTTTTTTGGGGCATTCTGCTGGTAGTCATACCTCACACTTTACCAAAAAGTTTGGCCATTTTGAATGTTCAGTTAATCATTGACAGCGGTTTTGCTTGGATGTGTTTTGGCTTGTCTTTGATTTTTGCCTGTTCCAAAAAATGGATCAAAAAATCTGTATCAAATTTTGTGTGAAAAATGAAATTAAGTGCGCAGACGCATTCCAAATGTTGACTGTGGCATATGGTGAAGCTACCTTGGACCAAAGCAACGTTTATCAGTGGTACAAAATGTTCTCAGAGGGCCGAGAAGATGTGAACGAAAAAGAGCGTGCCAGATGCCCGAGTCTGTCAACAACAGATGAAAAATTGATGAAGCGAAAAAAATAGTATTGGCCAATCGTCAAATCACCGCGTTGCTGAGTACCTACATACATCGATTGGTTCCTGCCATTTGATATTTACCAATGATTTGGGCATGACACAGGTTGCCGTGAAATTTGCACCAAAATTGCTCAATTTCTATCAAAAACAGCCACGGATTAACATTGCTAATGAGGTGTTGACTCTGTCTGCGACGACCCAAATTTGCTCCAGGGGGTCATAATTGGTGACGAATCATGGGTTTATGGTCATGATGCGCTCAATCATCCCAATGGAAGCTACAGCACAAGCCAAGACCAAAAAAAGCATGCCAAGTTGGGTAGAATGTGAAAGTTTTGCTTACAGTTTTCTTCGATCACAGGGGCGTGGTGTATCATGAGTTCTTGCCGCAGGGTAGAACAGTAAATAAGGAATATTACCTGCCAGTTATGCGCAATTCACCTGAAGCAATCCGCCACAAACGCCTGGGTTTGTGGAAGAACAATAATTGGCTTTTGTGCCATGACAATGCCCCTACTCACACATAGTTACTTGTGCACGAATTTTTGCCCAAAAACAACACACTAATGATGCCACAGCCACCGTATTCCCCAGATCTGGCCACCAGTGGCTTTTTCTTGCTTCCAAAACTGAAGAGGCCCATGAACGGATGACGCTACGCTACTATTGACGAGATGAAGACTGCATCAGAGGAAGAGCTCAACAAGATCACAAAAAATGATTTTTTGAATTGCTTCGAGGATTGGAAAAAACATTGGCACTAGTGTATAATATCAAATGGGGATTACTTTGAAGGGCGCAAAATAGATATTTATGAATAAATAAATAATTTTTGAAAAAACACAAAGTCATGATACTTTTAGAACAGACCTCGTATGAATTGAATGATACAAATGTGACCAGGAAACTAATGATTATTAGTAAACAAGTTTTTTGATAAATTTTCGCAGCTGACGACCAATGAATTAAAAAATCTAGTATCTCCCTTTCTAGTTTAGGAGGGGAATTCTTAAATTCTACTGTTTGTGATATTATATACAAACCAGGCATCCTGGTGAGAAATTTCAATTTGGAAATCAAATATGTACTTTAAATTATAGACATTTTCCCCATCTATTTAACTTTGCAGCTTAAGATAATTTGGGCACATGTAAATAAAATATTTTCAAACATATAAAAGAAAAATAATGCATTAAAAATATTAATCGTTAGCTTTAGCATATGTATTTTTAGAATCTATGCATCTTAAGAATCGATTCTATTAGTAAGTAAGAATAAAACAATTTTAATGGCAGAAAACTCTTCTTAAACAAGAATAAACTGAAAATTAGTATACTTACAACACCACAAATGCTGATACAAACGGCAGCTAATTTGGCAAATGAAAAACGATCAGAAGCAGCTGATGGGAAAATGGCAGCAAGACCAAGGGTGAAAAGAGAAGCTGTAGATGAAAGAACTGTGACGACTCCAGCTTCCGTCTCCATGAGAGCCACTTGGTATGTATAATTTGCACAAAACCACTGGAAAATGCAAACAAGAAAATAAATATTATTACTCTATAAAAATTGATCATCTTTGGATTGATATGATGGAACATTGTACAATTTAATGGAACAAAATTGCCCCAGTCATTACCCATGAATGTGATAGCCACTTGCTGAAATGTACAATTATGGTTACAAAAAAGTAACACTATGGCATGGACTGTTGGACCACTTTTATAGTTGCCAGTCCTTATGTGCAATAATCCACATTTATATGGAGAGAGGAAGATGTTAAACTATAATATGACAACTATAAATTAATTCAATGCATGGTTTAATTAATATTAGATTGGCATTACTAAATTCTCACTAGCTTAAACACTTATTTCAGACAGTAGAATATAACAATGGATTATATTCAGGCTGAGAATTATATAAATTGTCATTAGTTTTGATTACTTAAAAAAATATGAAAGCTCATAAAACTTGAAAATACTCCCCCAACAATGTCTCCTCAATACCATACAGAAATTTTTAATGGTTGCGAAGCTTCCTTATTTTAAGTGTTGAATCAACTCAGTCAATATTATAGAGTAGTGGTTCCCAAACTTTTTCGAGCCACCGCCTCCTTGGATCCATAAACTTATAGTTAACTAATCGGTAGCTTTAAAGCAATTATCAAAATCATAAAACAATATAACCAAATGGGGATCATCAAAATAATTAAATCGAAACCAATGAATAATGTTTATTTAGTATTCAATAGATGCATAGTTTTCATATCACATTTATGCAAAAGACTTAATGCATAATAAAAGGAACTTAGATGAGAATACACTTTTCACATAAAAATAAATTACCAAAACAAATAATTTAAAGAAAGCTTTTTTTAGAAGTTTACACATCATTTTTTACTTAAATTAACAAATTATATAACATGAACATTTTCAATTTATGAAAATAGAATAGCCAATCATGTTTTTTTAATTAGTTAAACACTAAAGTGACTATAGTTTTTCATGGTCTAGAAGTCATTTAAGGAGATTCTATTGCCTAATTGAATAACATATTTCCATGAAATAAAATTTTAATGGGATGAATGAGCTTATTGACATGATAACACTTTTCCAACGTCTGGTTAAATGTCACTTAGCAGGAGTCTTAGATCACAGCTTTCACAAAGTATGTTTCTCTATTTTGAAATAAGATGAACAACTGCACTAACACCACGTTCTACCAAACATGAAGCCGGAAATGCAAGAAGGAGTTTTTTTAACCAACATCCAAAATTCAGGATAATGAACGAAAACCTCCTCCTGTAACCAAAACTCTTGATAATTTATCTTGAACTTTGGTTTCAATTCATTGTCATTTTTTAGTTCAATTAATTCTTCCTCTAATACTCCCAATTTCTCAATATCTACAACAGATTTATCACCCAATCTGGAATTTCCAACAAAAGAAGATCCTCAAATCGCTACATCATACTTTTATGCTAAGTGGTTACAAAAGACTCCCAAATTATCATCATTTATACCAGCTTGCTCTTCCAGCTAAAGCAGGGAAGGAAATTTATAAAGCTGGCGGCGATAAACATAGTCACCACAGATTTTGCCTTAATAAGGCTAGTATCATCTTGAATTTGATTTATAATACTGGTCTAGTCAGTTGGGGATGAAATAATATTTCTTTGGCTCCTATTCTGCCACTATGATCGTATTAGTCCATGGAATTCCCTAAATTGAATTCATAAGATAGGCATTTCAGGTACTTTTGTATTGAAATTGACTTTGATTCAATTTTTGGATACTTGTGTGTGCATTGGTTCAACTAATGCTTATTCCATAACAAGGCCACTTTTTCATTTGATGATATATTATTATGAGGAAGTTTGTGAAAAATTATGTTTACTACTCAATTTAATCATGAGGGCAAAATATTTCCGAATTTTTCTTTCGATTCAAATAATTATAGTGTATTTTAAATTTTGTTCAATTTACCCATTGTTAGAAAAGCTATGCTTCAAGGAAATGCTCAATGTCAGCAGAAAAGTGACTTGCATCAAAGAACCAGGAATTTATTTAATTTAAACCTGGCAGGCAAAGGGAAAGTTCAAACGTATATATACAAAGTATGAGAGAAAAGGTCTTCTTTTTGAACTATCTATTACCATTTTATGAAAAAGAAACAATATACTGGCCGTTTATTTTCGTAATATACTTTGCCATCATAAAATAATACAAAAAATTATATAATTGTACTATAACAAGATTTTTATCATGCGATGAATGAAAAATAACTTACCAATTCAGCCTTAATAATATCGTTGGAACCGAATGGTCTGGAAAATGATTATCCAGGAAAATATTTGATGTAAAACCACTGAATTTAACTATAAGATGCCTTTAGCCAGTTAAACTATCGAGGCGTCCTCTTAAACTCTGAAATTTTGGGGGCTTTAAAGGCACAAGATGTTGTGAGGAAATACCGTACATACAATGCTACAGGCATTCGTAGCCGTGTGCGACACACCACAGTCCACGAGGTTAAAGCCAATTTTTTAACACTTAGGCTGTTCATACCTTGATGAATTTCAAAGAAACTGTTGCAGCATCTCCCGCAGTTTCTTTGAAATTAGAAGACATTTGTTCAAAAGGCCATGCATCAAGTGATCTCATAAACTCTGCTCATGACCGATAGAATATATTCACTGCATCGGTATTTCAAAAGATGAACAAAAGTAATGGTTAAGGTATAAGTTTGGAAAAAATTCAAATTATATTTTGAAGAAAATCTTGCCTTAAATGTTGCGTCTAACTGACATGAAACAATTGAAGCAAGGTGACATCATCTGTGTAACTTTGGATATCTGCTTAATAATTACAACAGCAATATAATGGCACCAAATGCTAGTTTGCTCCCATTGCAAAAACAGAAGGTTTCAGGCAACTCTGTAACTATATTGAAATGAAATAATTTACTTTGTTTTTCTACACACTTTCACGGAAAGTGTGTGGAATTACAAAGTAAATTAGATCATTTCATTTCAATATGTTATGCAAATTCCATAAAGTTACACCTGAGACAACAAACTCCGTAGCTAATTTGGTGATTTTTTAACCCATTTTCTATGAACTGCTACCATCACCATCAAAAGAAAAAATAATATGAGCCATGAGCAATACTGTACTTACCAATTGGAAATCTAAAAAAGTGGTATGCTTCTAATGAAGACCTTAAATAAATACTGAATGACAAATAAAGAGATCCAAAATAATTTTTTCATAATTATTATTATTAGGTAATCTACCGGTTAAGGTAGGTTTTTGGATGGAACCAGCTACTAAATAAATATTTTGTGATTCCTAACAAAATACAAAATCCAGTATCCTACTCTACATCAGACCTCTCTTCATCTCAGAGTACTTTCTTCCTCCCTTCATCCCGTCCAACATCCCTATCCTGTTACTTCCCTTTCCTTGTTTGCCTAACATTCTCCCCTCTATCACAGTCTTCAACATCCCACTGCCGGGCAATACCCTTCATCCACTTTTCCTGCCTCAATAGGATTTCTCCCAACAAACCCCTCTCTTCGCCCACCATACCAAGTACTTCCTCATTTGTTTTCTTCTCTGTCCATTTCACCCTCTCCATTCTTCTCCAAATCCACATTTCTAAAGCCTCCAATCTACGTCACTCCTCCTGCTTCAATGACCACGTTTATCATGCATATGGCAAAAATGTATTTCATTCTTATGAATTGAAGTGATGGAAATCTAATGAAACACTGTCGCATTAACCTCAAAAGCCCATCGTTAAGTGGACTGTGTGAATCATATGCTGGAATGCTAGGAGTTAAAGTACCAATAAATACAGGTCAAGGATAAATCTTCAAAAAATATTGAGAATAGTAGAGCATAATATACCATTAAAAAATTATACTGATTTTTTCAACATAATCTTATTTTAAATTGATACACTTTTCACTGCATTTTTCTGCAGTTTGACAATTGACCCCCGAAGAGAAATCTGTAAGAAGGTCATAAGAAAATAAAAAAAATGAAGAGTAACATCATTAAAAATCGGGAACAAAATATGAGCGTCGCTGATTTCATATGTTCATCATCAATTGGCGAACATCAATGAGTGATTTGCCTTTTTTTCTAGATCATGGCCAAGACTAAGGAGATAGATGCTTCAAATAGAGAGGAAAGAGTATCTACGCAATGGTTACGTATTCTCAACGATGTTGAAAGATGGCTTCTCGTATGGATAAAGGAAAAGAAATTGCAATGCGACATCATCAACGAGTATATAATTTGTGAGAAGAGGAAAGTGATTTTTGCAGCCCCCGTTAATAAGATGTCAGGATCATCAATGGTGGGAGAAGTATTTAAGGGGAAGGGGAGCCATGCCTGGTTCGAGAAGTTAACAAGAAGAACCATCATCCATGGCATTGTGAGACATGGTGAAGCAGCAAGCTCTGTTTCAAAGGCACCAGAGAATTTCAAAGATGATGACAAGAAACTCTTAGATTCTGATGGTTACTGGCCCGAAAAGGTTTTTAATTGTGATGAGATAGTTTTCTTCTAGAAGAAGAAATCGAAGCAAACCTATATTTCTATACTTAACAGTAGAAGAGAATTCAATGCCTAGCCATAAGCCAATGAAAGGCCATCTCATAATACTATTTTGTGCAAATGCAAGCAGCAAATTGGAAATTAAATCATGCTTTTTAACTGTACAGAAACTCCAAGAGCCATCAAGAAGTGTTAGGTCCAAAACAGCAAGCTAAATGTGATGTGGAGATTATGACGCATTGGCAAAAAAAAACTCTAGGCAGCTTCCTAGTAAAAAGGAATTAGGAATGTATCATTAATAATTAAATATTATTTTGATTCTTTTTGGCTTTTACAAATCGAGCCCTCACTCCTGTTTGGTTTATTTGACGATAGAAGAAAAAGTGAATGTTATCCACAATCCTGAACTATGTATACATAGTTTTCTTATAATAAATTTTGTACATAATTTTTTGGCATGGGATGTCATTACTGTATTTTACATTAATTTATATGCACAAAGTTTCTACACTAAATGAGTGTTTTGCTACACTAGTAAGATTCCAGAACGGATCAGGCTTGTATTATGAGGTTCCACTGTACATGTATTTCTACTCAAACTTCACCACTGTTCCTATACAGGGTAGTCACTCAACTACTCCTAGTCACTTCTCCTACTTAGTTAAGAGAAAGGATATGATCTGAGTTGAAGGCAGATGCAGATCATATTGATTGTTGATAGGATGCCGAAGGCTGATAGAGAGGATAGCGTTACGGAAGATAAGGAGCGTAGAAAAAAGTAGAGTAAGTTGAATGGAATGAAGGGAGGAGGGAAGTATGCATTCTGATTGATGACAGGATGTTGAATATTGTGGTATGGGGGATGATGTTAGGCAAGGTGATGAAGGTTGGGAAAAGGTAGGTATGTTGGAGGAATAAAGGGAGAAAATGAGTACGGATAAATGAAGAAGGGCTTATTGTACTGTTAGATTTCACATTGTATTTTATTAAGAGAGGCAAAGAAATTTATGATTATTCAGTCATTTTCCATCCAAAACCTACCTTCAGCAGTGGAATACAAAGAATGATGAGGGTCTATGCTGTATATTAAATGTAATCAGTAAATTATGGGATTTTATAGGATCCACACAATCAACAATTTTTAAAATTGAAGGTTTTAGTACTGATAATGCAAAATGTTTTGCTTGGATAAATGTACAAAATCAATCCACTTAAAAAAACTTCAAGTTGGATAGACACAATGCAATGACAAACCGTAACTATATTATATATTCTCTTGATTGGTCGGATGTCAATCTTTTTGCGTTTTCTTCCCCTCTCAAAGGGCCACTTAGAGCTTGAGTAAAGGGTGGCTGGTGAATGCAGAAGTGTCGGCTCCTCAAAGGGATGAACTTCCCACTTTTGGTTGCCAGAGGTGAGAGGTTTTTTGCGCAGAATTGCACAACATGTTATCTTTTTCCATTGACAATTACAAGGGAATTTTAATGTTAAAATTAGCTTCACATATCCTGAAGAGGGTATGAGATATCCTTGGCTTCTTACATTGAACCCAGTTTATGAAACAATAATAGAATAATACTTACAATAATAGAAAATGTAACTGCTAGTCTAGCAACCTGCAAAGGGCAGAGCTTTCCAGCAGCTCTCCTTGCAGCTTCTCCAGCCCGCAAACTAGCACCATGAGACAACCTGGCCAACAATGCCTCTCGGGCGTCCCTTTCTGACATATGTCGCACCTAAAATGAATTAGAAATATTAGCTATTTAGATTACAGTGAATATAAAATTCACCATTCACATTCTCAATTACAACTCATAATCATTAGTATTATTTACTTTTCATGTCCCTTTAATAATGACAAAGATTTCCCATTTGCTGCCCCTTCAGAAACATTTTGCTATTTGTTCATCAATTGTGACAGTAACTAGCCAGAGTCACCCACTAATGTGCATGATTTTTACACTTTGAAACTTTTGCATTGTCATGCACATCAGCAGATAACTACATTAAAAGTAACTGTCACAGTTCCTTTGAATTTGACTTAGGTAAATACCCTGGTGTTTGAACATTTGCTTCAACTTCGTGGACTGGGGTATAGTGCTCTCAAATATGAATAATTATGACCTTGTATGCACAGTATTTCATCACAACATCTTGTTCCTATAAAAGCCCAAAAATTTCAGGGTGTAAGAGGATCCATTCATTACCATGTCTATGCTTTTGATGATGCTGAATTGCAACAAAATCTGCATTTCACAAGATTTAATTTTTTTGCAAAATTAGTGAATGCTGTGCTTATTTAACATGAAACAATTCCACTGAGTGATGCCATATAGAGTTTTTAAATTTTGAGATGGCATTACTCAGTATTTCACGCAACAAACAACCAAAATTCTGAAATTTCCTGGTCACATAAAAGCCATAGAAAAAAACTGTACACTTGGCAGGGGCAGCAGCCAGTTGTCTATTTGATAAGTTCAAAGGAATTGGAAAAAAATGCAACTGTCCTTAATGCCAACAACCAATGACATAAATTAACTCAAAATTAAACATTCTCATGTATATAGAAATCAGTCAGTGCTTAAAAGAGGAATCTTAGGTTCAGCCGTCTTGACTTCTCCCTGAGGTGGGTCCAGGGATATTCTAGATATTTCAAAAGTCAAACTGTATGCACAAAGATGCCAAGAGATAATTTATCTCTAATTCAGCTATATTTTCGACTATTATTTTCCAATTTTAGAAGCTTTTAAGGTGATAGAGCATTTTCATGCAATGACTGACTAAAATATACACAGTTATGACTGGTATATCATAAGAGTTGAGGCTATATTAAAAACGTCAAAAACCATCAAATATATTACATCCTTTCAAGATTATTCAATAAATACTAAAAGTAATATTCGGCAAGAAAAGGAAAGGCTATGGCTGTAAATGATATAAATTTACTTTACAAAAACATAGTTATCAACCTGAAGGTCAATTTGTTAAGTGAGGGCAGGAGTTCCCAATACTAAGCCCAAAGGCATGTGAAATTCAAACATCAGGGTAGGGGGGCCAGTTCCTTTTCCTGCGCTGCCATTTGTATCCCAGTAAGTTCTGGCACCCAAAAAGTCACAAAGCTTGGGTGAAGCTGAGGGTGACCAGAGAGGTGTCTGGGAATCGAACCTGGGGCCTCTTGTACGTAATCCAACGCTCTACCCTTCATCTACCACATCCCATTGACTTAAAATTATCTCATGACATTAGATGAAATACTTTGACAAGGCAACAGGCAATTCCATTCACTGCTGGTACAACATCTAACAAATGGCTAAGCTAATATTCTGAAAAAATTTATTTACCTCTGCCAGTTTGCTGAATCGCACAGATCTTACTGACGAATCATCACTATCATCAGCTCCAGAAGACTCTTTCTCATTGGCAGCTAGAGTAGGTATCAGTGCAGGAGATTTGATTGGTACAAAAGTTGGATCACTCTGAAAATTTTAAAATTAAAAACTCGATTCGAAATCATCACACTTAAAAAGTCTTATGAAATGAAACACTAAGGGCAAAACAGAACATAAGCCAGTGTCAGGAAGCTTAAGTCAACACAAATTAGAATTTATTTTTTTAAGAATATCCGGGCATATCGTTTCTTCATTTATTATGAGATATAGCAATTCAAATAAATATTAAACCAATTCAAAGCTATTACATTTCAGTATCAACATGTATCCTGATTTAAGATGGATTTTTAAAACCAAAGGGGAAGCGATTTTCGTTTTTTTTTCAAATTAATTTCGCAGATAAGTGAAATTAGCATAAATAAAAAAGTATGAAATAATTCAACTATTAAAGAAACTCACCAGACTTGTGTTAGCTTCTGTATAAAAGTTCTCATCGTCCGAGTTAGGATCGATAGACTGCAAAGAATAAACTTATGATGATAAATTGCAAAAAAGAAACCACCATGAATTAAAATGCTTTTAATACTTCCGTACCATGTATGTTGTTGGATTTCTAGAGTTGCCACAGTGATCCCTCCACGGGGGCCAAACAATGAAACCAAGCAGATATAGTGAAAACATTGAGTTTTTAAGATATGTGCTAAAGAATGGCTTCTCGAAATTTTCATTGTGGTATATGTACTGAAAATAAAAACACATATGTCAAAACAACAAACCGGTTGAGCGACTAGACTTCATGTTTATAATATTTAACAATAGGTTACCTTCGTCAATTCTGAAGAAGCGACCCATATTATATCAACTAGTAGAAGGACGAAAAGTCCCAGAACGAAACGTTGTGATTTTGACAGCATTCCAGTAGTTGGTGCCACTCTGAACTCAACAAGTACGGTCATCTTAGTTTCATAGTCACTATAATTACAATGAACATAAATTAAATTAACAATTGAATGCCATCTCTCATAACCTTGGATGGATGAGCAATTGCCTACAGTTACCATCCCAACTGGTCAACTATTAAGGAATGACACAAAGTCATAACAGTAATTTCATGTGCCGGAAACTTTTAACGTACGGAAACTGTCAACGCTAAAGTTTCGCCCAGATAATTAGTCATACAAGCAAGCAGAGATACTAAAAACTCGCCGCTGATAGGAAAACAACATCTTAGAATAGCACATTATTCCCGAAGGAATAAACAGATATAGACAAAAACATTATGCAATACATTCAATAATGAAACAACGATTAAAATTGTTACTTGTCTAGGAGTCGGCAAGCGATAATTACCTCAGACTTTATTCAAACTTAAAATAACCCGCATCTCACCGTCGTTCACATAGAAATATGTTTAGTTAAAAACTCTACCTAAAGATGGCGGTAACTGTCAACCACTTGCTATCACGTCCATCAAAAATTTTAATTTTATTCAATTTAATCAAGAAAAATGCCTTCTTTCATCAGCAAAATCAAAGGACTAAATCATTTAGATGTGTTTTACATAGTCAATAAGTCAAATCATTTCGGAAGAACAGGGACTAAATTATTGCGAGCTTAATTGTGAAGGTCATTGAGACCAATTACGTTCATCGTAGGTTATTTGAAAGAGATAAAAAGTAGATTTGTGCATGACTTGGTCAAATTAAATCAAATCAATACTAAACATTCTTATCTTTTCTTTGGCGCCAACATCTCGGATTAATGTGTCAGTTAAGTATTTGGTTAATGCTAATAGCTTTTTGCAGGGGTTTTATGATTGCAAGGAAATGTGGCAACATCGGTAACCATGGGAACCACTCGTCACAACACAAACAAGTGTTTTTGAATACTAGTATGTGTTGTTTCAAATGCATTTCGTTTCTTTTCGAGAGAAGTTTGTGCAAATGAATGGAATCGCGAGGGAAAACCAGAATTTTAAATCTTTTATGAAATTAAAATCCAGTGGTGGTAAGTTGCAGATAAGGTTCAAAACACGTTTCAGTGAAAGTAACAGCTCACCACGCTTGGTAAAAAACCGCATGATTTTCATGTATCGATGAATACATATATCACGCTTGGCTTGATCATTCACAATCGCTATTTACCTACTTTCTTTCAGAAGTTGTAAAGTGTCAGGAATGAAGGCATGCTTGATTCGCTTGTAGGTGGTATTACCATGTTTGAGAGACAATCATTTGTCTTCAAATATCTAACTCTATAAGCAGTCTTAGAACCCCTTAATAGTTGAACAAATACAGATTATTGCCGTATCTTCTTTGGGTAATTCAGTCTAAATATTTGTTTCCAGCTTGCATCCAAAGATATTTGTCTAAGTCAAGCCTGTTTAACAGGCTGATAATAGCGTAGTCTAAGGCGTCAGCTAGATAATTTATGTTTTTTGAAGCAATTTAAGGAGTGGCGATTCTCATGAAATATTTTCATGACAGTGAGGACAATAGAGAATTGCTCAGATGTATCAGGAATAGTCAAATCAATGAGGGTGGAGACCCCACGATTCATTTTACATTTATTATTATTTAAATTGAATAATAACTAACTTCGGTTTTCCTTATAGTTCTCTCACAACTACAGAAAACCAGCCACAGTGCAGGGATTCCCTTTCCTTGGCCACTTGTCATTGAAAGTGCAAAGAATCCTCCTAAAAGAAAAGGTGAGACTGGCCTTTTACAATAAAGCCAAATTAAGCTACCAGTTATGCCACTCAAAGGGCCAAGTGAAACCCCTACACAAGAGTGGGGTGTAAAAACTCCTCTGCCAAGACTGCAACTGGATATACATAGGTCAGGTGGGAAGTAGATTTGAGACGAGGTTAAAGGAGCACGAAGCTTGCTTTAGAAACAACATCTCCATGTCACTCTTCGCCAAGCATCTGAGAGGTTGCGGCCACAGCAGCGATTTCATCCCCGAAATCCTGTACATCGAGAAGAAAGGTCATCGCCTCGATGCGCTGGAGAAATTAAAAATCCTTCAGCACAAGAATTATGGAGAAGATGTTTTGACCAACGATTTTCTTTAACCTTCACATTTCCTGTTATTGTATTTCCCCTCACCCCTCTGCCAACTAACCTGACACCAAGCAAACCTTTTCAACAATGTAATAACCCCTCCTCTTAGCCCGCTACTTAATCACCTGACTCATTACCCAGTGCCATTCCCACCGTCTCCAACAATACCCACTCCTCTGCCAACTTACCTGATGCCGAGCAAACCTTTTTCAACATCATCTACATCTATACCAAATATACATACACAAATGGATGGGGAAAGTTGGGGGAACTTGCAAAAAAATATATATATACTTGTATAACCATGTGCAGTTCCTACCTTGTAGGTTAATACTTATAGTGTCGAGCTGACTCCTGGGGGATTTTGATTACAAGCATTCTGGTCTCTTATTGTTCATGGAAAAAATGACATTTTAAACCTGCCAGTCTTGCAGCCTATCTCTCTAATCTTATATTTGTGATCCTCCGCCCCTAATACGTTGGGGATCGTATCATGTTCTTAATGTCAACATTGTATTAATCCATTTTCCCAGGCTGCTACTTTATCACCATTACCAATCCTCCGCCTCTGACTCTAACCATAAATTTTTAGTGTCCCTCTTCCTACCTCAACCAATCCTTTCCTTCCTCCCTCCTCTTCCCCTCTGCTTTACCTCCGCCCAGAGATATACATACTCTATTTGACGTGACAATTTTTATCTGAAGATGTTATACTGTAACGAAACCTAGGACTTAAAATTTTTCTTTTCTATGTGGGAAAGCCAAGTTAGTCATTTTTCAGTTTCAATATGAAGATTTTTCACCAATTCATGCCAGAAACAGTTTTATTTATTGTTATAATAACATTATTCCCATGAAAACATTTTTAAGACATGGTATGCATGTAACACATTAATCTTATTATTTTTCCACAAAAGTTTTTTCCCGAAAACATATATTGATTATGCGCTGACCCTCGCCAGTGATATATTAAATTTTCTTTCAGTAAATTGGTTGTTGACCCACCCACTTTAATTGTCAATATTAGTATGTAAAGGATTTCATCTGAGATTATGGATTTTCGACCAGATTATTTGCAAAATCTGCAGAGACTAGGTTCTTAATACTAAAGTCAGGGGAAGGAAACAGTTTACAAAATAGCAACATGATATGGGTAAATCCATTTTCACAGTGGTTGAATAAAGAGAGCAAGAGGAGGAAGATCGAGAGCAGTGTATTCCTGATGTATCAAAATACATTCATGTCAAGATTTGCAAATAAAGCAAAGAACTTAGTAGGAAACATGATAAAATGGAGAGTATCAAAAGCTATCCGAGGCGGGGGGGGGGGGGGGGGGGGGGGGGGAGAGGGAATAACTGCTGAAAAAAGCAGTTTTTACTTATTAATTTTATAAAAATAAGACTTAAAGAATTGTTTTCTTTGTTTTCCTGAAATCTATAATGATATCATGTTTAGAATTGATGTCAAAACTTCATACCATCATCTTGCATATATTCATGAAGGAATGATATTGTGGTGTTATTTAAAAATGAGGTTTTGGAGTAATTTTAAGGGTTGGGATTAATTTTTAGAAGTAACATAATGTGCACAATAGTTTTTAGGAGTTGAGTCACCAATGGCATTGGTATTTATAAAAATATTCAGCTTCTTTGCAGATTTTATTGAATTGTTTCAAGGTGAAATTAATGTGCCTTCCAAGGAACTGATTAAATTCCTCTGAAACTTAATGAGTGTTGATTCTGTTAATGTTATCATCGTAGCTTCTTTTTAACTTAAAAAACCCAACAAAAATCAACAAAATTCTTTCCATTTGGCCTCATATTCAAAGTTCAAATGCTATTTTGCTGCTGAGACAATTTATCTTTTCATTGGTTGTTCACTTAGCCATCCAACAGCCATAGTAAGAACCTAACGTCAAAATTATTTGATGGTTTAAAAAAAAACAAAATTTATGTACCCATGGAACCATTATGTCCTGACTGGGTATTTTATATCAGTAAGGTGACAACAGCATCAACTAAATTAAGTATCTCTGGCCTAAATTGCTTTAATTATCAGTTAGTTTGATATTTTGTATTAAAAATTTCAGAGTTTACACACATGTTAATTGTAACTATGACCTGCCTTATGTCAAATATTTGACCTAGGAAGCAAATAAACATTATTATTTCTATTATCATCCTTATCAAGGGTCCAATTATTTAACAATTGTAAATGTCTCCTTTAAATGGTATTCAAAGAAAAGAGAGGGAAAGGAGTGGGGAAATGAGAAAAGCAGGAGAAGGGGGCAGGACAAAGTTTTGGAGAAGAGGCACTGAAGGAGGCATGGAAACACTTTAGTTAGCCTGAGATTTTCTTTAAAGCAGAGAATGTACGAAATGAGGATTGTATGATAATAATGCTATTCAAATTTGACTGGGATGATGCATAAAACTATGTAGTGAATATTTAATATCAAGTTCATTCAAGAGCAAGATATAAAATGGTTTTTAAATCATCTATGCATTAATCCAAATTTTTGTCAAGTGTGTCAATATATTCTCGCCTTCCAGTTTATTGATTGGCAGCAGATGATTAAATGACACTGTGACCATTGCTCCTATGGGTACAGGAACAGGCCATGTTTTGACACATGCCTCTCGAACACAATTATGTGCACTACTGGGCCAAATCTTCCACCAAAAGTTCACTTTGTCAATTCTCTTTTTTTAGTCTATCTTCAACTTGTTCATCAGCTCCGTAACTCACTTTTCGCTATGCTAAAGTTGCATGCCTGTTCTAAGTCCATTACTTGTTAAAATTCTTAGTTTTTCTCTGAGATTTTATGGATTTGGCAGAAGGAAGAAATAAAACAATTTGTTTTTACACCATCTGTGATACGTGTTACCATGTTATTTTCACCCTAAGCTGAATTCATAAACTCTCTCAGAAAAAATAATAATCCAACAGCATTGAATTTAATAAAGGTGGCCAATTTGAATTCCAATTTGAGCATGGATCTCCAAGTACATTCCCAATGTCTTTTAATTGAATCAATTGCAGAATTATTTTAGCTCTTGGGATAACCTTCTTGCATATTTATAATTGCAACACAATTCAAAAAGTAAGCTTTTTATGATAGTCAGGGACATACCTAATTTATAAGCAGTAGTTTTAGTTCAGTAATGTTAAATTCTCATGTTATTTCCAATTCGATTGTAATTTTCAATGCTTATTTGCTTCTGGAGCAACCTTCATTGCCAGCTAATGCATTTACTTTGACTAGGGCTGGAGTGATGAATAAAAGAAGAAACAGGAAGAATTACAAATCCAGGTGATCACATTATTAAAAAAAATTGGATTTACTTCTTCGTTCTAATTCAGGCTGGGAGTATTGTGTGTGTGTCACCTTGTATTGCATGCAGAACATTGTATTAATTCCTTGGTTCAAATCAGAACAGATATGTTGAAATGCACACAATTTTAAGTTTAAATATGAAAGAAACAATTTGCTATCAGCCTTAAAAATATAATAATTCGAAATATTTATCATCAGTTACATTTTTGTACAAATGCAAGCATTATCAAATTAGTATGAGAACAGTGAATCATTATCACATATATATGCAATACCACACATCCAAATAGTACTTTGTTTGATGCCTCTTATTGAAGAAATATATTGTTTGAACACGGGTCGCTGTAGTCCAGGGGGTAGAGCATTGGACTACTGACCGGAGGGTCCTGGGTTTTATTCCTGGGCAAGTCTCTGGGCACCTGCAGCTCCACCCAAGCTATGTGATTTTTGGGGTACCAGATCTTCCTGGGAAACCATAAGCGGCACAGGGAAAGGAACTGGCCCCCTTACCCTGGTGTGTGAATTTCACACACCGTTGGGCTTAGTACTAGGTGAACTCTACCATCACCTACCAAACTAACCTTTGGGTTGATTACTGAGTTTATGGTTTGGCTTTATTGTTTGAACCTGTCTCTCACAATTATAATTCTATGTCATTTTCCTGATGGGCCACATAATGGCACCTGCTGTTGGGAGGAAGTTTTACTTCTACAAATAAAAGCTGCTCAAAAGAATAACCTTACAGTAAGCTTTAAAACTTTCAGATGCACCTTTCAGACAGAGGTTTAACTGGTTGATCCACACACAGCTTGTGAGGCAAGATGCAGATGACTGCAACACCATAATTGAGCAGGATTACAAGAACAGTAATGGAAAATGTGAATATGCAATTTATGCAGGGGTAAGTTTCAATTTATGTATTTTGAATATCATTGTTGTCCTTAATGCAGGAAATATACAATCATGTATGTTTACTCACAGGGATTGCTTCTTCGGCAAGAAGGGAAAGTTCTTGATTCTCTTGAGTGCTTCAAAGTCTGTCAATTGATGAACCCAAAAAATCCACAGTATATAAAGCAACAGGCATATTCACTGTAATAATGAAATTCTCAGTGCATTTTACTGCCTATCGTATACTTATTTCATCTAAATGAGTTATATATTTTCATTTATGTAAGGTCTTTAGTTGGCAGAACTCAAGAAGCAATTGATAAATATGTAGAAGCTGATGAAATAACCGAAAGAAAAGATTGGGAGTTAGCATTTCGACTTGGTAAGTTATTGACATGCACATTAACAGAAAATTAGATTCTCATTTGCAAGAAATTGTAATAGAGGTGTACAGTTATTGCGAGAGGCTTGTAGATTTTTAAGCAATATGTTTCTCTCCACTGAATCGGCTTAGTTCACTGTGACCGATACAATTAGCAATCTCTGTCTTAGCTGGTCTTCACTGAAGTATCTGGTATTGGTTTAACATTTCAACAAGATCTTTTCTGGGCTAAGGAGTCATACCATGATCTATGTAGCACACATGCCTTTCATGGCGTAGCCTTAGGATGTCGTCAATTACGAACGAAGTACATATAACTACATTTAAAAAATTTTCCTTGGCCATCCTCTCGGGAAGTAATTTCACTCCAAGTCCACCAATTTGGCCTAATTTTGCTGTGAAAATGATGTCACTCATTATTCGGACAAAATAATGTCTATAATTCAAATGGTATGACTAAATAAAAATAGAATGTTAAATGTTTCCATCAACCAGTGCAAATAGAAAACTCATCTTAATTTTTGAATAAAAGTAAGATTGTGTGGTGCACTTAAAAGGTAATAATGATTAACCTAATATTGCCATAATATTACATGCATTCTTATGGGGAAATTTCATGCTTCATAACTTATTTACATAGTGTAATGACAAAAGTTTCAGTATAAATTTTGAAACCTTTCTTTTTTCATATTTCTCAATTATGTAGAGAGCTTACTACACATTTACAACATAGGTAGTTGCACTAAAATATAGATAGTATCCCTCACTTAAGGATTCAAGATATGACTGGAACTTGATTAATTTGCCACAGTTAAAATATATACAATTTGTTAATTTTTCATTAAAAGCATATCACATCTATTGAATTACCATCCTGAATGATATCACATATTTCAGTAAACATGTCACTGACCACCAGGGAGATTTCCTCCCATTCCTTCAAGAAAGATGCTATTCATTTGATGCTCTCAAACAGGTAGAAATACTATTGTTAAAAAAATATGGGAATTTGACTAATAATACATATATCCTATAAACTCCCCCTGCTAAATATCCCACTACATTTCTGTCCCCGAGTCATGGCCCCTCTGGCTTCCAAACTCCATTTCCCTTACCATCCATTCATTCCAACATCCTTAGCACATCTAAATAGCTGCCCACTTACTTCATGTTTAAAGTATATGATAATGACTTTACAGACAATACCACCCTCTGACTTGTAGTTTAGTGCTTTGACTTATTAAGCACCTTTTTTATGAAAGGTCAACAAATTATTTTTCAACTCACTACCCATCTCCCATTTGTACATTTATTGATTGCCAAAGTGAATTAAAAATTATGTTCAAGTTTTTTAATGATTAAATAGTCAGGCTCATAACAACATCTCTCACAGATAATGTTTTTATGATTCAGGTCAATGCTACTTCCAGATTGGAGATTATGAAAAGGCAAGAATTTATTTGGAGAATGCCTCAAAATTAAATAGAATGAATGATGATGTATCTCACAGCTTGGCTCAGGCATGCATTCTTTTGGGAAAAAAGAGAGCTGCTATAAATATCTATGATGAAGCACTCAAGTAAGATATATATGTGTACATATGTTACTTATACTAATAATAATCAGTGCAGCAGCTGTTTATTTTTCTACCATGCATGCTCAAAATTGTATAAACAATTGAATACATACATAGAAGCCATACATGATTGTGTGTCCAATCTATATTGGGTGTTTAGTAGCATAAGTAAATCTTGATAATATTTACTATCAGTGTTTATGGGTACTTTAAAAGTTTACCATGCTTAAATATTGCATCATTGCATGATTTATTTCAAATAACTAACTACAAGTACAATTAGGCGGTGTTCATTACTTAATAAGGATACGAGTACATCATGTTTATCTTGAAGAGATGCCTAACTAAATATTTCCCCGCTGTTTATCTATAGTAAAATAGGCAAGCCTTATATTACAGTTTGAGAGGTCTAATGTACCAAATTTGGAAAGGGAATGATTTAAAATGCCTTATATGGAAATTCATTAAACTGTGTGACTTGAAGAAAGTAAGGTGACTCTTATAAATGTTTGTTTAATGAAAAAATTGATTCTTTAGGGTATAAAGTGCAGGTATTTATAACCTGAGAGTAGTTGTTGGTTTAATACCTGGCAGAAGAGTCATTGATGAGAGGATGATGCTGCATTTTAAAACCATAGTTTTGGCATAATGATACTATAGATGCTACCCTAATAAAGAGGCATCCTGACACTTTTTATAAAGAGGCTAAAGATTCAGATGTAAAAACTGTCATTTAAGTTTTCCAATAATTGAAATTGTTTTTATTATTTTCTTGTACACTACTGTAACAGAGTAACTTGCACAGAATGCATATATGATGCTCCTGCAGTTTAAGGGGCTTGGTTTCTAAGTTGGGATAACTTAATGTCAAGACAATCTAAGCTGGGTTTGTTTTTTTCTTACTTAACCAAGAAGACCTTTTGGGCAGAGAGTATACAGGTATATTTACAGAGATTCGACCTTTTAAAAAATGGATATTGAAATCCTCAGGAAAAATCATTTTAATTCAGGAAATGAGTGTCATTTTTCTCAGAGAATAAATTTGTTTGCCTACCAATTGGTGAAAAACACCTAGCATAGCATACAAGGTCCGTCCCAAATATAAGTATTGCTGTTTTCATTGTCTTGTTCGACTCGAAGGCATTATCCACAATCAGTTTGTGTCTAAGGGGCAGACAGTAAACAGTAAGCTTTGCATATAAGACCTTGAAAGGCTGCAGGATAGAGTGAAATGCATCTGAAAGGAGATTTTTGCCAACTGGAGGCTACACCAAAACAATGTGCAGTCTCACACTACCTTCCTCATGACCAGGTACATGGTGGCACTACTGGATTTCTTTTTGTTCCCAAGAATAAAAATTTGTTTGAAAGGCAACCATTTTGGAATGCTGGATTATGTAATAAGGCTGAGATTAGGTGCCTAAAAGAGGTTCCTATTGATGCCTTTCATGAAGCATACCATAAATGCCATAGATGCTGGTTGGCTTCAGTGTGTTGTTGTACATGGATGCTATTTTGAAGAATTTTAGTAAGTTGTACTTTGATCTGCAATATATTTTTTTCCTGGATCCATTCTACTTATTTTTGGGACAGATCATGCACATAAGGAGTAGAAATACCCAGGAGTAGTATGGAAAAATGTGTGCGACAAAGTGTAATTGATTTGATTAAAAGAGACAACATAATCCTTGCATCTTTAAAATTCTATTGTTTATATTTTTCATTGAACATGTAGTTTTTATTACAATGATTCCGTTTCTTTAAGAAAATCAGCAAGAAAAATTACATAATGTGTCATAATAAATTTTACTTTTTTTTCCTCATCACATTATATTGATATAAATGGAAGTCATTTAAGTAAATTATTTACTGACTTGCATTGCATTAAATCAATAATATTAAAGAAAATAGATATGTTTGTCGTCATGGATGCAACAGCTATCGTAATATCTCCCCACGAGTGTATTCATTAATGAAATTATTTTTGTAGGCACAACCCCATTAATGGTGATCTGGCTGTAAATTTAACTTACTTATGGGTTCTTGATGGTGGTGATAAAGATGTTAAACAGCCAATGGAAAAATTGAGTACTTCTCTTTCTCATCAGCCTCAAAATTTTGCTGTTCTTCTAACCAGTGGGGCAATTACTCAAGTAACGTAAAAAAACATATTCTTATTAATTTATTTACTTTAAAGGATTTTAATCCAAAGTCAAGCAACTTATTCATATTTATTCTAGGACCAAAGACAGCTAGAAATTGCCTTGGCCAAATATCATGCTGCTGTGAAAATCAATCCATTTTCTGTTGCCCTATGGAACAATATTGGTCTTTGCTTCCTGGGGAAAAAGAAATATCTGGCTGTATGTTTTTGAGAATTAATACTTTTTAATGTTTTCATTTAACATTTAATCTTGTGACATTTTTTGGAAATTATTTTTAACATTAAAAATTACTCATTGAAATTATATTTTTTCAGGCCATTGGATGCTTAAAAAGAGCAGCTTACCTCAATCCACTAAGTGTTGAAGTGGCACACAACTTGGGATTAATCAACCTTTTAATGAGCCAATTTGCATCAGCAGCAATGTATTTATCACAGGCTCTGAGTATAGCCAGAAAATCAAGCAAAACTGCAATTTCTTCTAATTTTAATGGAAGCAAGCACAAAAAATCCTGGATTATTGGTCAAGGATACATCCTTTTAGCAGGTAATATATTTTGATGGAACTGCAATTTTAATGATTAATTAAAAAATAAACAAGTGGGTGGGACAACTCGGAATGAGATTGGACAGATATGGCCAGTGCCATTGAAAGTTAGGGATGCACAGGAAAGAATTAGCTCCTAGTCTTATTTCTGCTACATTTGCAATAAAATAATTTCCCTGGGGGATTATTAGGGTCAAATCTACTCATTCGCAAATTGTCGTGGAGCAATAGGCCTACTATGACCAGTCAGTTACATGCATGGAGATTAAGGGTGCAATGCTGAATCTTCTGACTCCTTAAATCTTATATAATATTTGAAGACTTAAATACTTTTGAATGATGATACATTCTTTTTGAGAACCTATGAAAGAAAACTTTTAATTTCTAATTAAGTGATGTAAAATTTTACTTCCACAACCATTCTTTAAACACTTAAGAGATAAATCTCTATAAGATCACCTTAAATTTAGAATGTTAATTTATCATTCTTAAATTATCCTCACCTATGATACGTAGGATTCTCACATTATAAATATTGTCTGCAGTAGAGAAAGAATGTAATGAATTTCCATTGGTATGACAAAAGTTGATTTTTGAACCCATGCAGCCCCGTCCCCTTTTTCCTAAAAAGCCTTAGAGTAAAAGATTGGGCATATAAATTGTTAGACCCCGATCCATTTTTGGATGAACAGTATTTTTTGGGTGGTAGATGACATTGCTAGGAACAGTTCACAGAGATGTTTTTCATATGTGAGTAACTGAAGTACAGGATGATTCAAAATATGAAATATGCCCAAAAATGGAGCAAGACATCATCTGGAAATACAGGAGCTCAGTTATTGGCCTTGAGAGATATCAGTTTTGTTGAAATTACATCTGAATAATACTCTAATATTTTTAAAGGGTGACTAATGTCGTGTTTATTGTGTTAAATAATGCATGTTAATAGCCTTACTTTTCTTTTAGCCACAGGTTAGAATTTTTTCATCTCTAATATTATGAAATACAGCTTATCATAAATGTTCACCGACTTCCCCGCAAGTGTGCTGTAATAGACTGTTACAGGAGAAATTACAGCTTCCATTTTAAAGTGTTTTGCATCTTAAATTGGTTATAAACAACCTTAAATTGACCATTATGCTTTGAACAATATTTAGTGGGAGTAGTTGATTAGAAATGATACTACTAATGAAAATCATGGCCACTAAAATACTACTACAGTAGATACTGCCACTATTTTAGATAGAGTTGGTTGTGAGAAATTTTTCCAAAAATTTCCTGAAGCAAAGAAAGAAATTAATTTTCATGAAGAAATTCATGTGCATTGTATAATAATTATAGTTTTAGACATAAGTTGTGTAATTTATCTCTATGTCACCCATTTTTGGTGTGTCATCACAGTCTCTTATTCTACTACAATGCCACCCAAAGCGGACTGATCAGCTAACACTTGTAATAGCAAAGTTTGGTGAATCTGCTATTTCATTATGCAGCTGTTCTCTGCGTTTTTTGCATGTCAGTTGATAGCTGAGAGGTGCTTTAGTACAATTATATCCTTCCTATTACCAGCCAAAGGATATGGCCAAGTCTAGTGTAAATGAATGCCCATGGCATAGAAAATATTATGCAATATTTTATCAATGAAGTGTAATCAAGAAATTCAAGAAACTATTCATGACTCAAGTAAAGTCTTATGAATTCTTTTGTAACAATCTTCATCACATTTAAGAACTTATTTTAATATTAAGTAATATTTATATTGATGACATTTAATATGGCTGTACCATTTTGCAAAATGAATAAAGTGTTATCATTATTATTATGGAATCAGATTTGAGGAACAGTGGATTTATATAAACTCTAATTTAGCTTTATGAACACAACTTTGTTTCAGGTTGTCCCTATTTTACAATTTCATTGTTCTTGCATTGAGCACAAAGAGTTGAAAAATGATCGGCATATTCAGAATGGTGACATATCCTCTCAAATATGTTAGTAATAGAGCATCACCGTAATGCTTCTTTACTCTTGGTTTGAGTAGAATGTCTTCCGAACCATGTGGTACAGTGACTACTCACTTAAAAAATGGGTTTAAACTGAAATAAGATAGTGGATTTCGTCAGCAGTGAGGAAGTTGCAACCTAGAAGCTAAGAATTTCATGGTGCAAAGAAATTTTACTCAAGAAATTTTTCAACATATTCATTGTATAATATCAGTTGTACTAAATATGCATAGAGAAAGTTCAACAAAAAGCAGAGCTTTACTTTCTACAAATAATGTACATCATCCAAAATCACCAATAGAAAGGCTTACATTCCCAAGGCATGATGGTGGAGATGGGCTATTAAAATTTTCAGCTCCTAAATAACAATGTAGGTATGTATTCACATTCTTCGATGCTTATCTCTTGCTGAAGTGAAACATCAGCTCTACACTAAGCAACCATGTACTCAAATTCAAACCATACAGTGAAATTCAAAGCATTCAAACTGAAATGGGAAACCTAAGTACAACTAATCTAGAGCAGCATTTTCTTTGTCACAAATAAGAAACATAATGGAAGACACCACAATAATAGTTAGCAATCACACAGTGACAGAGTTAAATAAAATTTAACTTGATTATATTCTTGTGAAAAATTATCGCTAAAATTTGCATCGAAAAAAGCTACAGGAAAAAATTTTACTAAAGGACTACAAATCACAGATGATTAGTGTAGAAAGTCACTTATTCCAAGAAATCATTCAGCAATTAGTCTCTAGTCTCATACTCTTTTCCCTCAACTTGTACAGCTAAAGCTTAGAGTTGTGACAAAACCATTCTTTAAAAACTTTCCATGAACTGATCACATATCACTGTCAAGCCTTAGATACCATTAATCAATCATCAGAAATCCAAAGAATGAATTCCACTTTGACAGAGCCGCACTCACAGATGGAGCAGTTCACTATGAAAGATGAGCTACAATGAGTTAGCAAAGTACAGAGAATATACTTATAGACCAATAGAGTGGTGATAGCATTACAATACTGTGCAGCAAATAGAAGTGCAGTAAGTCCTTAATTTAGGTTGTACCAATTTGTTTTCTTACAACATGACAGCTTAGGCAAGTTTTCTTTAGCTTACTTTAATTTTCTGAAATAAAACAGGTATATTCTTTGTTACAAGAGATTAAATTAATAAATAATTCTTTGAAAGTACCTTTTTTATGTATACATTTTTTACGTTAGGAATTTTTGTGAATTTTCTACACAATTGTAGATTGGCTACACAAAGTCCATTTCCATATTGATTCAACTTATATAATAGGAATGCATAAATTGAGGACTTACTGTACATAGGTACTTATGTAGAGGGTATAAAAATATTTAAAAAGCAGGGCATATTCTATATGGTGTACTACTCTGATAAAAAAACCATTATTACCAAATTGATTGGCACAAAAGATATTACATTATATCACAAAACCATAATTCCAACAAAATTGAAATGCTACAAAAAAGCAGTGGTCAAATTTACACGTCATGTGGTAAAAACTCTTCTCCAAATTCAAAAGTATTTGAAATATAACCACCTTAGATGAAGTAGAAAAAGGTGTACCTAATTCAACTCTTAGATCCAGTTCCTCTCTCTATATCCAGCATATTCAGAGAGTAAATATTTTAAAATATACAGCAATAATAAAAATAACATTTGTAGTCAATATTAGTATGGATAATAGGTAATACATAATAAGTTAAGAGGGAGGTGAAGAGACCAGCTCTTCTTTCCAAGAGTTTTGACCCTAAAGACCCGAGCATTTCTAGGAGGATAACACTTCTGATGCACATTCATTTATTCACACATACACACTTATTCACTTGAAAACATTGGCATCCACCCCTTCATTCTGTTTATTACAAGCACCTAATTTTGCAGCAACCACCTTAAACAATCACTTTAAAGGAAAGCTAAGTTATTGAATGACACAGATTCATACTTAGTCTTAATGCACTAACAGTTGAAGGCAATGTACTCAGGTGAAGCATAGCAGCACTTAGTGTTTTTTTCACTGTTTACCAGGCAAAAATAACCAAACTGAATTTAGTGTATGATAATTAATACTTGCAAGTTTGTGCCCAGTGTTGATGTTTGTGATTTCTATGAAGTCGAGGTCAGTGTAGTCTGAGAAAAATATAATTAAATATTTTCTATCTAAACTGCCAAATGAGTCATGAAATTGAAGTGAGTCCTTTAATAGGGTATGAAAATGCATTCCAAATTAAGTTATAGTATGATTTCTCTGGTGTTAATGGCACATATATCCTTATGCCATTATAAACATAATATGAAACATTTATACATGATCAAATTCAAAGAAATATCATAAATTATGGATGTAATTAATTTATTATGCAGGCATTAACTATGATCAGTTCCTTAAGAAGGACAATGCAAAGTACTGTACATATTAATGCTCAGTAAGAATTATCAAAGTGATGATAAACCAACATTAATTCAGTATTTTCTTCTGAAACACCAGAGCCTCATTTTATTTTAAATCTAAAACCTCACAAATATGAATAGATTGACAAAGGGAAATGAATTTAGCATTGAGTTGAATCAATGTGTGTCTCTACTTTAATCAGTGGAAGTGAAACAGTTGTGAACAATGACCTTTTATCAATTTCAGCTGCATTGAAAAATTTGGGGGATTTGAAGAATGCTAAGTGCGCTCATCAAATGTCTTTGAACACGGAGCATGATGACCCCCTTCCTCCTCTGAGCTATGCTCTCTTTCTATGGGAAACAGAAAGAAAGCAAACAGTGGATAATCCAGATGGTGAGGACACTTGCTTTGAGGTCATTTTCAAAATGTTAGATGAATTTGAGAAAAGAGTGAAGAGAGAAGGGAGAGAAGTTGCTCCAGGAGTAAGTGCATTTTCTCTCGTGATTTAAATAGTACACTTTTTTAATCACAAGTATTTTGCATTTAATCACATTATGTTTCAGATGATAGAGGCAGCTAATCAACTTAAGACTGCTCTTAAGCTTTTAGAAGATCACAAGAAGTCTGAAAAATAGCCCAAAAATATAGCTCAAGCATCATGCACATTCAACAATTGAGAAGCTCAAGCAGAGTACACCATTTATGCACAGTAATTGATTTTTCAGCTGGAACAAGAAAACAGTGCTGAAGCCCAGAGTTGAGCTGACCTAGTGCCTTACAAGGAAATATCCCAAAGGTTTGATGCCTGTGTGGGATATGATCAAGGGTCATGAGTGTACTCTAAATTGACTTTGAAATTGGACCAGTCTACCTATTTACCTTCATCATTTTGGTCTTTGTGTAGACCACCAGGCATTAAGTAGTGTTTTAGTTAAGCTCATGCATGTGTGAGAACATTATTTAGTATTCATCTCATTATAATATGGATTTTTTTGCAAGTCAGATTCTGGCAACATGGAGGAGGCATGTTGTATGGATAGTCAATCATGGTAAATGGCCAATGAAGGCTGCCGAAAATGTAATTTCATTTATAATAACAGATGTAACATGTATCTCCTAAACTCCCAAGAAAAAAATTATGAATGCCATGAATAATTTTAATGGTAATGTTCATTGTTTCAAGTTATGTTGAAAACTCATAAGCACTTGTAAGCAAACAGTTGGTTTGGCTTAGGGGAAAATCAAGGCAATATAATCTATGTTGGGGGATTCATTAAAGAAGGAAATCACAACCACACCCCAATGACATGGATGAGATATTTTGAGTCAAAATGAGAGGTTCTTTGTAGGGTGTTGGAAAGTATAGACATGAAAAAAAATGAATTGGGCTCTTATATGCTGAATGTCCATTTTTTTCATCAATAAATAAACTAATTTTAACTTGGTAAAATTGGATACTAATTGAAATTTCACTGCAGAAAATAACCCAATAATAGAAAAACTCTAAGCTGTTCATAAAGATAAGTACCTAATAGGATTTTAAATGGAAATCTATTTGTTTTAATTTAGACTATTTTATGCATTATCCAGTAATTATCCAATACCTCTATAGCTAAAATTGTAGGATCAACAAGGAAATGTCACATGGCTTGTTATATATTTATACGTAAAATGTATATGATTGATATATATGAGGAATAAATTTGCTTATTGATGAAATGTTATCTGCTAAAAAAACTACCAAAGAATTCATGAGTTAAATACACAGGCATCAAAACTATCTATGCAGACCAAAATCTAGGAACTAGGAGTTAACAACATTTTTACGTGCTGTTTCATACACCAAGGTTAATTTAGTAGATAATATAAATAATAAAACATCTTATCTCATTAGGTGAAACCAGTGTTTTGATTAGCAAAAGAGATGTTTTTGTAAATGAGAGAAAACACCTATTGTTAAAAGTTAGAATCTTGAAGAGCTAAAACAATTCTTATAGTAATTTGACTGACATCACCATGGGTTCTTAGAAATATGGTTCTTTTATATATATATATGTATTTAATTTTCATTACAAGTTTTTTATGCCATTAAGGTAAACTGGGACTATTCACTTTGATGCATTAGAGCTAAATTATCGATTAAAAGTCAATTAAAAAGTAGGGTACATTCGCTATGTAAGTATATGATAGGGTAGGAAGGCTGTATGTGTTTCAACCAATAATTATGGATCACTTGAAATAATGTGCTTGACGTGAGATCTTTTAAAGTTTTCCAGAACCATAAACATAAAATGCATGACTTGATGACTGTGTATGTTGACTGGAGGTAAACTATAAGTTTTAGATGTATTAGATTTTACGACATGTATTCAATATATTTGGTACCATATATGAAAGGTTTGTAAATAAACCATTCAAATCACTTGGGATATGCAATGTTCACCGAGGGATTCAAAGAAACAAATAGGTATGTGAACGTAATTTATTCTTCAAAACTTTCTCAATGAACAAATGTCACGCATGCCATATATGTGAGTTAAAATTTGTGAATAACATGCATCATGCATGTGCAATTTGAATTGTAGAGGAATCTACCGATAACATTTTGGTGTACTGTAAAACTGAAGAGGTAGTGTAGGTTTACCGACTGGATGGATAACAATCAAGAGTGACTTGCTAGTAACTATTAATTTCATAAAATGAGTCTATTCCAATTTAACTCAGACAAAAATCAAAACTGAAATTCTTTGCAAATGAGAGAATGAATCGAGCTTATTTTGAAATCAAAAATGGGAAAGAAACTGGATACTAGATGCATTGGAGGATTCACTTCATATTATTTTGGGGTGATGTCCATAACAATTGTAGATCACATTTTCACAGAGAAAAAAAAAATCTGCTTTAGAAATTTCGCATTAGTATACTCCTAGAAACTTGGCCTAGGATGATAATTTTCAATACATAATTAGGAGTATACATTATTATCTATGTTGCAAAACTTTCAATCCTTCATAACAAAACTGTAACCTTGCTCCTGTTCTGAAAAAGGAACAATTGCAAAAGCACAGGTTTGGCTACACCTTTTAAGCACAATTTCCACCTCTAAATATTGAAACATTTAAAAATCAGATCAAATGACAGTACATTAAATAGATATTAATGAATGCAGAAGTAGCTGTCATGCAATAATTCTTTTTGTTTTAAAAAATGAATAGTGCATTGAGGTGACATTCATTTATGCATTTACTTGGTTATTAAAACTGTTGTCATGTTGAAACAAATGTTGTAAAATGGTATTTCATAAGAAATTTTGGAAGCATTAAGGACAAGGATGACAGCGGTGAAAAGGTATACTCAAGATCTTTTTTACATAATTTCCTTTTTTATCTTATCCATGGAAATAATAGCAAGAGCATTGGCTTCATGCCAACAACTAAAATTTGAAATTTCAACAGCAATAACTATTGTGAGGTCCTTGGAAAATGTTTTCAATCTTTTTATGATGCTAGTATTATTGACATAGGTAGTAGCTGTATGCATGTGTGATCATTTAAATCATTAATATGCACTTTTAACATAGAAAGTAAGCATCAGATTTCTCTCAAATAGAACAGTTGAGGATTACTTTATTGATTACTTTATTGGCAGCAATCAGACTGTAAGCAGTTGGTATTCCCTTTGATATTTCATTTTTCAAAATACTTAGATAATTTTAGTTTTTGAAAATATTTCTGTTTGTTTGGTAGATTGCAAAGTCAGCCACTAGTATTATATTTTACTCTTTCATTATATAAGCTTAGATCTTTATGGCTTGAAGTATGTATAAGAATTTTTTATTGTAGAGGCATGCTTCTCTTGCATTTCCATATCTTGGACTACAGAATATTTATTCTGATTAGTTTTTAAAATACCTCAATCATTCAGCAGAATTTCCATATTTGTATTAACAATGCAATAATCTCTCGTAAAACTGATGAAACAGACTTTTTATTAAAACTGACCCAAGCAAACAATAGAAAAGCATATAAATTTTAAATGGAGGACTTTATGTAGGGTCACATCAGATCTTTGATTGCTTGGATTCCCTCTGCTCTTTTCATGTAATTATAAAAACATATTAATGATTTAAGGAGGAGTTGTGAACTGCTTATTTTCAATTCATATGTTTGAGTACAAGCAATTTATATAATTAGAATGAAAATGACATAAAATCATACTTTCAATCATCAAAAACAATGCAGAATAGACAGTTCCATGATACATTTGATGACATCTATAATTTTAGGAATTCTTATCTACACCATGACATTCTCATCTGTACCCTCATGGGTGTGTTATACCAGATTGAGAAGCATGGTTTAAAACCATTTCCTGTTTTGCTAACCATTTAAAGCCATGATTACTTAATATAATCCTCTCATTATTTTCTTCCAGCTTTATATCTGGGGCTCACAGATTATTGCTGGGGAGAAATTGGAGGGTCTAATAGCTTCTACTTCAGCTACACTACAATTTACTTACGGCTGCATACAAACTACTTATATATTACATTATTCTTATTATCATCACATTAATAAATATGCATCATGGATCTGTTATATTTAAACCACAAACACTCACTCCATTTAAGAAGGGATTGAATACTTTTGTAAATACCAAATATTAATTCATGTTCCACTAGGTCTTACGTTGAACTAGTGCCACTTTTGAGGGGTTAAACATATAATTGAGATGCAATTAAGTAAAGAAGTGAATAAGGTTGACAATTTTGGTAGATTCCAGAGTGAGGGGTCCAAATGTGAAGCTGGTACCAGCCACTGAATGCTGTGATTGCTCAAAACAACAAAATCATCTCTCTTGGAAGAACTCCTCCAATACATTTGACCCATTTCCATGTTTACTAACTTAAGAACCTTAATGATGACAAATAAGAAAACATTACTGCATATTTCTTCTTAAGCCATTGAGAAAAAGTTTAATTTCTTAGTTCCGAGAGTACTTAATGCATCATGGAATAATGGATTGAATTTTTTAGTATTCAATACCATTAATATATTATATTTTAGAAATTCCTTTGCAGTATAGTCCATAAGCTTAGAGATTATTAGCTTTGCTTTCTATTTTAGCTTATTATTCAATTAACATTGAGAAACAAGGTATTAAGGTTGGGTAGTTTCTCCACATTGCAAAAACAAGAGCTGTACATTCTTAGATCAACTAAACTGCACTTACAACAACTGCAATATTCAAAGTTGAGAATAATAAGTTGAGAGGAATTTTATGTTGTGAGCACAGGTGATTTAATTACTCACAATCAAGCAAATAATTTATTATCCATATGTTAAAAATTAAAAGATAAATCTCTGAAATCTATGTGGTAAGGGAAATTTTAATGATGACTAAAGGTTAGATAAATTTTATCACAGATATTTTTCCGAGATTGAAATTTAGATCAATGTGTATTCTGATGCCACTTCATAGGTACCTCTAAAATGGTCACTTTTGGTAACCGTGGTGGGTTACAAATGATATATTTTTGTTAATTGACAGACAAGTATGTTCATCATGCGTTTAAAGACATATATCATTAGATTGAATCAATGTTGATGAAAAATTCATTTTCCAAGCTCAATACTCTCTAAACTCATGGTGCAAAAACTACTGATTATTTTTCTATGAGTATTGTTAGTCAATTGAGCCACACAAGTATTAGCTTCAAATTTTACTTTGAATTTGCAGTGTTACTGCTACAGTATTTCTGCAGAGTCCCAATTAAGACTGTGATAAAATCACAGCAAGTGATATATACCTAATATCCAAAACATTCTCTTTAATTGACATATTATTAAACCAGTCTTGACTTGAAAACAAGGCAAAATATTAAAAAGGCTAAAAGCATCAGTGCATTTAAATAATTTTTTACTGCATGGGTATCCTATGAAGAATAAATGAAGAATTACGATATGGATGCTTTATGGAGCTTATACAATGAAGCCTCTATAGCACTCAATGTTTTAAATATATATATGAATATACAACTGAACTGATGTTGGAAAAATGAATACCTACTTAATATAGGAACCATTAATTTTGAAAAAAATAAATTCCACTTAAGCTCTATTTTAAAAATCTGCAAAACATTCTTGTGTCATAATTTCTTCTGAATAACTCGAAAAGAACACCTTATTCAAAATTTTGCTGAAGATATCAAGGCTCTAATCATAAATATTGCGTGAACTATATACAGATATGGATGAAAATGAAAGAAACTTTTCTAAAAGGCACCACAATGTGGGTAAAATAAAAAAATATCTATGAATTTATGATAATGCAATTATTTACCATTACTATCATTAACATGTAAAGAAGAATGTGGCGATTTTTTATTCTAAGAAAATATGTAAATCTTAAAAATTCTGCAATCAGTCAAAAACAGAGACACGGTTTTTATAGCTGCTCTTGAAGGGCTATCGTAAAAATGATTTTATGGGTATCACATAAGCATTTCCAAGTTTTCCATCATTAGCACTGCATCATTACTTGTTAGAAGTGCTTTTTGGCCTGGCTAAATGTTAAGAATTTCAATTTTGTAAACCTCAGCAAAGAGATTCTTTATTATGCAGGCAACATGAAATGTATTTAATTCAATAAACATATTCCAAGGCTTGTGAGTGTTTACAAAAATGACTGTGGTCTTTTATATTATTTCATACCTAAATGACCTAATACAATAATGATAAAATTTCGAGTCACATTTCACTTTCATTATATCACTAGGATAAATATTTTGTACATTAAGAATAAGTTCACAATGGAAAATATCTATTTAACATTAATTATAACGTGTAAATACTTTGGCTAAAGTCTGAAAAGAAAATGGTGGCTTCTTCAAAAAAATCATTTGACAGAAATTTGGATTGTTGGAATGCATATGTGTCCTCCCAACTTAGGTCGCTGAATTCCTTATCAGGTAGGTAATCCATCCATTCAATCATAAAAGGTATAACGTTGCTAGGGTCTCAGTTTCATATGCATGCACAGATGAGATGGACTATAGTAAGTGGGGTTATTCAGGGTCGTCATCAAAGAAAATATGTTTTAGTAAAATAATCCATCTAGAAATCATCCCTTATCCAGCTCTAGTTTGAGGATAAAAATTATATCAGAAAAAACATCAACAAAGGTATAGTAACTAAACATTATAATTGTATGCTTAAATTCAGCAAGTTCTTGATTCAAGTCACCCTGATTTGTATCACCTTGATATAATGAAAATCTTCAAAGCACTAAAATGTGTGTCAAAATTACAATTTCAATTAAATCCAGCTTAGGGTTTATTCTTAGGTGTACAAGTTGAGCCTCTCAGGAGGCTATGCTCATTATGAATCAAGAATTCAGTTTATGATGGAATTTTTTTCTTACATTAAAACCAGAATGTATTTTAGGTGAAAATAGTAAAAAATACATGTATAAATTATCATGCATTAAAATTTAACACTGAATTTTTGGGACTTATATACTATGAATCAAATACCTTGATCCACTTTAGTAAGGAATTGGGAGAGAGTAGAGTCATCTTCCTCTCAGAAAAATATAAAGGAAGGTGTAATGATTCGATAATGTACACATGTGTTATATAATATACATATGTCTTTTACCCATTTCTTTGGAAAGAATATCCATTTCCTTAAAAGTTATAGTGCATTTTTTTCTTTGGTTCCTTGTAATTCCCATGCCAAGGCTCGCAGCATAAAAGTAACTTTGAAATCATAAGATAATTCTCTCAAGTTCTGGTGGCTATGATAACACAATGGTTAAGAGGAGTTAGTTAGGTGTACTGTGTTGAAAATAATCTCAATTGTTTCCATTGATATCAGTAGATTATTAAATATTTTTAATTAGTCAACATTGGAAAAATAAAAAAATGAATCTTTGTGTTTGTTCCTCTGTTTACCTACTTCATTTTTAGAGATTCTACAGCCTCTTAATTCCTTAAGACCCCTTTCGGCAGCAACTGCTGTGCAAATTTTGCTTATTTGTGCAATAATGCAAGAAATGTAAAATTGGAAATCAAAAGGTATAGTGCCAACAATTTTTACTCCACAAATCACTTTATCCTGCTTTAAGGACATCATTATCTTCGTCTTTATCATTTACCTACAGGACAAATATCTCTTACTAATGGCCTACTTAAATCGTTTTATATTTATGCCATGTGGAAGATATCAGACCTTGATGCTTCTTAATGTTCATTTCAATATATTTACACACATTCATAAATATGACTATTGAACCAACAACTATATTTTATTTTTTAAACAATAAATAGAATTGACCATTTGTAAAGGACACCATGGCATCTCGGATAGTTTTTATTTTTAACTTTTAGTTAAATTTAACCATCCATAAGGCTCATTTGTGGAAAAAATAAAGTATGTACATATATTAACTTTCAAATAATTATAAAAACTGATGAGAGATTTGGTTGAAAATATTTTGCAAAAAGTTTTTTTTTGATTACTCTAGGCTTCTATAATAGAATTACAATATGAAAAATACATTAATATCATGTTGAGTAATGCTTAATGAATTAATTATTTAATATCATGGAACATCTAAAAAATTAAATATTAATCCTTTCACCTCTCTTCACCCAGAAGAAGTGGCTAAAAAATAAGATCAAAATATAATTAGTGCTAAAAATATTACGGGGGATTTTCTCCTACAAGGGGATTGCAATGAGTGGCTCTATTTTGGAAGAGTAATTAAACCTATACTTATGCAATAATGACATAGGGAAATTAAAGTTCACAACAATTGTATACATGTGAATCATCCTCTATGACAGGAGATTGTCACAATTATGAGTGTCACTTAAATTTGAATCAGTGTTGCATAGAGTCACATTGGACGGGGTTCACTGTACTTGCCATATCTTAGTACACCTACTTTAAACCATTTCCTCCAAATTCATTTTTCATCATGTCTAATGTCACCCTTATTGTCCACAGTTATGTATAAGTTGCAGGGTTATATGTTTACTGGAAAAACTATGGTATTATTAAGCAAAATACCTCATAACTTTAGGCATTATCAATAGACATTAACCTCAGAAATTTAAGCTTGGGAAAGAGACAACAACATAGAATGACCAGTCAATGGAAGGAAATACTTTAATTCAAGCTCTTCCTTGTGATTATGAACAATATTTCCTAAAACAAATATCTTTTTACAAATAACTATTTTATATAATAATTGACAACCAGGACTTGTCATTAATGTCAAAGACAGTATCAAAATTGATGAATTGATGTCAGCACAGGAGGAAACTCTATGAAAGCACTAATAAAGACACAATTATGGTTTACTCCTTATGAATGTAGCCACTTAACTAATTTACACAATTTTCCAAATTTCTTTTGCCAATTTTGAGGAGGGAACTTTAGAGGGAAGACTTTATCAAAAATTTCTGGAAGCATGTAAAATTTTAATGAACTGACTCACCCCTAATATACTGAATCAGACGTGGGATAGATATAAGTGAATCATATGATTATATTTGATGTTACACTGAGTGCATAATATACATATGCTGTAGAATAAAAATCAAATGAACTTACAATTTTTAGCAATGAGCAACAGTATCTGATTTCTTAATAATCAAGACTGGACCTAGACATCACTAAAGATGGTATTCTCCTCTCGATTTAACAACATAACCAAGATGGGAAATTTTATGTATCATGTGTAAATTCAAAAATCAAAATTTTATGCATAGTGATGTGAATTAGGATGATATCTTTTTATTTCATTTTTATCTATCATCAATTATTTTTAGAGAAATGGAGATAGTTAAAGTTAGATGATAGGTATATATTCTTTAACATGACAGTTGACAAGAACATGTTATGAAAATAGACTTCAAAAATGATCAAAGTATGTGTAACACTGGCACCAGATATACATATATGTTTTTTATGTATGTATGTATATATATATATATATATATATATATATATATATATATATATATATATATATATATATATATATATATATATATATATATATATATACCCACACACACATACACACAAGCCCATTGAGAATTGAATGTCCCTATCAAAACAATGTTCAATAGCTATATATGCATTCTATTGTGACAAGAGATAGCCATTAATTACAAGGTTGATTTAAATATTAAGCCTGGAAGTGTGGACAGTGATGACATTTTGTGTAACAGTCACTGAATGAAGGCATTAAAAGTAAAACTCTATGCATATTGACAGTAAATTTTATTACTATGGCATACACATGCAAAAATGCTTTGGTGAGTTATTAAATGCTGAATGCATGTTTGTACTAAAGAAAGGGTAATCAGGAATCACTACTACCACATCTCCAAGAAAAATAGACCACCATTAACATCGGTATGGTAATTTTCTTACCAAGGAGCCACATTGCATTTTAGGGACTGCTAAGCATCAAAAGTCCCAAATTTAAAATACTGGGTACACTTAAGCATGCATGCACGAGAATTTTATTGACTTTTCAAATGTCATCATATCTTATACTTCAGTCCTTCTCGAATTTGGGCACATTAAATGTAACTGTGAACAGAATCCCTGCAATGTTAGCTGCTATGGACTTTAATTTAATGCCACCATTTTGTCACTGACCATTTTCATGAAATGGTATTGGTCCTTATTTCATTCAATGAGTGGTTGATCTTGAAGAGAAATAAGCAAAAGAAGAAACTTCAAGGCTGTTACAATGAAGTGGGTTGGGAAAATTGGCAGGTAATGGTTCAAATGTGTAATTAAATTTTATGATATCTCATTATAGTAAAAAGGCAAGTGTATTGGACATCATTATCTAATGATTGACATAACTTCAAATGGATAAAACAATTATGAGATTAGTTTCAATTGTTTTGTATTTTATTTGCTTTAGAAAAGCTTAGGTATATAAAAATTGTGCTCATAAAAAGGCAGAGACATACTCCAAAGTGTTGATGTAGTATTGAATGCAATATATGAAGATGTTGTTGATTAGCAAAACATACATTAAAGAGATGGAGTTGGTCCCAAGACAGAGGAAGATTTGCATTGATAAAAAAGAGAAAATATAGGGTGGATTCATATTACTTCAATGTACACTTTCAATGCTATTTTCCAAGCTCAATGTACAAGAAGTACCTAACAGAATAAGACATAATTAAAATCTGCACAAAATGATTACACATATGTACAAGTCTTTTATGAGTTACCGAAATTGCTCGGATTTAGCTAAGAAGTCAACTTTCTTGATCTTGCCTTTTGGTGTTGACTCTTCTGTGGAGTTCAGCTTGAAAGCATCATTTTTCTTTGCTTTTGATTCATCTTGAAAGAGCATACTTCCAATGCCGCTTCGCTCACTACTTCCTGCTCCTTTCCCAGTATGGATGTGTCCCAGAGAGGCAAATGAGCACACTAAGGCTGCTAACCTGGATAGCAGTTCACGAAGCGGATTCCGGCCTAAAAACAAAATGCTTGTGTGGAGTTATAATTGAAAGTTGGTCCATATTCACTTATTCACAAGTCATGCCATTTTTGCATGCAAAAAATTTCCCTGAATATGCTATACATATGAATTTAAAGGTATGACTATGGTTTATTTTAGCAGATTACCCTACTTTATGTACATTTTTTTGGCTATTAAATTGAGGAGCCATGAATAAGTTACTTTGTGTAAAAGCAGTTCATCTCAGCATATAAACCATAAGCACAGTAATTAACCTGAAGGTCAGTTTGGTAGGCGATGGAGTAGTAGATGGAATGTAGATTGCCCAGTACCAAGCCCGACAGCATGTATTCAATTTATGCATCAGGGTAGAAAGGCCAGTTTCTTTCCCTGTGCTAGCTATGGCTTCCCAGGAAGATCTGGTATCTGAAAAATCACACAGCTTGGGTGGAGCTGAAGGTGCTCAAAGACTTGCCAGGGAATTGAACCCAGACCCTCCGGTCAGTAGTCCAATACTCTACCCCTGAACTACTGCGACCCACTCTAAGCAAACGCAACACAAAAAAGTTTGATTAAGATTATTTTGGAATTATTTATTTCTGGCAATGATGAAGAGTATGCTAATCTATTGTTTTTCAATGATGAGAAATCAGTTGAGGGAAATACCCCCTTTCCAATCAACCTCAGTCTTTTATGAGGGCACATTTGTGGTCTGTCTCAAAACTAAATAGAAAAAATCTGGGGAAAAAAAATGTATTGCAGATCACATTTCAAATCAATAAAATTCTTCAAAATAGCACCAATGTGAATAGACACACTGATGCCAGCACCTTTGCCACTTTTGGTATATTTATTGAATGGCCTCAACAGGAACCTATTTCAGGCACCTCATCACAGCCTTATGACATTATCCAGCATTCCAAAATGGGTACGTTTCAAGCTACTTTTTATTCTTGAGAACAAATAGAAGTTCAGCAGGGCCATATTGGGACTATATGTCACTTTCATAGTGGTCCAAGAGGTCACATGAGATTGTCATATGAGAAAGCCCTCTGATCTTGTAACAGCACCTTGGGGATCATCTTGGCATGCACCTTTTTCATGGCTAAACCTTCAGTAAGAATATGATGGACTGTGGTTTTCAGAATCTTGCAATCATCTGAAAACATTATTACACTAAGGTATCAATTGGGATAGAGCATGTCTCTTACTTTTTCCACATTTTTGTTGCATTGTTTTTTTGATAGACGTCCAGAGCATTCTTTGTTGTCAACCTCCTCTCTACCCTTCTGGAACACCTTGTGCCAGCAGAAAACCATTCCTTGGGACATTGCTTCATCTCTGTAAGCATCCTTAACCATACTCATAGTCTTTCAAAGTAATTTTCTGAGCTTGACACAAAATTTTATTGAGTATTGTTGGTCCATGGAGTTTAGCATTGTACATTCATGATATGAGCCTCAAACAGGGGTCCAGTCTAGGAGCCATCTGTACGCTGTAACAACTAACTGCTGATATAGGTTTCATTGCTTTCCCAAGACCTCCCATTACCTTTCCTGCCACAAATTCTCCACTCCAGATATCCTTGTTGGCAGGAAAATAATCATTTTACTTACAACGTTAGGTACAGGCCCTGTCCCTAAGGTTGCATCTTTGAACCAATTAAAATTAGTAGGTAGCCTTTTTGCTGGTATCATGTCCATAGATGACTTTTGATGTTAATGAACTTTTCATATTAAAGTATAAACTCATTGTTTCTAAGCTCTCTGGGTTTTATATAACTCTTCCAAAGAGTCAACATGCTTATGATAAAGTTTAATTTACCATTGACTTGAAAATAGCTTGTCCATACTTGCCTCTGATGATAGCTTGTCTATAGATAGATTGCTTCCTCTGGCAAAAGATTTTACTAGGAATTTTGTCATAAAATAGAGTTATTCTTTATTTCTCACACCTATTAGCATTGAGGAATAAATAGAACCATCTTATTTACAGAGAAAATTATTTTTATCCTGTTTTACATAGATATGTATGAATGTGGCATGATATTGATAGCTGCTGTGAGTTTTCAGTTCTTCGTAGTGAGAAAAAGCAATTCTGGGAGATTTAAATATGAAAGTAAAGCCAGCAGTGAGATCATTGTCCAGTAATTTTGCTTCACAAAACTATTTTATACGGTTTACTACACACATTCCTTTTTTAACATGACAAAAATTCTATGATTTTATTTAAAAAAAGATTACTTTGTTTTAATGGAGATATGTCTCCATTGACAAAAGGCATCCACTGATATAAAGGTTAGTTTTACATATGAGAGGGTGAATTAATTTCTAAAATAACAATACAATACCAAGGCATGGTTAATATTGCATTAACCATACCTTGGCAAAGTTCCTGAACACATGATAAGTTACATATAAATTGTGGACACAATATGTAAGGAAATATTACAGTATTGTCTGACATGTATGTGCTACAATTTTCGATCCCATTACACCTTCTGCAGTTTACCACCTTACTGGAACTCAATGCCACTATATCACACTGTACCACAGTTTTTAATATTGATGAAAATTCAGCAATTGATGTTTTTAACTGATGGGAGCCATCACACTGGTTAGTTTTTTTTGAACTAGGTACGTCTCATTGGATTCAAATTGAATGTAATTAGAATGAGAAAACATTTGACTGAAATCCTCAATACAATAAATACTCTTCAAGTAGATATTAAGAGCCATGCAGCTAAAAAAATATAGTTAGTTGAAAATTAATATTGAGCATAATTTACTTAAATACTGAATTTTTGTAACTTAATACTTGAAAAGAGTATTGTGAATAATTCAAGAGTGTCATATCGATTTTTAGTAACAATATTTATCTGATGTTATAACTGGTGTCATAATATAAATTGATATAGTGAATGAGGGAGGATCAGTGAATTTATTGCAGAAAATAAGAGTAGATTGGAGGGATGGGAGACTTATCTGCAAGCTGCATATACCTCAGACTGCTCAGGGGTGAGTGGCAGAAGGAGAGTCTAGATGGGAAGTGTTGGGAAGAAGAATAAGACAGGGGTGTCTATTATCACCTGTGCTTTTCAATGTACATGTAGAGGAAATGGTGAAAGAGGCACCAAGAAAACTGGAGATCAGAATGAAAGCTGGTGGGGAATTCATACAATCAATTAAGTTTGCTGATGATCAAGCTTTAGTTTATCAGCCAGTCAATAGATTGCAAAGTATTGCTGATTGCATTGGAAAGCCAGTGAGATAGGAATGGGATGAGAATAAATGTGAATAAAATGAATTTTATGCAGTTTTCCAGAAAGGGAAAGGCTAAGTTAAACATCAAAATAAGAGTTCATAAACTAGCACAGGCAAAACAATCAACTTATCCCAGAAGTGTCCTGGACAAAAATAGTCAAAATAGTAGGGGGGACCATAATAGTATAGAAAAATTTCGTTTGGCTGAGAAGCTAACACGAGGAGAGAAATCATGACAGGACTATTGAGTTATGATGCTAAGGAAAGGTTCGTTAAAACTTAGATGTGAAACATGGTTTTGTATGGCATGGAGACATCATCATTGAAGTAAGACGATAGGCATAGTTTGAATTGTGGGTATGGAGACATATGGAAAAGATGAAATGAAAAATGAAAAGAAAGGAAAACAAATGAGGATGTGCATGGTGGGGAAGAGAGTGGATTGTCAGGAGAAATCCAAAGAAGGCAAGAAAGAGGGATGTTGAGTAATTTGATTGGCAATGGGATGTTGAAGACTGTGCTAGAGGGGAGAATGTAAGGTAAACAAGGAAGAGGCAGGAATAGGATAGGGATTTCGGATGGAATGAAGGGAGGAAGGAAATATGCAGAATTGAAGAACCGTTTAGCAGCTTGTGTCCATCCAAGACCTATCTTAACTAGTAGATTACCGATATTAATAATATATTCATGCTGAGAACAGTAATCATTACCATAAGTAATAATGAACCCTTGCCTTATCAGAAAAAGTGTTTATATGGCCTCATGCTTACCATGAAAGTATTTCAAATAATTAATTATGCTTTTCATCAAAAATATCTTAATAAATTTATCTATGTAAGTACAATTTCAGTAAATTTATATATAGATCAGAATGAAGAATATGCACCCCTATACATATATGTAATATATATATATATATATATATATATGTATATGTATATGTATATATATATATATATATATATATATATATATATATATATATATATATATATATATATATATATATATATGTGTGTGTATATGTATATATATATATATGTATATATATGTGTATATATATATGTGTATATATATATATATATATATATATATGTGTGTGTGTGTGTGTGTGTGTATGTATATATACATATATGTATGTTTCTACATATATACACATATATATACACACACACACACAACACTCCCTTTGATAAATAATATAGTGTATCCATCTTAGCATCCCTCCCACCCTCTGACCCTCCACTGAAACTCAAAACAATGGAACAGGCATTCATCTGGCTACTGGATTACTGGCATTGCCCGGGTTTTTTTATTAGACATTAATTACCCCGATCTTCACATATTTTCATCTTCCCTCTGCCCCCAACACCTTCCATATTATCCCCATCTTCTAAAAATCCCCCTCCTAACTCTTCCCCTCCCAACTTTTTCCCACACAAACCTTTCCCTAACTTCCCTTTTCATCCAGCATTTCCAGCCCTTTATATACCTCAGTTCTGTCCTTCTCGTCCTTGGTAAAGGAGGCGCGGACCACAGAAAGTTTGAAACCTAGTGAGTTTATTTTCTTTTTTTGTGCGTTTTTGTGTTTTTATCTTGGTTCACTGGTGCTAACTTCATATAAATTATTATTCACGTCCTTGAGACTTTCATAAAAGTGTTACATATATGATATACACACAGGTACATGTATATGTCGTTTAGTGATGTAGCAAAATGTGTAAACACATGAGGTCATGTGTAATGGTCTTTCTCTCCATTCTAAGACCAAGAAGAGCTTCAATAAATATCATTCAACTTTTAGCAAGTTAAGTTATATTATCATCTATTTGTAGCCGAAAGTTGTTTCCCTTAAGAATTTTCAATTTCCCCAAATGTTTCAGGTTAACTTGGTGGGAATGCAAAAATTTACTATTTCTTTTAGATAAAAATCCTCAGAATAGTTTCGTGCTTGGCAGAGTAAGAGCCTTATAGTTTTTGGAAATGATTATGTACAAAAAATATCTTGTAGTTAGGCATTATTAGCACATTTTGTATCATTTATACTTTTTTAAATGTAAATAATTTATTGACAAAATTTAAAAATGTATGCAACAAATGTATATAATTAAATTTTTTGGCAAATTTTACATTAATGACTACTTATTCCATTGAATTTTCTCTCTTATATTATCACAACTATTGTTTTCTCTTTTAATTGTACCATGTGTTTTGTCGCTTATTATATTGTTGTACCCTCATAAAATGTGCCATATATTTTTGAGCAAGGTGAGTGTACACTTAAATTCGGTCTAAGGTGGCTGATAATATTAACTACTGTATGAAAAGAATATTATGTACCATGTTATACATGATATACGAATAACGTAATACATAACATTATGTATTATGTTTTACATATTATTCAAAGCTATTTTCATCGAATTAATTGTTATTTATGGTAATGTCTGGAGAGTTATGATAAATATTTCTATTCATGAGGATTGCTCTTTGAAGCACAGTTTACAGGTTTACGTTAACTCTCCATTCCCAGTTCAAACTCATATTTTCAGGAGGAAGTATGAGTATTTGTCACAATTTTACACTTACGTGCAAGTTTTGGAGAATGATATGTGCACCACTCTGCGCGGGTCATTTTTTGGTGCTGGAGTTGAGCACGCTCCTATACTCTGTTGCATACTATTAGAGTGCGCCTTTTACGGTAGTTGTCATTTGCCACAGTTGCATTTAAATAATACATGCCCCATCATTCTAGATGGCGTAATAACCTGCTCTCGTATTTCTAGAATGAATCCTTATGTTTCAAGGTAAAGGGGGCGGATTTTGTCATCTATTTGCTAGATTTCACCGCGTCTATGCGTGCCTTATTATTTATTACCAGTTTCATCCTCTCCCACCATGCGAGGTTCTCATGACGGGAGGGGGGGGGGGCGAGAGTGCCTCACCTCATGCGTACTCCGTGTCAGTGGAGAGGGAGCGGTCACCGAGGGAGTAGGCCCGGCCTCCGCCACCCCCTTCCTCGTCGTAATACTCCTCGTCGTCGTCCTCTTCGCCTTCCAGAGGGCCCACCCCACCGCCTCCACCCTCTCCGCCGCACAACCGCCTCCTCCGGCTCCGATGGCTCCGGGATCTCCCGCCGCCCATCATACTGCCGCCACCTCCCACACCAATCCCTCCACCCCCGCCTCCTCCGTTGCCCTCCTCGCCCTCGCCCACGCCGCGGCGCGCGTAGTCGCCCAACTCCTGCGACGGCGAGGCCAGCTCGTCTGGATATGAGGAGCCCCTCGAGTGCGCGTATGCGATGCTCTTCTGATAGCTGAACAGTTGACGCTCGAGGCTGTAGTTTTCAGCCTGCAGGGCGCTGATCTCCCGCCTGTCGGGATCGGATATTTAAGTTAGACCAGATACCCGTCTGCCTAAACGCGCTGGCTGACACGCCGTTCTCCTTTACCACGAGCATTAAATGCAGGTATCGTAAAAGTTGGCAATGGGAACGATGGTTAGCACCGAAGTAGGAAACTTGAAATGGTGAGGGTAAAATTTTTGACTGTGACCATAAGAGGAATATAAACAAAGAAATGCAAAAAAATCTGTCGAAAATAGATAAAAGAGAGAAATTCCAATATTTTCGAAACAAAGACACTAGTGAAGTTCCCAAAATTATGATGATAGTATTTATCTAATATGAACACGGATAAAAGTTTTTTGCTAGTTAATATTTGCATAGCTAGCATTCAGTGAACAAAATGGCATCAAAATTTAGTGAAAATAAAGGTGTCGTTATACTGCACAAGCAAAAGATTAAGGTCATTTCACTATCTTAATTTATATTTTCTTTGTAGAAACTGAATGTGACGCCTCGAAGGGCGAAGACAAGTTAGTTATAAGGCGATTTAAATGAATGAACATTTGTGATTTGGATGTGAAAATAGTTACAAAGGAAATGAAATTTGATGGTTATACTCTGAGTCAATTCCTGCATTGAAAACCTCCATGCTCTCAAAATTTCACTTCTACAATACTTGGTCTGAAATCCATCTTCAATGACCCATGGGGGTATGTATGCCATATTTATGTAGGTGTTTCTTCAGGACTCCAGTCAAAAAAACTTCTTGCTTATCATAAATCCGTCTTCATTTGGACGAATTACGCATCACCTATGGTAAATGCAGAATATAAAAAAATCGAAAATTAAATTTTCGCGGAAAAGCGATATATTAGAAAGTAAACTGGATGGCTAATGATCTGAGAGTTTTCCGTGTTTCCGGTTCTCTCCCTAATTCGTATTCTAAAAGTCTGATATTCTTAACACTAACATTAGTTTCCTGAAACATTTGCAATACAGCACTACACATATGACTTACAGCAATGCATAGCTTTCAGGATATGAGCGCAGCTGCTTTCACGGGATTCATTTGTCCCAATGCATTTTAAGGATCACGAGATTTTAATCACAAGCCCATCGACTTGAAGCTTGTTTTATTCTACACGGCACAATATTAAAGTGAGATTTTAATATGATTAACAATTCATGAGATTTGAGAGTTAAAAAGTCGAACCAATTTTTGGGCATCGGGACTACAGTCTTGTTTTTGCCGAACTGTGATTTAAGAATTACGGTTACGTGGTTTTGAGTAGTAGTAGTTTTTAGGGGAGGCGACCGACTGCTGAGGTCATTTGCGCCATAGGGGATGGACAGGAAAAAATGAAGGGCGGAGAGAAACCCGGCGTCGGCAGTCGGACGGCGTACTCACTCGAAGTGCCCCCCACAAAGCACCTCAAGTAGGGATCGAGATATCTCTGAAAAATATTCAACACCGCCGGGATTTGAACCCGGGCACTCTGGGTGGGAAGCCAGTACATTAGCCCCCGCACCATCTCGATCCCCAGTGGTTTTGATGCGAAGAATATGCATCAATCTCAATGTGTGTTAATATACGTCGTTAGTAGCACCCAAGGATTCTACCTCGAACTAGATAACGTTAAGAAACTTGAGATTGCATGAAATATTTTATTTTGGATTTCATAAATCCTGAAATAATTACAGGATAAGAACTCTTTCATTTTAGACTGCTTACTAAATTTAGTTCTGTTTATAGGAATAGCCTTGATAGATCCCAAATTATGAAAAAATATCCGTTTCTTTCTCTGGTTAAGATTACATCGGCCACAGTTTTTCGCGTCACTATATTATTATTTAGATTACACATTAATAATTGTAAGTTTGCAGAACTTCAACGATGAAAGTATAGACTAAATATTCCGAATTTAATGCGAAGCTGGTGTAACCCTCTGAAGGAAAAATCAAACCCGATTAATACGTTGTTTCTTCCAAAAATCTATTCCCATAGCAAATCCTTACTCAATATCTCTCTTGAACACGATTTACGATCGCAATAAAAAATAAATCTCATGTTTAAAAGAGGCTACCAATATTTGAAGCGTAGATGCACAGCCACGCTGATTATATCAATTTCCAAGTTAAATAATAAAATGAGTTTGAGGAGGTATAATACGAGCTGTCTCTTAGTTGTAACTACTTAAAGTGGATTGGAAAGTGTGTGTTGGACGCTAGGACAACAGTATTTCATCACGTTGCATTCCGGTGAGAGAGTATTGAGATTCCATATAGAGAGAATGGCACATATAAGCTTTAGAGATGACTTACCAAGTTCTGCACCACGTCCGTCTGAACATGAAGGGGGAGGAGAAGAGTGAAAAATTCAGCCCACTCAATGACGAGGGGATTTTAGTAAATCCAAAGTTAATTGCTTAAAGCTTTGGTGGAGTGATCGAGGCTAACGAGAGAGGTTTCCTAAAAAAGACAGATGAACTTTTCGTTGCATTTTGCTTCCACGCTGTAAACTCCCTCAACTCCCGAACTCGACACTAAATTTGTCATTTTGCCTCGTCGGTGATTGATGACTGCCGCAGGGGGAAAGTTCGTGCATTCTGCGCTCCTAACTGTGGAATATGCGCAGCAACTTATCATTTAACTTCCAATCGAAGCAAATTAATGGCGCCAATATGTGACAATCTGGTTTTATGAACGTTATTCTAATTTAGTTTAGTTGCCAGTTTGGGTTTAGCGCCTTCATCAACGTGGCGTTAAATAAATTTACGGACAGAGAGGTTAGGAAGTTTCCGGCATATTTCAAGTTCACACAAACAAGGATGAAAATGGAACTATATCAGGGATACTTACGAGTTAAAATAAACTAAGTATGGTTATTGAAACAAATAATGTTTCCATATTTTATTTAGATCTAATTTCTATACAGAATTTCCTCAAGACTTATTTATTTCTTCAGAAAGTTTGGTGAAAGAGTTATTATGAACTCCACGGGGGGTAATACTTTCTTTTCATCTCGAAAATGGAAAATGTATGACTATTTGCAAGATATTGGGAGCTAAAAAAATTCTAATTTTATAGAGCTTCAATCCCAGTTAGGAGAAAATTATACACTTGAATGAAAAGCTATTTTATTACTAGCCATTCAGAGATATGATGGGGCTCATCGAAGAAAACCGAAGTTCTTAAACTCCGGGCCCGTGCCGGAAGGCAAAAGGAGGGCACTGGTGCATGACCACCTTCCTCTACTTGCCTCATTTGGTGGTTGTGGATTCGGGAGACGTCGTCGTACTTGTGATATGTCGCCTGGAACAGCAGGTGGCACTCGCCCCACTCCACCCGCACCCTCACCTGCCCCTTCTCCGTCAAGTAAGGGCAGTCTGGCTCGCGCATCTGTTTTTGGAAAGGGAAGATAATTAGACTTTCGAATTAGGAATTTTAACTTTTCGACGCAAATTAAGACCTGTACTGGATGTTTATTTGACAAGAGTTATTTTTTATGTTTCAATACTTGCAATAATATTTAAAATGTATGTCATTATGGTTGGATGATATTGACTATAAGAACAACGCGAGAGATGTACCTTGATTGAGAGTTGTGCGTGGGGACGGATACGTCCGCGTTTCACCTTGGTTACTTAATTAAACGCTAAATACGACTTTTGTACATCTTTTAAGCCGAGCTTAAGTTGCTCAATCATGAAGGAGAGCGAGCTTCTATTCTATTCAAAATGCGATATAGTTAAGAAAAACCACAATAATCAATCCGAAGGTTAAATCTGAACTTAGGGTTGACCTCATCCCATATTAAGCCCGACAGTGTGTTGGATTTACACGTAAGGGAAGGAGAGGAGGTTTCTATACCTGTGTCGCCTGTGCTTTCCCAAAAAGAACCGTTAACATAAAGTTATTTGTCTGGTGAAGCTGAGGTTTTCCAGTACTACCCGGGTTTGAACCCAGGCCATTAGACAGACAAATAGATAGGTTATACCACGAAAGGCATAAGGTAGTGGATAGTAATAGAAAGATAATATTATGCTCTGTAGGTGATAAAGTATTTTCTCTGTGTTAACAACACATTGAGACAATTTATGTGTATGTAATAATTTAAGGTTAACTCGTTTGATGCTAGCACCACTCTTTCTTTGATATCAAATAATGCATCCAGAGATATTCTCAATTACGAAAGTCTTCCGGAGCGAGTTTTAATACAGTACATCTGCCGGTAAAACGTCTTTGGGGAAGGCACCTCACTCAGCTTTATTACCAGAAGATGACAGCCATTGAGCCGAGACAAAATGCATCTCATCAAGCCCAGCCAGGCTCCAACAAACCGGCCATTCCGAGCGAGAGAGTGTCGGTTGACAACGAAAGTTTTTGTGGACACGGATATCCGAGAGCGCCGTGCCAAGTTATCGCGGAACCTAGGGTCTTTTGGAACACTTTGAACCCGCGAGAGATAACGCTCACGCTCCCCATAATGCCTCAACACGGGTATTTGCAGAAGGATTTCAGGTGCGCGGAATACTCAACCCACACGGGAAGAAGGCGAAGTTGAGATGCAAATGGTGGCGGCCACAACTTCGTTCGCTCCGCAGATGGTGATACCCTTTAATGTCAATCCGTGCTTCAAAAAAAAAAGCAACTCTTCTCCCCATCCCTCGACCGAATCACTTCCCCACTCATCCCCACAGGACCCCATCCCTCTCCCCTCCTCACTTCGCCCATCCCGTGCCTCCCTGAGGGCACTTCAGGAACCTTTCTTCTCCGACCCTTCCACCCCTCGCCCGCTCCCTGACCCTGAGGGACGATCCCCGGGCCCTCCACCTACGGCTTCCCTCCCTCCCTAAACCCTCCTCCCCCCAACTGACCACCTACCGTTCCTTTTCGACTAAAACCCTCCTGCTGCCGCCCTTTGCCGACCGGCGCCGACCTCCATCCTATCTCTCTCTCTCACCTTCCGTGAGAGAGAGAGATAGAGAGAGGGAGTGAGAGGGAATGAAAGAGAGAGGGAGAGAGAAAAGAGATCCTCCTCGTCGGCATCCTCCGTTTGTATGAGGTGGCGAGGAGAGGGGAGTGCGAAGGAGGGAATCGGGAGATGTGAGAGGTTGATGGAATGGCGGTGGCAAGAAGGGACGGACGGGCGGGTGCGATCGGCTGTGATCTCCCGAGCAGAGCAATGGCGGGAGGATTTCTCCTGAATAAAAATAAATTGGAATTGTGGGGACAAGGAGGGGATGGGGGGGGGAGAGAAAGGATTAGGAGCCTTGAAGCGATGCCTTGAGGAGAGGGAGGTAACACGGGCTCCTCCCGCAAACATCGGGGCGCACACGTGTGGGCGCGCGCGCCGACCAGCCGAGATGGCGAAGGACGCTCGACGCTTGGGGGGATGGGGGCGCATAATCGAAATCGAGTGATGCGTATCTCTCCATCTCGGACAAGGGGGGAGGGAGGAGATGGGTCCGTCTCTATTTTTGGCGGGAGGAAAGTCAAACAAAGGGCAGCGGGGTCGACTAAAATTAACCGCCCTGCCCGATTTGAAGCAAGTGCTCTCGCCATGCTTTAGGAGGGGACCCGCGGAAGAGCCGTGCCCTTCAGAGCTCAATATTTGCGGGTTTGACTCTCTGGCTTTTTTTCCGAGGCCGTCTCCGTCTTGCGTGGCCTGGGACCGTTATTGATGTAAATAATATTGAGTTAAGAACGAAATGAGGTGCTAGGGACGGCAGCAAGAAGACGAGCAGAGTGAAGAGGAATAACACAAATCTCGGTTTTATCGCGAATTAAAATCATTACAGAACTTGTGGTTATTAAAAATGAAAATCCACAACTTTATTTGAGCCGTTTTCATGTGGTCGCGATGATATTTTTGCTGATCCGATTAAAACAATTATTGAATGGAAAATTAAGAAGATAAGCCAATCAAACAAAACTGACTGCGTATTTTGTGAATTAAATCATTTAATTATTAATTCTGATCAAATTACATCAGCATAATGAGAATTAAACCAAATTTTTGTGGGATGCGCATGAGCATAGCATTTAAATGTTATCACCTTAAAATACAAATATAACACAAGAGGGGATTTTAAAATGTTAGCCAGTGGTTGACCATTAACTGTGCGACGTAATTTGGGAAGATTTTGGACTCTCCGAAGTGATGTTCCACTACATATCCTAAATTGATTTACGTTAGCCTCTCCTATCATAAGGTTTTCACCACAAACGACCCGGTGAAAATCTAATGATAAGAGGGACGAATGTGGGTAGTTTGCTAAGCAAATATACACTGCGAGACTGATCACTCTGCTGAGTTGGGCCATAGTGTTAAATTTATGAGCGGTAGCTTAACTCTTGACCTTTCCCCCGGGAAATTGTTTCATTCAGCTTGAATAATGTTAGGTGCTAACTTTAAGATATTATATGTACTGCTTTACCATTGGGTAGCGTAATTTGGTGACATATAAGTATATTATGGGTTCATTAATGACAATGAATGAGGAATTGAAAAGCAGATTAACGTAGTTTGTTAAATATTACGTGATAATAGGGCAATACGCCTATCTAATATATTTATATATGCAATTGATATTACATTTAAACTACATAATCGCGCGACAAAAGGAATGATGCTTTATCCCGTGCATTTTGAAGGCATCCGAATAAATTCGAAAGTCAAATTGTTGGAATCTACGGAAAAATGCGTTGCTGTCAAAAGAAGCATTAAAAAGGAGAAATATCGGGGAAAAATATCATTATTGACGGGAATCTCGTTTGGTTCCGGTTATAACGAACGCTTTTGAAGTGGGAGTCGGGGTTTTAACAAGATATTCGAAATGGGGAACCCCGAGGAAAAGTATTGGAAACATTTTGATGGAGGTGATTGCATCCGGGATGCTATAACTGCGGCTGTCCCCTCAGGCTTCTTAGATATGCAAATCAAAGGATTTCAAAACCGAGCGCACGAGGGAAATCATCCCGGGGAAAATGCCAAAATCGATGGAAAACGGGAGTAAATCAAAAACTCTGTGTGGCCAAGGAATAAAAAATTATGATGAAGGTAATACCCAGTCGTTCAGGAGACAGAGGAGATGCATTGCTCCCTTAGAAGCACCTCGACCAGCGATTTGTGACGGTGGGACGTGAAAAAAAGGACGCTAAGTCTCCTCCCTCTTGGAGATAGACAAAGAGAGGAGTGGGAGAAGGGTGGGAAAGAAATATTGCTCTTCGGCATCGGGAAGAAGAACGGCGGAAGTATGAAACTTCCTCTCGTGCCGCAGATAAGAGGAATGTTTTCGAAAGAAAAAGTACTCCCCCCAACTACCCCCTTGCCCACGCCCAAACCCTCTTCCTTCAACCAACCCCCACCTGAAAAGTTTGGCGTCCCGGTCAGTCTTTCGGGGGCGGGCAAGCATGTTGGGAGGGGGGTGCGAGAGGCAGAGGATATCATCCACGGACCCAGAGCACCTGGCACCTGTTCGGAGAAAGGAGGAGGGGGTTAGGGTGGAGAGTTTGCGATCAGAGAACAGGGTTGGGGGAGGCGCGAGAGAGGTGGGGTCGTGGCCGCGGCTTCAAAGTCTCTCGTATAGGACTTGCAAGCGAAAGAGAGAGAGAGACGGGGAGATTCGATCAGGGGGAAAAGGAGGGAGGAGGGGGGAAGGTTGGGTGGATTGAGTGGATGGTTGGTGGAACTCCATATTTTTGTGAATCAAATCACATCCCGAATCATCGATCTGGTTCGAGGGAGAGGGGGAGAGAGAGAGAGAAAAAGGGGGGATCCCGAAACTTGGCCGAGACTTTCTCTCTCTCCCATATCTCTTCTCTCTTCATCCTACGTCCGTGATCCTCTTCACCCGCTCAGACACTCCCCCCTCAAAACTAACCCCCACTCCCTACTTCTCCCCTTTCATCCATCCGCATTCCCTCGAGCCGATGCAACGAACCAATCCTCCTTACCCCTTCACCTAACTCCCGCTTCCCCCTTCCTCCCCCCGCGACCCCCACGTTCTACTTTATACGCGTCTAATCTCTTTCTTTCTACCCCCCACCCATTCTCTCTCTCCCACCGTCTTCTCGTTTCACGGGGATTTTGGGAAGTGATCGCGGTGATGTCTGCGTTGTTTTTCCTAAAGGGGACGATACTCCACTCCTCCTTCCCTTTTCCCTTCACTCCACTTTGCTTCCCCTCCCGCCCCCATCCAGAGGGCTCACCCTTCACCTGTTCCCGTGCAAACCGCCGCCGTCCGAAAGATCCAAAGACACCCAAGAAAGATTCTTCGATACACGTTACATCCATGCTTTCAAGATGGGAACATTTCTGAAAAATTCGATGCTGTCTGAAGGTGAATGGCCGCGGTAATTGGAGTACTCAATTGTTCTCTGATTTGGAGAGGTTAGGAGTAGGGATAGGCTTAACAGGAAATATCTCATTCTTGATACGGTCCCAATAATGACTGAAGTGCTGAGTACTGAAGTACCATGGTGGTATAAAATATCCCCTTCCCGAGCATCTCTTCTCTAGATCTTGGCTTTAATTATGTGGCAAAATATCACCTCTGCAAGTGCTTGTACACATAGGATATGAATTTAATTTGTTGTATTTAATACATTTTTAATTACTTGCAAACTACACAATAAATGGAAGTAACAATGGTACAAATAGATATTATGAATCTTATTTGAAATACCAAATCAGGAATAATTGTGTCCCAGGGAATTCAAAAACTATCCTTTGAAGTTTTCTCCTTAGGTGCGTTCGGAGTTTTATTCCATGGTGTGACGGAAATGCATTTTATAGGTACAATTGAAATATATTTAAATTGCTTTAGAATATAATGGGCTACGTATGCCATCATACGTACTTCATCACCGTCACACGCATTATAATTCATTTCCTTGTAACTCTAAGATACTACTTTCATCAAATTATTAGCCAGTAGAATAACTTCATCTGGCCATAGAACATGCTTGATGAAAAGCAACCCACCATGAAAATTCACGGTGCCTTTGAAGGTCCCTTTTTTGCTCAGGTTTTCCTTCTACTCCTGGTAAAAGCTCGAGCGTTTTAGAAGAAAGGGAGCGAGAATATTTACCGAAAAAACTATAAAAATGGCTTTCTGCCGTCTACACGTTTTCTCGCGGAGGCGTTCCTCTGTGGGTGCATCGTTTTTGCACTGTGAGGGGGCTGCTTCCTCCAAGCTTCCGAGAGATGCCCCAAAAACGTAAAAAAGTTTAAAAATGAAATTTGCCGAGCCTGCCAGGCTCACAGAGGCGATCACCTACGAGTGCACACTGGAATCATCGCACGAAGCGAGAAGTTGTGCGGGAATTCGTTCCGAGGCGAGGAGGGCCCGGGGGAAGACGGTGCCGAGGCGGACCACTTGGGTCGGCCTGACCCACCACGTGGCTCTCTCTCTTCGACCGCCGTCGCCACGGAACATCAAAGGGAATCTTTGTTATCCCTTCAAGAGGGTGGTGGAGTGGTGTGTGATGGGAGATGCGGGTGGGGGGGTAACCACGATTGGGGTACCGGACGAGCGATTTGAAGGGGAAGGGGGTCTCAAAGTGATAGTACCCACCACCCCTTGCGTCCCCTTCCATTACAACCCGCCACCTATGGAAGAAAATCAGAAAATATACGGAAGACGAAAGAGAAGGTAGGGGTCGTGAAAAATGTGGAAAACTCGAAAGGCCTTCCTCGGGTGAATACAGATGTATCTGCGTGGGTGGAGGTGGAGAAGGAGGAGCATATTAATCTCCGAGGGATGGAAGGACTTGAAAGCGAGAATTATCCACGGGCGGACGATTAGCGTGGTGGATCTGCAGGACGTAAGCTCTGCTCACTTCGTTTAACGTATTATGAGGGACTGGTCATCCGGGCATCTCCACTCCTCACCGACGGCGTGGTTCCTAGGGGGTGGGACGGAGGCTAAGGATGGGTGGGTTTCTGGGTAGAAGCCACGTCGGACCCTACGGGAATGGGCGGTTGGGTGGGTGTTTGGGGGGGCGCGGTTGTAGGGGGAGAGGCTGAGGAAGGTCGGCCGGGCGTTGCGGCACCATTCCCATATCCACTCACCGTGGAGAGACTCACAGCAGGGGTTTCTTGAAGTCGTGGGAGGGGGGTAAGGGTTACTCGGGAGGGAGGTGTGAAACAGCGTGCTTGGGCAGAGGGAAACTTCCCGGGGCAAAAACACAGTTATTTACGCCCGGAGGAATGAGCGGCAGGGAGGAGGTCAGCGTGGAATCTTTAATGTTCCATCTCTGAATCCACCGGCTTCCGATGAAAGTTTAAGCCAGATCAAAACCGGGCAACGCGAAAGCGGGCATGTTTTTGTTTAGTTCACTCATGAATGGAAACTCTCCGGATGTAAGGGAGCGCTAGAACAAAGCGTGCCTCGTCATTTCCCAGAAGCGGGCGAACGCGAGCTATTATTGATGTAGAACATGAAGAGCCCAAATCAACTCTCCCATTAAAGTTTTTATCGAAAAATCAGGGGAGCAAACTGTGGTGTAGTGCAGGAGGTTTTTTTGTTCCCTCAGGAAAAGATGAAGACTTTTTTTTACCTATTATGGGTGGGGCGTAAAATATATGTGCAATAAATTGAAGTAATTAATGCATACTGCGTGCGGCGTCAGAAATAGAGCATGGAATGGTAGAGACATAAAATAAACTCGCAAAAGACGCAGTTTTTCCCATTAAAAAGTAGTTTTTAATCTACTTTGGACGGTATATAAATATCAATGCAGCCCATAGAGTAGTTACCTGAGGGGAAAAAAATCATATATATATATATATATATATATATATATATATATATATCATGAATTATAAAACGTGAATAATACGTCAGGAAAGCGGAACCTGCACGTAAAAAACTAACACCGAACAAATTACTAGCCATTTATTAAACATTCATGCAAGTTTTCTTCAGTTGGAATATTATAGTTCGTAACGTATTAAAATTCAGGGACAATTAAGTGTTACCTGCGAAGGGGGATAAAACATTTAAAACAATGACCAGCGAAAGTACTTTTACCAAAACACGGAACGTGAATGGGCATAAATTAAATGCTTCCCGTTGAATTTTTCCCGAACTTTACGGCGTGCACGAGTATGTGGGTGTGTGTGTGCTTACAAAAACGGGAAACGAAAAGTTTTCGGTTTGATCCCCCTTTGGCGTGTCCGGAATTTTTCACCGGAAGCAGGGGGATTACTAGAGTTTTAATGGGGAGAAGAGTGCAGGGGTCCCTCGGATGAACGGGCGGAGGCCTGCCCAGGTGTGGCGCCGAATGCCCCCCACCCCCACACGATTGCAACAGGGGAATGGAGGGTCGTGGGGTGTCATTCCCACCAATCCTCCTTCCCCACGACCAAGTCCCAAACTTCCCCTTGCCCCTCGCGATCGACCTCTCCCCCCCACCCACCCTACCCTGCCCTTACCCCAATTTCACGACATACACACACACACGCGCGCGCGCGCACGAGGAAGTGCCTTACCTCTTTCACCGGAATGTCGGTCTCCATAATTATCCCCTCGTCGGACACGTCCTGCGCGTAGTAGTGGCTGAATGGACCGCCTGGAAGAGCCACAGGTTCAACCATCCCCGATTTGTGGTGTAATCGGAGCAAGTACGCCGTCCAGCAAACGTATCTGTTGGGAGAAAAAGCTTCGTATCATTCACGAGCCGACGTGACTCTCGTGCGAGCGGGGAACGACACTCCCGCCTCCTTCACAGAGTGCACGCGATACATATGATATCATGCATCTAACAAAATGAGCTGTGATAACTTCCCTTGGGCTGGCCAACTCTATGCCATCGCCTATTATGTGTCCTGCCTACGCGTCGCGGAGGCATTTCTAATTTATTGGAATAAAAATAACGCAAATATTACATATACTTGAATTTTTCTTGAAATAATGAAAAGACCAGAAATATAAAAAAATATTGTGGCCATAAAAAAGAACGTTTGAAAAGTGTTTAAAGAAGAATGGTCAATAATAGGAATAGAATTTTTCCACTCACTCTGTGCAAATAAATGAAGCTTATTACGAATAATAATAAATGCAACGTCAAGTATGAATACCATGGTTTCAGGCTTCACCTCATGGAAGTTTTATTTATACATAATAATAGAAGGAACCATACATATTTTACTGGAAATTTAATAACAGAACTTCTGTGAGAATATGCTTTATTCCTCTTATTTTTATGGATTAAATATATTTTAGTCAAGAGAAACTACACAAATAATCATCTTTTATAATATTCACCGATGAATTAAGACATGCAACTTGTTTCGTATCAATTATTACTGCAGGATAACAAACTTATAACAGTTGGTACATTCAAACGTTTTATCATTTAAAATTTAAAGTAATACATTTAATTTCAATATAATATCTTTGACTGAATGTTATGTTGTATTAAATATTTGATAAATAAAAACCTTTAAATCTTCAAGTGTCAGTTTAGTCTGCTGGCGCTTGTATGATACAAAAACAAAGCACTCACGGAAAAAGTTTTCCCTTAATAGAAGTCGTATGTGCCCCTCCATAAACAAAACGAAAATGCTTTCATTGGAATAGACCCTGAAACATTCACCGATAAAACCACACACTAGACGATACAAAAAAGGTTCAGTGGAAATATTGATGCAAATGCTTGTACAACGGCTTGATGCACCTGATCTTTATTCTATCCGGACGCGAAAATGGCTACACATTTTTTACAACACGGCAAGGAACACCACATCGTTACTTTGATAGACGACCCAGTTTCAAGCACATAACAGGAGCCTAGGCATATGAACCCCGAGCATAAGGCTATATCCTATTAATTTTTTCATGAGGTCCGGCGCAACGTCGGTATTCGGCGTAAAAAAAAAGTTTTGCGATAAACACGGCAGTGAGGAAGGGAGAGAGGAAGCAGCTGAGAGATGGGAGTGGAAATTGTTTGCGACGGAGAAAGATATACATTTACGTACATAGTATACATTAAAATCACTATTAAACATACACAAATAAAAAATTTCCTATATTATATAAATAAAAATAAAATAAATAAATAAATATATATATATGTATATATATATATCATATATATAGTATATGCACATACACACGTGTATATATACATAAATACACATACATAGATTTTGTGACATGATTCTGATTCTTCGTTCGACTAAGACGCACGACCGTCGAAAATGTAGGGTAAAATTATGTATGCATGTATATTAGCGTCCCTTTTAGTTGTGTTTATGCTTTAATTGTGATCATAATACGCATACTATATGCATAGGTTTTCAATGAGGTGTTCACGCCCGATAATGTCCAGAGCTGAAATTACGATAACAAAAAATCAGGTAGAATTGAATCATAAATTATTTTTTTTTCAATTAGACCTTGTTTATTTTACAAACAATTCATCCTGAGAAAGTGCACAGTTTGTAACGAAACAAATAGTTGGAAATACCAAAGTTCATATTTGATAATACCGTAATGTGAATAACTGTAAGCGACGCATTAAGCTGGTGCACCAACTATTCAAAGGGATGAAAATACAAACCCCTCAACGTGCGCACAATACCCGTGCACACAATAGACTTGCATTTAGACAAACACTCCGTTCTTAAGCGCTCCATTGTTTCAAAATATAGATCAGGAAGACAGCTGTAAAATTCAAAGTTGCCAAATTTATCTGTTCTCAAAAAAAAACTTGAGAGACTTTTATTCCCGTTTCTACTGGATACCAGCAGCTTTGTACATTATTATAATATGACCTTGTCTTTTTATACCTTAACCTCTGACCACCCAACCACATCCAATAGGGTTACGTAAAACCAGGGTTCATAACATGATCGTCTATATACAATAAAGAACACTTCGATGATAACGGCACTATGAAAATGGAACTATCGCAGAAGTAGAAGGGTAAACTTTTCTATACAATTAGAGAACAGTACACGAGTCACTTTAAAAGGGTTTCATTCACTCTAAGCTATTTGTAGTGACATTTTTAGGTTGACATGGCGTGAAGCAAATTAATTGTAATGCCAAAACCAGCTCCACATGTAAGATTTACCTAAGTTCTTTATCATGTACCTACTCTCTTTCCGTTTAGTTTAAATGCTTGCATCTATTTACAGTGCATTTAAATAACTTCTCAACTTTAAGAAGACCAGTTCCCTATATCTGGATTAGGCATTAGCCTATTTCACATAAATACCGGGATTATATGAAATCATCTATGTTATTTTTATTCAGTTTTTTAAAATATTAATATATTTTTAATCTCTCGATAACCTTTCCTACTTGCTGCAAAAAATGTAGCTCTGATAATTTTTTCCAGGATCCAGATAAGACTTACCTGAATTTAGGATTTATTATTATCACTACGATTAGAAGTCACCCTGACACCCGCATCGACGTGGATCATTGAAAAGGTTGAATCGTATACTTTTTATGAATCCATGGGTCAATGAGTTACTCTTTCCTCCCGCCTCTCCTAATTTTTAATGCCCGGGATTGCCTTGGTTCACCCGATGACCGTGGTGCTGGTGGTATGGTGGCTGCCCAAAAAAAGCCTTGACGGGGATTTTAGTGTGTCCCAACGATCAATTTACTGCACGGCAATGAAAAAAAAACTCGCCATGGAAGTTGGAATGGGTTTCCTCTTTCCAGGAATCGTTTATCGTATTTCACAACGTTTAGGGCCAGCAGGGACACGAACGACTTGAGACATATGACGGAGTGACGCAAAGAGAACATATTTCTCGAGATTCTCCGCCCCTAATAAACGAGATTATTTCCTCTGGAGGAGAATGCTCTGGGGTTTATTTTCTCACCGTATGCCTTTTTCTCATAAAAAAATTACAATTACGAAGTCTGGAGTGAAAACACAACACAGTAGTTTACACCCACACGTAGGGAGATCTGCTCGTAACTTTGAAATCCATCGACAAATACACCGCGTTAGAATCACTCTGGAAGGGGTATTTACTACATACAATAAATAAAACTTAAGGAAAGAAGACTAACCTTTTGACATTAACTTTAATTTTAAGTCGAAAAGAACGTCTTCAAAATAACGTGGCCCATTTTGATCGCAAGAATAATTCCCTCCTCAGAGTTAAGTTCGGATTTCCACCACTGGGCAGTTTCTTTTGAGAGCCCACATTCACATTGATCATCGCTGGAATGACATGCTGACAGCAGACATAAAAAAAATATTTAACAGATTCTGTCTTCCGCTTTTCGCCTAAGGATTTTGCGACGTAACGTAAATTTCCAGAAGGATTTTCTTGTCTCATACACGAGGAGGACGACAGAGCATTTGACGTTTTCAATCCTCGGGAGTTCGGTCCTGGTGGTAAGGAAGTAAGCCAAGAGGCTCCGAAGACGCACTCTGTTTGCATGATGAAGTGGCAAGTTGCCAAGGGATAATCTAGGAATGAGTGGAATGGACTCGTTTGCAAGAGCGTGCATGGAAAACAGCGCTGCTTAGAGGCGCGCAGCCAAGAGGGGGAGGAGCGGGCGAGGAGGGAGAAGACGCTCTCACCCTCGGATCCATGAAACTTGCCCGGCATTCTAAGACCATTTCTGTGCCAACGAAATTTGAGAAAAATCATTATTTTGTAAAAGTCGTCGGACGTTTTGCAGCCAAGCCATCGCTCACCACGTGAAAACAGTCATTTTTTTCGTGCAGACTATAACGTAACTTTCTAAAGGTCAATGACCGGCCCAAAATTCGTTCGTCAGCCTCGTCTGAACCTTACCGCGCCTCCGAGATGCGGATCGCGGATTTTATAAGTTCACGTTCACGTAAATAGCTACTCTGGAGCACAGTTTTCTGACCGGTGCTCGGCAAAAAATGAATAACTTAATCAATTTTCTTAATTATTCCGATAAAAATAGATATCGAATTTGAGTAAAAGCTTGCGAAAAGATGAGCAAAAGTATTTGCTATGAGGATAATTATATTTCTGAACGGTGAACAGTGATTGACACTTAAACGGCAAACTGTGATAAACTTGTACTTCGAATCATCGGTATTCAAACTCAAAGATTTATTCTTGCAGCCCTACACTCATCATCCTTCATCATTTCAACTCCCTAATAGGTCTTTTGACCGGGATCCCCTCTTTACTTTGCCCAGGAATTTGTCTCTTGACCTTTCTCGTGGGGCCTTCCCTTGTATTACGGCCCTCGCAAATCCATTATTTCTCAAGCTACCCTCAGACAATATGGCTGGTTCTTCTTTTCCCCGCAGTAAAACCCGCATGCACGCATTTAGGTATTTGTCCTGATGCTTCCACGAGTCATGGATTTTCACCAGAGACCAAAAATCTGCTCGAGGAGTGTTTCCACGCCGTTATTTCCGTTTTTTATTTTCCTCCACGGAAAAGTGTTTACGAACTGAAGAGCCTTTTTTTTTAGAGTGTGAGCACAACTTTAGCGCCGCAGTCATTATTGGCCGTCCCGCAGTCGCATTATGTTCTCCATCGTTACGGTGTTTGCGTAAAATCTCCGAGCGGCCGGGGAAAACTTAAAACCCATAGGTAATCGTCCAATGCACGTGTCTCTCCTCGTTTCCCATCCACCCCCCTCTCTACCGCCAGGAATGATAAACATGCGCTCCGCATTCCCAAAGTTTGGTGTAATTCCGCATCAAATCTTCCTGCCTTCCGCAGAAGACTCGGCAACCCCTATCGATTTTTGCTAGTCGGGTCCGAAACTCACGGAAAATCACCTGCACTTTGGAAAGTAAAAAAAAATCATTTTTAAGCAAAAGATGCAGATGGGGAAAGGGTGGAACTGATGGTCAGAACTCCGGGAGCAGACGTAAAAAAATAGAATTGTTGACACTGATAAGGCGCGTGGTACTTTCTGCCCGGGTAGGAAACTTGGTCTTTGAGGGAAGAAGTGCGTATGGACTGATGAGTTTTGAGATGGAAGAAAAACAAATAGTTATTCGCAGGGACTGAGAAAATGAGAAAGTTTGTTGAGGAGATTATAATAAGACAGAATGAGGAGACACTGAGAGGGATTTGAATCCTGTTCTGGCAGCGTATATCACGTAACCTTGGCAGCGGAAAGAAATAAATCCCTATGCAGGTTTTCGGACAGAATGTAGAGGATGCTGACTCCTAGGAGGAAATAATACTGGTAGTGGTAGCATATGACAAAAGATTCTCACTTTATGGAAGAATTCAATAAGCTCAAAAGGCAGGGGATATTGTTTTCTGGAACCGTGGGCGCTTAATGTAAATAGACTGAGGAACGTGGTTAGATAAACTCCAGAGGATAAAGAAAATGCTAATGGCCATTTGAGGAAAATTCTTCCAATGGCATCCTCTGCTGTCGGCTGTGCGAGGGGCCCAACGCGTTGAATTCTCTAGCCTCATCTCATGAACGTTTCACGAGGTCAATTTCTCCTCCTCCCCTTGAAGGGCTTTTTTCGCCGGATATGAAACGGCTCAGCGAGCCAGCCGGCTGGAGCCCTCATTTCGGTGGAGGCTCAAAGCGTGAGAATGGACTTTACTCACCCCGACCCTCCTCCTCATTCTCTATGCCTCCTTTTCTTTCGCAAAATTTTCCTCAGCCGGAAGATTCTTTTTTCGGCGGGATCGCGAAATTACTCGAGTAATGGCCGTATATCCATTTTTTTCCTACCGAGAAATGGGCGCGCGAAAATCTCCGCGATTACCTGGGTTAATGCGGCGTGTGTGCTCTCCATTGGGATTTCCCGAAGCCTCGTGGATGCGCGTTTAAACTGCTCCTACAACGATCTCACACCGGGGGGGACCATATCGCGTACATGTGCCTGTCCCCCAGATTCCCAATGGGCTCTCGAAAACCAGATGTCTCCGGTTAAATTTAGTCCAAACGATTAGCGCCGCCTTTTTATCATTTTAGAGCGTAGCTCCAGTCGTGTTCAAGCGCGGATCGATGAAAAATATCTGTGCTATCGGCTATCTCGACCCATCGTCGTCGTCAAATACCACCATTAGAATCAGCGCCACTATGTAATGTCAGACCTGCTAAATTGGCAATAAGCGTCTCGTACCAAGTACTATTTGCCCTGATAGGCACGATTAGTATAATCTATAGTGGGACTTAAGAGCCAAGAATTATCTATAAGAAAATTGATTTCGAAATATATGAAGGTCTAAATATTTGAATGAGGGAGGGAAGAACAGGAGTGGGGCAAAGATCGGTCTTAAGAAAATAGAAAAAATTCCAAAAGACTCGGAGGATTCCTAATCCATCGAACTTAACTGATAATCAATACGTAATCGAAATATCATTTACTAATTAGATCATTATTATAATCCATAATTGTCATTTTATTTTTCCATATTTTAAGTGATTATCGATTACAAAATCCACGGATTTATTCTCTTGGAGCATGTCAAGTTGAACGGTATAATTTTCACTTTTAGTTAACCTACCAAAGTACATCATTTAAGCAGTGTACCACCCAAGATCCTTGATTGAAAGTAAAAGGTTTTTCCAAATTTGCATTCATATATTCTGATCTGCACATCAACCGTTTGGAAATAAAACTTCTATCCTATCGTTATGTAATAATTGTATACCTAATATGACTGATAAATATATTTTTTAATTTAAACATAACTCCCCAGTTTTTCTCATTCAGGTTATTAATTTACATCCTGAGTTATAATCGATTCCCGTTATTAAAAAACCTGAGCTGTTTGGAAATCCTAGGCCTATAGTAAACAGTTAAGTGCGGTGTAATGCAATATGGCGACTTTATTCAAAGAACTACGGGAGATGCCGAGACAGTTTCTTAATGGATTCATCCACTAATTTGCATCGAAATACAGGCATTTAACAGTGCAATAATCATTCACCTTGACCGGGAGTTGAACCCGCATACTCTCGATTTCTAGTCGATTGTTTTAAACAAATCGAGAGATTTGTGCTCGAACCCTGGTCAGTACAAGAGTGAACAGTTGAAACACAAAATACGAAAAGAAAAGGCAAGGATTAAATGGGAGATAATTAAGAAGTGAGAGGAGGAAACGGGCGAAAGAGATGGAAATAGAAGAACATACAAACGGTATCGACCAGAAGAGGTATGAAGTGAGAAAAGGTCGATGTTTTGAAGAAACGTACACGTATAGTAGAAAAAATGGCACTATACAAGAAGGAGAAATAACTATTAGAAGATAAAAATGGACCAAAAAACTATACGAACTCTAAGGGCTCATGCAAGAACGTTCGTAATGGGACCAAAAGAAATTCAGGGGGGGGGGGAGGTGAAAAAAGTACAGGAAAGAACCTCATGGTAAAGGAATTACACAAGTGATCTAAGATGGAGAGAGCAAATGTGCCCGGGATGAGAATATCTTTGGTCCCAGGACACTAGATGGCATGATAGAAAAGGCACCTTGGGAAATTAAGGGATACAAGGAGCTGGAAACGGTAATCTCCACAGAACTACTTAAGGGTTTGAAGGAAAATGGAGAGATGAGCTTTTTTCATACTTACTCGGAGAATTCATGAGTAAGGTGCCTGAGCTGAAAGCTCCATTTGGTAAGTTATAATCCATGATCCCGATCCCAAAAAAAGTAAAGCAGCTCTTTGTGGGGAGTGTAAGACCACAAATATAATTTCGCTCTCCGAAAAGATAGTAATCAGAATTATTTTCAATAAAGAGCAGGAAAATACTGCATTGATGAACATCAGTTTGAGTTGAATGGGGAAGGGGGACGCCTAATGTTATTAAATAAGAAGAACATTAATAGAAAGTGATAAAAAATGTTACAAAGGTGTCCTTGCTCGCTTATGGAGTTTGAGATGGGGGTTGACTAAGTAGAGTGGATAAAATAAATGAAAGAATTGAGGAATATAGAAGTAGAATGGAGGAAAAGGAGACTCATTCGAAACATCCATATTAATCAGACTACACGAGCAAGGGTCACAGACGGAGAATTGGAATGGATAGTGATAGGTAGGGGAATAAGGCAGGATTGCCAGGTATCACCCCTTATTTTCCTCTCACAGTCTCATGAAATTATGGAAGCCATGGAAAGAGCTTTAAATAAAGTTGAGTGCATGCAGGGAGCTTATTATGTCAGCCAAAGTTACGGATGATGGAGTTTAGTTAGCCCGTTATTCAGTGAATGTATCAGTTGTTGAGCACTTTAAAGCACCGATATTTGAAGTTAGAGGTGAAGATACAATTTTACAAAACAAAAACCAATGAGAAATACGATTCATTTTGGACGAGATGAATGGGAGAACATGTATATAAACACACATATGATTATATATACGTATATGTACAAGTATATATATATATATATGTGTGTGTATATATATGTATGTATGTATACATATGTATACCAAACATATGTATGTATGAATATATATATATATATATATATATATATATATATATATATATATATATATATATATATATATATGTATATATATTGATTATATGGAAACACTCACACGAGCAGTATAATTTTGGGACGGCACAATCGAACACCAATAAAATAGTAACACTTAAAAGGACACTCATACGGTAAATTGTTTAAGCTTTCGGCCTTCTCCGAGGTCTTCTTCAAGTAAGACTGAAAATATCTATAATTTCAGTCTTACTTGAAGAAGGCCTCTCAGAGGGCCGAAAGCTCAAACAATTTACCGTGTGAGTGTTCTTTTAAATGTTGCTATTCTTTTCTACTTGTGTTATATTGTGTCATCCCATTATATATATATATATATATATATATATATATATATATATATATATATATATATATATATATATATACACATACATTAACATACACATATATATCCATACATAATGTATATATATAATAATGGTGGAATATGGGTCAACTGATTTCAGGAATGAAGACTCTACGAGTATATAATATACTCTACGCATGTAACCTAATCTACGAGGTATCTCATAATAAGGAAATATAAGGCAAACGCAGTTCAGGCTGGGTGGAAGTGCTTTCTAAACCAAGAGAAACGAGTAATTAATGGTATAGCGATGGATTGTAAAACCCACTTTTAAACGGGAGCTTATGTATAATGACGCGGAATATACATGGAACGAAATTATGTAGGATTTTTGAAAAAATCTCTGGGCTTTTAGCCACTTATATGAGGACGCATTTTGAGAATTAACATGTATCCCTTTTAAATTTTAAATGGATAAAGGAAGAGGAAGAGATAGCGTGAGGTATGTTAACGTGAAAGGACCAGAAATCACTATAATAACAGTTATACTGCCCTGAACGAGAGATTTATATCCACCACCTAAACCTCAATTGTCACTTGACTTTGCAATGCTTCGGGATTTTTGGCCAAGGAATGCAGGATTCATATTTTTTGCATCGTAATGTAAGGTGAATTGATTAGTTTTCAAGATTGTACCCGGTGTGAAAAAATGTTCCTATTCGGATTAGAATTAGAATTATTACTATTACAAAACGAAAATTAATATTGTATTCATACATTTTTGAGTCCCCACCAACAACGGTAGTCATTTTTTCATGCCGCAGCGCAGGATGAAGCGGAAAAATAACACTCATATGAGAGCGTAGTTTTGATTTAAGGACACAAAAGTAGTGATCAAAAGCTGAAGAACAAGCTACATCAATGGATTTTGAAGTTTCAATTGGCGCTAATCTTGTACTTTCTATGTCAAACTATCTTGAAAAATGGCACGAGACTCAATAAAGTATGAAAGTGTATCACTGACAGCGATGAAAACATGCGAAAATAGAATGTTCTTTAAAAAACCAAGACGCAATTTTTAGACAGGCGCTGCAATTTGGTGGCGGTAATAACAATAGAGTTGAATTTACCGAATTGAAATAATTAATCTATAATAAATAACATCGAATATCTTCAAAACGCCCGCGTAATCAACTGCTATTTCATTGAACATATAATTTATTTGTTTTTCAAAGTGTATACCTGGGACACAATTTATATTTTAAAACATAAATTCATCTCTCTAGGTTTAATGGAGTAAATAATGTGATAAGTTGCCAAATTCCTCTTCAAATAAGTTACTATTGATGACAACACGGGAAATGGTTCACTTAGGGGTATCCATATTCCATTAAAAAAATTAAGTAGTGTAAATCTGTGGGGTAAAATATTTTATTAGGTGGGATAAATTTTAAATGTATTCGTTACTAAACTTTGGTTTAGTATTGATGACTGCAAAAATTGTAATTTTCCACTGAACAAAAGGATTTGTTTTAAAACGGGCTTTGATGTACTACATGAACTTCTGAGTTCAGGTTTCCATCGTTGACGGAACAGTGGAATAGTGAACTATTATTTGCCATGAATCGTTCAGGTCTCCTGACCTGAAGATGATTCAATACATCGAAACCTCGTCTGAAATAAACCGTTCAAAGAGTGAAAAATGTCATTTATTTTGCCCAATAATATATTCTTATTCCACCAAATCATGCATGGAACTACACAATTGTTCCCCAATACCACTCAATCCTGAAAGTCACGTCCAAAGAACAAAAAATGTTTAAATTGAACTGCTTTTGGGTTGCTTTGGCTCACTGATTTAAGCCTGCCACTCCACTTGGAGTCACGACAATAAAATTTCAGATCTGGAGCACGTGCAGAGGAGTTAGAGCGCTGCATGTAACCGTCGATCGGAGGGAGGATTTGCATAAAACATCATCTCCCCACATTAACCCACGTCATCCGGGGATCGAGTTGGTACGGTAACTGGTGTAACGGTTTTCCACCCCATGTGTCTGGGTTTATTTAACAGCGGTGGTAGGATTTTCAGAGGCATCTCCGACCCCTAATTCACTAGTGTCATATGGAAAACATTTAAAGTGGAGCACGGTGTCCGTTAAATAGAACGTTAAGTTGTGTGACCCCTTGAGGTCTATCGTTAAGAGTATGCGAATGCCGACACCCTAGGTTTCTCTCCACCCTTATCTGAAAATCTACCTCTACAATATTTCCCATCTGTCCCTAATGGCGCAAATGACCCCACCTGTCGGTCGCCTCCTCTATTAAAATATATATTCGCCCGAATATACTTTCCCTTCCCTATTTATATATATATTTTTCGCCCCCACTCACCTGAGGTGATTCCTGGGTACGTTCTGCACGTCCTTGAACACCATATGCAACCTCACCGTCTCCGAGTGGGTGTCCGTGCGGATGATCCACGCCTGCTTGTCCCGGTCGTAGCACTGGCTGGAGCAGGGGCCGGCAGAGGTCCCAGCGCCCCCGGGCGGTGAGTTGGCGTTGGAGAGGAGGCCGTGATGGGTGGCGGAGGGCGACGATGGGGAAGCGGCCCCCCCGAGGATCCCCGAGGGGGCACACGAGGTGAGCGGTGAGGCGGCGATCGAGTAGGACGACGCGGACGGGGAGACCGGCCTCAGGGTGTTGCCGATGGACGTGGCTGCGTGATGAGGAGAAGGAAGGAAGATAGTCATTGCGAGCAGAAACTATGGATTCAAAATGCCGCAAATTATTCGTTATCATTCTTAATTGTCTCCTGTGCATATATGCATTTTAATTCCGCTCCTCTGGGGTTTAGCTGCGAGTGACAGATTTCACCGGAATGCCTTAAAATGAAGGCGGATTAGAGCAGAAAGTTAAAGCCTTCCAACGGCGAAGTTCAACGCTGACCTAATTGACGAAACAATCAGAAACTCATTCTCTCCGAGAATTAAAATAAATAAACCATGTAATTATAATCCCTTTGCAGAAACTCCATCGACCTCCTGAATTGGTGGGATATCATCACGAATGTAAATCTTGTCAATCGTTTATTTCTCAAGAAAAAAAATAGGCCATCTCCTTCTTTCTAAATTAATTCTCTCTCTTCATTTTCTTCAGAAAGTAGTTGAATCATTTCTAAGAAGGACGATCGCAAAAACTCCCTTCTGCGGTGGCCCTACGTCGTCGATGGCACGAAAAAATTGCAAAGATACTTTACAAGATTACACAGCTTAAAATTAGGATGAGCGTCATTTAAATTAGGAAATTTCGATCATAGTGCGCAATAACTTTTGCCTTAACTTCTTTTACGATCAATTCAAATTAAATTTACTCGAACAGAAGAAAAATTGAGACATATTAGTTTTAGAATACATAATAGTTCAATGTTTCAAGTGTTTTGTAATAACTTTTTATATCTCATAAATCACTGTTCATCAAATTTACTCGTAAATATTGTTGAATGAAGACTAATTGCGACTGTATTCTCAGTAAGGTAAACGATAAAAGCCCTTGATCTGGGAATTATCAACTTCCGTTCAACAAATTTATGATCATACATTCGAAATATCCATTACTCGTTATTAAATCATGCACACATGTATTTAGTCATACCGGAGTATTTTTTATCCATGCCGCCAAGTCACTTGTTTGTCCATTTCTACTTCGAGTAATTCATTTCCAGATTGAAATGGATGGTTTCCGAACTTTCACTCTGAAAACGGTAGCATGAGATTTGTATGCCGCGATGGAACTACTGAAGCGTACGGATGTATGATTAATGAGATATGCAACCAGTGTTGTCATAACAACGCCTTTTGGCTTAAACCAAGCGCTTTTTCCTCAACCTAGCTCTTTAAACATGAACCTAGTAAAAATAGCTAGATGAGCAACTGATGCTTCAATATTGCAGCTACATCAAAACCTAGAAAGAGGATTACTCTTCGAACTTACTCTGTAGTGCACGTCTCCAATAGTGGACTGATCGAAACAATTTATCTTCAACATTCTTCCTCTAAGTTGAGAAATAAATGGAGGTAATATGTTAAGGGTAGACTTGGATTAACTGCGTTTAACTTGGATTAAAACGTTGCACGGTTTACACGGAATAGTAATGTTTTACTGTCAAAAACGTGATCCTGTATATCAGAAATTACTATTATTATTCTTGGTGTTCTATCGTTCATGGTAGGTTGAACAACGACTAATCTCTATACCTCTATTAATAAAATGCAACATGAAACTACAATACACCCTTCTCCAATTCCGCATACATATGTATTTCCTTACTTCCGTCTAATATGCCTATACTTTTCCTCCCCTTTCCCTACATTGCTAGAGTCCTCCCTTCTTTGACAGTCTTCAATATCTCACCACATTTAAAATGCTTCGCATCAACTCTTCCTAGCTCCTTTGAATTTCTACCAAAAATTTACTCTCATCCCAACTATGCATATCACTTTTTCCTTTGTTTTCTTTTCTATACATATTTAACCTTTACTATTCACACCCACATTTCAAAAGCCCCCAATCCACGCTTATCATCTTGAGTCAACAATCATGTTTCTGTATCGTTCAAAAACGCTGCATTCCAAAGTTTTAACGAGTCTATTCTTAACATCCTTACTCAACGTCCCTGTGATCAATTACTTCCTACTTGAGATAATTTCTTTCTCTAACATAGTTCTTCTCCTGATGCCCGTATTAGTTTTACCATCTCGTTCATAAGCTCTGCCAAGGTAACTAAACTGCTCCACATGCTCTAGTTTTTGCTCTTCCATTTTCACATTTAACTTCCTCTTTCTCGAAAGCCGCATAATATCTGCTTTGCATATATTAATATTCCTCCTGTACCTATCGTACTAATTTTCTAATGCGCTCAGCAATGCTTGTTATCCCTTGGCAGGCTGGCTAAATTATGCTTGGTCATCCTCAAAGCTAACTGATTTTACCAATTCCCCTCCAAATTTAATTCCAATCACCAGTTCATATTGTGCTATTATAACTATTTCCTCCACATGTAAGTCGAATAGCTCGGGTAATAATGAGCCCCTATCTTAGCCCTTTTCCTAAAGCTATTTACCGTTCGTACCTGAGCAGTTTAAAACATCTACAACTTGCGGATAAGTCGCCTACCCCTCCAATACCCCTTGTAATCCTATTTTCCGCAATACATTAATTAATTCTACTCAATATACTAAATGAAATGCCTTATTCTCGGAGTATAAGAAAAACACTAGTACAAACTGATTGCAGCGAGGCTATAAAGTATGAAAGTAATAATCACATAGGGTCATGGTATCATGTTATTTGGCACTTATCATTAATTGGTAAAAGTTAGGTATGTATTATTGTTATAAAATTATTTGTAATTATATATTAAATTATTATATTATTAAAAAATTATAATGTAAATAAAAAATAGGTTATTATTAAAATCTCACGAAATTTATTAAAATATCATTTATATAAGACATTAAAAAATACTTCAGTCGTAATGACAGTTTTAAGGTAAAGGTATTTAATATGATATTATTGAGAAAAAAAACCATCAGGAGTTGAGGTGATAACATAAAATAACACACAAATATGGATCCACTGAAAATGTAGTAAACGTTTGAAATAAAACAGACAATGGTTTCCCTTGAAGATTAATTTTAACTCTTCGTCCAAAATATAGTTCACGCTCTCGGGAGTAATTTAGCGCAAGCTCTATTCACTTCAGCCACTTTTGGCACCCGTTCAATTGAAAAAATATGCTCCATTGCCCTTTGAATGAATTTATGTAAAACAAAAAATGGCATATGACCAAAAAAGAGCTTAAATAAAAACATTCTATCGTTTGAATATATTTGATGAACTGAATACGTGAAAATCAAGACTTGCTCGCTTCACAAGATAAAATGTATGAGTGGTTTGGCTTCAAATACGCCCAGTTGTAAACAAAGGTGCGTGGTTGTCAGTTTCCCCTTATCTAGCAGAAAGAAGAATGAACGACTCGGGGACGTGGAAGAAATCGGTCAAATGCAATGGCCGCTTCAGGTGAAATGGCCCACGCTCACAGAGTGCACACTGACGGGAAAGTAACAATATTGTTTTTTTTCCACTTCTCGCGAAAGGAAACGTATTTCCAAAGAAAGAATTTCGCTCCAACAGCTTTGCTTTGTTTCAAATGTTGTTCTTTAATCAAAGAGATTACTACGTACGGAACGTCAAGGTACTACTAAAAGAATGACTGAGTATTCAATCCTAGATAGTAAATGTTCTTTGTTCGTAATGAACCACGGCTGTCATTATCAGACAGCGGACGGAAAAAAGGGTAGGATGGGCGAGAAAAAGACGCAAAAAAAAGATAATCTTGAAGGCTGTGAAACGAATGCGCAGCTAAGCTCTCCGAGAATTTTAAAATGTCAATTGAAACGCTTCCAGTTTGGATAAATGTTTTCATGGGTTTAGTTACCCTATCTCAAAGAAGGTGCCAGGAAATAGGAATCATTATTTCGTTGGAATGTTTCTTCAAGGATACTGAAAAATTTGTTTTTGGTGTGATAAATGGGCTGATGACCGATTTGAGCTTGAAAATTGTATTGATAGCATTAAAATGCCCATAAAGTTATTATACTGACCTCATTGAACAATCACATCCTCAGGAAAATTTTTACCATTAAGACCGGGAATTTGATAATGATTAATTATAATTATTGCTGAATGTTATTCAGTTTATTATAGTACCTAGTAATCTAACGGCTTAGGGTAGATTTTTCATGGACACTGGGTATACACACTGCTGTAGTCTTAAGCTCAAACTAACCAAGCCTGCCGTTCTTAGACCCCAAATATTACAGCTACTCATTTTTTAGCTGTGCATACATTCTATCTCCCTTAGTTCCATCCAGAATGCCAATTTTTTTACTCCCTCTACTTCTCTTTTCCAGCATTCTACCCTCTTTTACCATCTTTTATCAGCATCCCATTGCCTCACAGTATCAAATCATTACGAAATAAGTCTGATAACTGGACTGAGATTTTAATAAATAAAAGAATACTTATAAAGAATAGGGTAGAGATCGAGTTTTTATGAGATCGCATTACACTATTTATTTATTTTGCATTAGCCCGAAAATAGCACTTCGGCCTTTTCATCTGACTTTGAATAATGATATAACAACTAGACAATTACTTATATCCAAGCCGTAAGAGGAAAGGAAAAACCTCCTAGGCGGGAATCAAACGCGCGACCTCTGGGTAGGTAGATGAGGACATTACCCCGCCGCCACCGGGGTCGGCGAGGTATTAACTTATATAAAACAAATCAAGTTCACGTGTAAATGCAACCCCAATGCCTGAAAAGGTGAAGGACCCGTTGTCTTCGTGTTGGCCATAGAACGCGATACCCATAGAGGAAATATATTTGGCTCTTATGACGTTATGTAAATTTGACTAAAAATAATTTCACTATGACTGCGTTCAACATCATTCACAGTGAAATATTAAAATGAACTGCGGCATTGCAATTTTCCACTGCAAAAGTAATTGGTAACTAACCGATTTCCAGCTTTAACCTTGAAATATCTAGGATCAACAAAATTTACATTTTTTACTTGAATAAAATGAATATTGGGGAAATGTGACGAAAAGGTTAAAGAGTAATGTTATCTTTCACTGAATAGGCCTCGTTTGGAATAGTTGCATGCTTTTAGTACATGGGATTCTCATAAAATTGGATTGATTGCCCAATGACAAGTAGATCGCGTGCAGCGTAGAGGAGCTAGATTTGTAAAACGTTGTCATGATAAACTTAGTACCGTATCAAAATTATTAGTGGAGCTAGGTTGGGATTCACTCACGGAGTGGAAGTTAAATTAAGAACTAAATCTTTTGAATTAATCGGAAGAATGTCTCTTTAGAAAATGTTATTAACCCGATCGTATTTGGGTAGAAGAGATCATGTAATGAAATTAGAAAGGTTAAGTGTAGGACAGATAAATTTAAGATATCATTTTCGTACGAACGATAAGGGATCAGAATAACGATATCCGACCGCACCAGGGGGAAAAATTATTGTGTCAAAAGTAGTCTGGTCGTTTATCACCCCTTTCCACACATCCAAGTGGTGGTACCATGACAGTAGGTATACATGTAATACAACCATGGGTATCTGCGGAAATCATCTCTGCTGTCCAATAAACTGTTGACTAGAAAACTACAAATTCACTCCTTATTTTAACCTGGGACGTTTCTACAAAATATGGTAGTGGATATTATATTTTTACTCAGCAATAAAACTCGTAAAACGATCTATCTCACTCTAACAATGAAAAGAGCGGGAATTTGGTTCCAGGAAAGGACAGATATTCAAGTTTGTTACCCGCCGGAATATTCGTGTTGTTCGCTAAGGACGAATCATTTACGCAATATTGTACGCGCGCTCTTCCACCAAATTCGCTCTTTGCCTGGAAATTTTGAACCACAGCACACGATATAAAATTTTTATTTCTGAAACTGCTAAAAATGAAATACTTGCCAAGTGTTCGTTATAGAAATTTCGAGTCACTAGCGGCAATTTTTCGCTCTGTGGTTCTTTACGTGGGTGGATTTCCGACCGAGCACCCACAGGCAGGAGGGGTCCAGGTGCATGGTCTCTTTCAAGTGGGCTAGAGGGGGGGGGACGAGGATTGACGAATCATTTTATTTCATCCTTCCAACTTCAAACGCGCTAGTGAATGCGCCGAAATACCTAAAAATCCGTCTAGACTATTTGAATACCCGAAAAATTCTAAAAACGCTTCGCAGTTTATTTCTCTCTTTGAATTCGCCGTGGGTAAATATTTTGATAGGTCAAAATGATCAAATACAGTTCTGATAGCAGTGTACATGCTTAGCTCATCGTAGATTTTATATAATAAAATTTCTGAATTTGTTTGCCTCTGAGGTTCAGAAATATTTTGAATTTCCGGAAATCATGCAGTCGGATGGTAAATAAAAATAATTACCACGAAAGCTGATACATATTAATTTTGCCTTATACGTCATACTAACATTTGGTAACCATAACACATAATATGGGATGCACCCGAGAGAGCTACCAAAGTGTGCATTGAGGGAATTGAAAAGAATACCTCCATCCATGATTGATGGGAAGTTAAAGGGACGAGAAAGTACGGTGAGGTGGGCATCACAACTGCAGTAAACATTACGGCTCCTGCGTTCGTGAAAATATTGAAATGAGGTGAACATTAAGATGAGGAATGAATGTCAGAAAAAAAATGCATCATTAGTTCTGAGCTTATACGTAGTCTGTACAATAAATTCGCGAACTGGTGCAGTCTGGCGGCCATGACGTGGACTATAGCCCCACCCACTAGCGGCGCTAGTTGCCTGAGACCCAATGAGCCGTCTTTGCTTGGCGGATCGTCGAGCTGTGCGCATCGACGAATCAACATCACGTTTTTTGGTGAATTGGGGTAAAAGTTATGTTGACATTACTGAAGTGTTAACAGCTGTTTACGGTGATAATGCTCTGAAGAATGCTCTCGTACGTGATTTAATTCATCTAACTTCGAAAAGAATGATTATTTGAATTTTTACGAGTCTTTAATTCATATTGAGTGGTCGCACTTGGAGATTATCTTGGTAATGCACAAGGAAGAATCAAATAACTTTGCAATCCCACAGGATAGCATTTTCTCTCTTCAGGATGAAAAGACGAGGTACGGGAGGCGGATGTCTTTCATTCTCTTAAAATTCAACTTGCTCTCATAAATCCTCTAAACTTTTCATAAGCTTTATTACCCATAGATGTTGTATCACTAATTCTTATTTCTTCAGCGCAGCCTCCATTCCAAGTTACTATGCTTAAAAAATACTGAAATTATTCCTCTTGCTCAACAGTTTTCCTCGTTTGGAAATGTTGAATGTTGCTTCACCTAATATCTTTTTGTCTTCCCCACATTTATGTTGATACCGAATTCTTGCAATACCCTTACAATACTCAAATGAATAAATATTTAGTTTAACCAATAAGAAATGAGCACACGAGACATGAAATACATAGCTTAAACTTTAAGCAAGCATTTCACAAGGACGCACGTAATTACAACAGGAATCAAGAACAGGTAAAACAAATATCATCATTATTCACTACGGTGTAAACAATTAGGTACTAATTGCAAGAGTAGTCTGTTGATTGAGGATATTAATTATGATTAAGGAGCCTTTGAGTAAACCTGGCCCTTCGATACGGTTTACACACGATAACTAGGTTAAGACTCAAATCTATTGACAAAATGCAATATTTATGAGGGTCCCAGTTTCTTGACTCCCAAAAATCATCAAACCTTTACAATAGATTGTTTGAGCCTGAGCTCATCAGAATATTTTGCTTGATGATATAGTTATTGTATGCTTAAACTGATTGGATGATTGATTGATGGTACCACGAAAGGACTACCGTTCGCCACGAGGAACGGCTCCTTTCCTCCCCCCCCCCTTCCCTCCAGAACTCGATCGGGGGTGTGGGTGGACACTCACGTATTCCGGGCGAGAGCAGCCCTCCGGAGAGACCGGCCGCAGCGATCGCCACCTCGCTCAGCGTCCTCGCCTCTATCATCTCGAGGCGTACCCTCAGGAGAGCTCCACCGCCTCCACCGCGGCGGGACACGAGGTCGGAGATTCGGGCCCTGGGGTGCCAGCCCAGGCCGCGGCCCTCCGCGTCCGAGTGATCCTCCACGGGCCCCGAGTCAAGCCGCCGGTCCCCCTCCCCCAGGGACAAGCTGTAGCGGAGGCGGCATTGGTGGTCGAAGCCTGAGGGGATGAGGGAAGGAAATATAAGGAGATATTACCACCCTCCCCTTGAGGAGTAGCCGACGAACTCGACTCGAACGATGGGATCACTTCGGTGATGGGTATTTCATCACTATTTTCAAGAAGATTTTCACGAATTTGTTATTTCAAGGATCGTCCAAAGCTTGAGTGAAGACGATATTATGGGTTAAAGAATACTTCTGTGTGAACAGGAAGCATTGAATTAAAAAAATATCAATAAAAATCTCTCAAATACGAATTTTTAATGATCATAAAAATCCAATGAGTCCACAAACTATTACCAACTCTTTTAATGTCATAACTCAAAAAACAATTCTTAAATATAAATGGTCACCAATAAGTTAACAAAATTTCCCAAAAAACCTTAAAAAATTCAATTTTTTACGTTTAGAACCTCTTTTTTTCATGGCTTACAGGAAAGCATAGGTCATATAGATATTGTAGTTATCCGTGGAATGCACTAAACACATCTCACCCAATCTTTGGCAAATTTCTCATAGAACATTTAACTATCTTCCTGGAATAACCCTGTAAGTTTGTGGATTATTTAACTTACATGGGCATATGGAAGACCTGTTCAGAAGTTTTCCTACCAAATTTCATGCTTACATTAGTGTGATTTTCAAAAAATAGACTCTCGCAAAAATGCATGCTCAAGAGATATTAAGGGCATTTTGAGAAACTCAAGTATCTAAAAAAGCACAATATGAAAGGCCAAACTTCGCACTTATATCCATTTGTTGCCTTAAAATTTGCTTCTTGATTACAACCGGAAGTTAGCAGAGCTATTTATTTCTTCAATTCTCAAAGATACTACCGTTGCATTAATTTATATAAAAACACATATATCTTTACAAATGAATTCCTCTCATATCTCCGATTTCCTTGTCACTTTGTTCTTGTGAATGAGAGCATCACATTCCAAAGTGAAATCAGTTTAACCTTTCTGGTAGATTTGAATTTGAGCCTCGTCCGAAATTAGATTTCAACTACGAAATAACTGAGGCCGTAGACGTATGGCACATTGGACTCGAGAAATGACCCTTTGGCCACTTATTACCGCACGGAACTGATCGGTGCAAAGCACATTGTAAGGTCAGATATGCTATTGGTTCGCGATCAACGAGAGAGACAAATTTCGCAATGATTCCAGATGCTATGCCCATTTGTGTTGAGGCTCTGATGTCATTTTGAGTAGCCGGCTGCGAGCACTATCCACGTTACCTTGTCTGTCTTTTCCGAATGTCTCTTTGCTTCAGATGGGTTGCAATTTCACCGTACTTGGCCTACATTTTTCGACAGAGAAAACGGAAAGATTGCTGTTGAGGACGTTTTCAATAGCATCGAAACATATGTATTTCTTCCCCGGACTAAACGATAATTCGTTTAACTAAAATTAATGGAATTTCGCAACTCTCATTTAGGCTTCCTAAAGGGGGATTTTTGCAATATTATAACAGTTTTTAACGCTCTAGGAATCAATGAAATGGAGTAAAACCTACCCAAGACTGAATTTATCTCCCATGGTGTTGACCGGCGTAATCGTATCTATGTGGAATTCGAATTCAAAGTATTTAATTTGCTTTTTACATTAAAATATACATCTTTGCTGCGTTTATAATCGGCAATAGTATCTTCGGGGAGCTGGTGCGTAGGTAAAATTCTTTCTAAAAGAGAAAAACTTGATCAAAGTATTATGTCGTTAAAGTCATTTATATCGAGTTTGATTATTTTTACTGAAAAATGATTTGTCTTTCTGGAGATCCTTTACTGTATTATTTTGGAAATTGGAAACCTAAATTGAAAAAGTTTGATCAGCTGTGAAATAAGTGATACTCTTGGTTACTTTCTATGAACGGTTGAAGGAGTACCAAATCTAGTGGGGCGGGGGGGATAATATCAAGAAATTATTTTATGTATCTCATGTGGATTTTTGAACCGCATAGAAATCACTAAATTTATGAAATTACCGGGTAAGATACCGGGGTCATATGCAGTTACACCATGCGCTTCTAAAAGAACTTTGGACTCCATTAGTTTGGAAAAGGATTTCTGTCAAAGTTGCTAAGAATATCCAACGTAAAAGCATAGAGGGTAGCAATAAGGAAGACTCGGAAAAGTCATTTTCTATAGCTTCCGGACTCGAAGAAATTGGTGCAAGCAGATTGAACAGGGTATCAAAGGAATCAATCCCGTCTGACACACACTATTGTGGCTCGCGGGGGCAGAAGGGGAATTGATGGAAAAATTAAATTGAAAGCTCTCGTTTCCAGTTGCGCCTTCCTGACGTCCCCCTTTTGATAGATACACGACCGCCCGAGTAAGTGATCGGAGAAGAGAAATTCAGTCAAAGAACGTGGTCCGGGATCAAGGAAATAGCCTTATAACGAGGTAAGATTACGATATCCGACCTTACTGCTTTAGTACATCAATGACGAGTCTTGCATATCTCGATAACGTAGTAGAAAGAACAATAACGGAGGCATTACGAGAGTACACGGTCGGTTTTAGTTATCAAATGATTCATTTCTTGAGTTATTATTTTTAAGGTCCAAACTATTATAAACAGAGTCAAAATGTATTGAAGTTGACCAATTTTTTTAGAAAATACGATTGGAATAGCCACTCTGCGTTGGGTATCATCGCTCCCACGAATTGAAACACCTGTAAAAATATTCCTCTTGAATCAGTGGGGTCGATGCGTGCCAAACAAGCTTTCAGAATGGTATTATATATAACAAGATGTAGATACGACATTGCATAATTCTAGGTAACGAGCTCCAAAAGACAGCATTTAATTAAACAAAATCATACAAAAGAATATTTTATTTATTATTAGGAATAACGCGCAGGCCCAGTCAGGTGTTATTAAGATGTACATACGGACATTCCAGAGCGCGAATGTGATTCCCATAGATGTAGATTGTATTTATGGCGTTTTTTTTTAAATGAAATTTTACAGCGACGCCGTTGCGGCTAAAGTGATTCGCATTTACAGTCCTACCCCGCCCCTACCCAAAAAATGGACAAAAAGAAACAGGGACAAAAGAGAAGGGAGTGAAAACGGACTTCAGTTTGCTCGCACCGTGGCTGTCACGGCGTTTCACCCTCCCCCCTTAACGCGGCCCGCTCCTCTCGTTTTCGAATGAAAGGAAAATGGTAGGGAAGAGGTGTGGGGGGAGGGGTGGAGGAAGGGGATGTGTGCTAACTTTCCACCTTCCCCCAATCCTCCATCCCCGCGGCAGTCCAACAGTCCAACCCTGGGAACCCTTCAATCCCCTTTCCGAAGGGAAAACCTGAGGTCCAGCCCGGGCTTCACTTCCCCCCCTCCCTCGTCCATTAGTCTTTCTCTCCATTTATTACGGCTATCATTTATCGCTCCGTCAAACCCGCGTCGACTCACAAGGGAGAGAAGAATGGGACGGGGTGTGTATGAGAGCGAGGGAGTGTGAGAGGGACGATGATGTCACATTCCTGGAACAGTGGAACAAAAACATCATGTTTTTCCCAATATCGGGAGCTGTGTTTACATCGATGTCAGACTCGATACAAAAGAAGGGCGGGAGAAAAACCACCGACGCGATTGATTCAACCGTGCTCACCGTGAGTCGTTCCCTGTTCCTCGCTCGCTTCCCTGCCTCCCTTTCCCAACCCATCCGCCGCGGTGCTTTGTTGATTCTCGAGAAATACATGAAACTTGAAATATCTATTGAGCGCGTCGGGGCAATTGACAGTGGGTTGATTTATTGGGAGAAAGTAGCTCAGTCCTTGAAATATTAAATTCCTTGCTTTCCCTTCTCGGAGGAAGGAGGTGAAAAAAACACATTTGCGGAGTCTGCGGAGGGGCACTTAAAGGAAGTTGAATTTTATTTATTGAATGGCTGCCGATACCTCCTGAAACACTTGTGGCAAAGATTAAATTTTTTTGGCTTCCACGATTCAACTTTCCCACGTCACCTAGCACACGAAGGGCTACCATTGGCCGCCGAAGATTTACAATTCCCCAGGACACGGAAATTACAGCATTCCTTCGAATAAATTCTCATGGGTGACAGAAAAGAGATCTTATAACGGCATAGAACAGCACTAATGCCAACCGATTTACTTAAACGTGATTTATAGAATGGAAGCATATGCTCAAAAAGTATTCTTTTATAATAAGGTTTTTTTTAAGGCACAATTGACCTCAGTGGAACGAAATGAAATGGCATGTTTGACATTCTGACCTTTAAATGGCCGTCGTACTATTAAGAATCGTTAGGTGAAATAATTTTTGAATTCAAGGCTCTACTTTAATTTGTTATCATGACTATAAATCCCATTATAAGTTAAAAGGAGCATACATGCGTACACACCAAATTACTCAGTGTAAGTTAAGAGATACTGCATGTGAAAATTAATAAAAGCAGCGCGGAAACCGAGAAATGTGAAAATCGAGGCGTTGTTTGGAATTGGAAGAAAAATAAATATCTGAAAAATCTTTAAATTTTTATGAATTTGTTTATGATAATAGTTCTGAAACGAAAGAGGTAAAGCTACAATTTTACAGTCTCCTAGCATCAATAATTGTAGACCAATACAAATATATCAGCAATGATACGACTGGCGGAGTCTAAAATAGATTTAAGAAATCTGGTCTCAATTTTTTTTTGCAATTAGGAAAAATGAAAATAAAGGAAAGTGAACTCTGATAATATCCTTGATGAGAAAGGAAAACATGAAAAGTTAACATAAGTTAAAGTGTAAATAAAATTAACGATTGTTTTATTATTGATATTCATTCTTATATGTCACCATCCAACTTGAAATGATTCCTTAGATTAAAAAGAATTATTATTTCGTTCATGAAGTGGCATACTTGAACATCCATGTGATAAATTCAGTAAGGGAATGCTATATTACAATTGATCTATGAATAAATTTTGGAAGTGATAGTGATACAGTTATTGATTTTTCATTTAGAATGATAGCATGTTCGTAAAAATTCACGTCTTCCATATCCTAACAAAATTTTCATTTCCACGATTTCGGGACGTATTCGTCCTCCGTTTCTCTAATCTCATATCCACTGAACGTTCGCGGCGAATAGAAGACAAGAGAATTAAGGATTCCTGCAGAGGAAGGATTCTATTAATGGAGGAATTTTAGCCGCAGCGCGAGAAAAATATTTAAATCATAAATAATGAGAATGGAACCAAAAAATCAAGTGTTCGCGGTGATCTCTTAACCCGCCTGGTGGGGAACGGTGAGGGAAAGGGAGGGGCGGGTTTTGTCCATCCATCTTTGCGGGCAGATTGGAGACCAAAACTAAAAGGCACCATTTCAGTGAGTATAAATCAAGGGCCAAAATGAAGGGATAATGATCATGACACGAGTTTGAAGACACGCCTACTCGAAAATTTTGTGAAAATATGCCCAAAATAAGTCAAGCCTTCGAGGCATTTACCCGTCCTCGTATTTCTATGGAATTTGGACGGGGTTGAACCAGGCCTCTCAAATAAAATGTTATAAATATTCATTTTACTTCACGGGTTTGGTGGAAGGATAGCTGATCAGAAGCTCGTGGTTTTAATCCCGTCGTGGGATAGGATGTAGAATTGTGATCTATTCTAATATGCTGCACGGTAATTAAAGTGGGAAGTGTTCCATAATTCCAAGGCTGCAATCAAAATACCACTGCCCACCGCTGCCTCGAGTATACTATACTAGGCAAAGTCGGACTTCAATTTCAACTTGCACTGAGTTGCATTTTTTAATTCGCAAAGTAAATCTCGTCCCTAATACATGGAGATTAGGGAAAATTAATTTACTTTGAAGTACGGCCATTTAAGAAATTACTGTGGAGGGGTAGGAAGTGCTTTTGGATTTCAATCATATCACGCCCCGAAAATGTAACTCTTTCACCGCTGGATTTAATCTGCACACTCTAACCTACGTTGAGAGAAAATGGGTAAATTGCATTCGAATTCCCAAATAAAATGCACTGGGAAACTTTTGGCATGCATATGACGGTGACGGTTATAATCTCTTTTTTAGAAATCACAAAAACTGTTTGCACACAAAAAAAGATTCTTAGTGGCAATTTTCAGTGTTTGCCTCTCATATTTCACGAATTTGTTTTTGGTCCAAATGAGATGATACTTTCGAAAGAGCTACCGGAATTTAGTTTTATGAATACAGAGCCGAATAAAACAAAATTCATCAATTACTCATCACGTCCAAATCTGCATTTCATTGAAATGATTCCCATTTCCTTGGAAAATAAAATTCGTCCTTGTTTTTTTATGACAGGCGAACTTTTACTGTGCTGAATTTTATTGAACTAACTAACGTGAGGAGAAGATAAAACCGCCAGCAAAGTGGAGAACTTATCACTTTTTTTATATTCATCCGACTGACAATTTGAATCACTTGAGATGAGCTAATTTTTTAAAAAAGTTGGCTTTAAAATACATAATTATTTATAAATGGGAATTCAGGCCACGTTAATAAATAATATCTTTGGCTTTAAGGTATCTCATTGGCCTCATGGGGCTTATTTTGTTGGAATTATCAATTAAAAATGCATGTTAATTGCCGCTATTGCACCTGTCGTTTATAGTTACAGCCCTCGACGAGTGACATCAAGAGTCACAAAAAAATACTAGAAAGCTTATGACATGGAGTTAGTTGGTGGGGGGGAGGGAAATAGTAAATGAAAGTTTTAATATTAGCTGTAGTCGAACTTTGTAAATATTTCATTCGCGCTGAACACTGTGAAACACCGCTGAAAAATTAACTGAAGGCGCCAATTATATTGCCTAAAATACGCACCGTAATAACTAAAAAAACTTCAGCGCTTTGAGGTCAGGGAAAAACGTGTAAACATATTTATTCGGAACGTGCGACAAATTTAAGTAAGAAAACATTTATCACGACCGGCTTGTCTCCCACCCGCACTGAGTTCACGACGAGAGAATCGCGCCGTTCGATAAAAGTGCAAGTCCTTCTCTCACCGGTGAGTCTGTTGAGGTAGACGGACATCCTTCCGGAGGAGGACCCGCCCCTCCGTCGCCCGCTCGTGCCGCGGCCCTCCTCGGCAGCCGGCGACCCATCCCCCGTCGGATACACGCACACGTTCCAGTCGAAGCCGCCGAACGTGAAATGGGCCGTCTCGTACTTAGTGAGCGACTGCTTCTTCCCGCGGCCCGCAGTTGTTTCCTCCCCAGACACGCCATCCGACGCCGAGCTGTTCTGGCCCGAACGGCGTGGCGAACTGTGACGGGACGAAGACCCCGGGCGGCCGCTCTCTGGCTGTGACGCCTGCTGCTGCTGGTGCTTGTGGTGCCTCTGGTGCTTGTGGTGGTGGTGGTTGGTGTGCTGGTTGGCCTCCGTGTCACTCTTGTTGCCGCCTCCGACGCCGAGGCCGAAGAACAGCGTCTGAGAGGAGAGACAACTTTAGGTACCCCCCTCTTTTGATGCTTCGTTAATTTTAAATGAAAGCATAGCGTAATGATGCCCGTGATTTATTCGAAAGAAACACAGCGAAAATATATACAGGGTTTAAAAAAATAAAACAATGGAATTAGTTGTTAATTATTTATTGAAAAAAAATATATATATATTTTTTTTCAATAAATATAAAGTATAAATAAAAAGTAAAATATAGGGTATATTGTAAAGTCTAAAGTTTATTAAAAAATATACAAATATTTTGAATCATAATTTCAATTAAAATTTTACTAATAGTATTCAAGATTTGACCGGGTAAATAGAGCTCTTTCTCTCTTGCTAAGCCAATTACCCGGGGTTCGAGCACCTTTAAAGTGGTCTGCAGTTCAAAGGCCCACAGAAGCTGATTTAAAGATAGGTATACGCATCCTCATGTCTGCAAAATAGTCAATATCAAATACATGCCCATATTCAACTCTCAAATCTGTACTGATTTCCGTTAAACCCACACAAAAGACAGCAATTATATGTCTCGTAATGAATTATATTTTTGATTGTCACCACAACACGATTTTCTACCGATTTGCATCATTTGATGGTTTTAAAAATAGCGGAAATATTAGCATTTACCGTTGTAATGATAAGCACATAAAGTAAAAGAGACAGAAAACTCCATTACGACACTTCAATGTTTTAGTCCCATGATTTTACCTCACTAAAAGCTATTTTATGTAGCGGAGCAATACGTGCACTCGCATCGCCTGGAAATGGAAAATGAAATTGGTGTCGTTTACATGACCCGTTGTTTATTTGATTACCATAATAACAATTAGAGTGAAACAATTACGATATTTAATTATTGTGTCTGTAGTGATTTCGTGAGCGTACCTATCACGTACACATGGTGTCTGAATTGACCAATAAATGGGCACAAAAAACGGCATTATGAAATAGCTCATGGAACTCCATGAGGTCATTTGGTAGAAAAAAGTAGAGTAAGTAAGTATTTATCATGAAAATGGCTTGATATTTCGTATTCTGTCCTACAAATTGGAACTTGCAGGTCTTTTTCCTTTTATTTATTTAGTAAACATATTTATTCCCTTTTATCAAGAATGTATTCAAGGTACAACGCGTATAACAATGCGCCTAAGAAATTCAATATTCCTATTCATAAAAATTTAAAAAGTTTCTCATCAAATAAAAGCAAATAACAATTGAATGTTTTAACGGAATTTAATTATAACTAAAGAATTCGTAATTTATCTGCCTAAATTACATTTCATCTAAAAATATCGTACTTTATTAGAAATCAATTCTTGGCAGCTTCGGAAATCTGCTTACCCTCGACTGGAAAAAATAACATGAGAAGCTTTATTGAATGTGAGACCATTACAATTAGGTGGTTACAATACCAGTACACGAGTAACATTTGGGCCAAAGTTCGTTTGTACATATTTCAATTACTAGAGAATACTTTGGTTATATAGTTCAGGGGAGGCGAATATTGGAAATGTCAGGAGAAGGAGAAGGCTCGATATGGGCTGAACTCTGGATAAGTTCAGAACCCGGCGCTTTGGCCACTTGCCTGCTTTTCAGGGATCATGAGAATAGCATCCGCCCCAAAGGGGAAACGGGGCGGGGCCGCATCGGCTTCCACGACGCATTATTTCGGGACGCTGCGTCACACGACGCTGCATGACGTTATCAACGTCCGGGTCAGGGTCCCATTTGCACTCATCGAGGGGCACCCCGGAATTGATGACATGGCGAGGAGTAAAACTACATGAATTCATTTCCACTCGCCTGAGCGAATCACTTACTCCTTCTTCCTTCTGGCGCCGCTCGGGTACGACTCCGGCACACGGGCGTTCTTTTCCGCAAATCCTCTCATTGGCCGTCCTCGGAGGGATTTCCACGGCAGTGCGGCGTAGCGTGGGGGTGCTAAGAGTCCACGGTGTCGTCAAACGGAAGGCTTCGTAATGGAGTGTGGAGGATAAACGAAGTTACTTCAAGGCGTAAAACGCGCGCTCTCGACCGTGTTGACGCGTCAAAGTGCGACACCCCTCCCCAAGGACCCCGATCCCCTCCCTGATCCCATTCCCCCTCCGTTCCTAGCTGGAAAACTTGACTCACGAACGGATTTGCGAGCGAGGGAGGGGGGGGGGAAGGTGGGCGACTGCTAATGGAGTAATGCACGAACCCGCCACCCTCGCCATTCCTGAATACTGAATAACATACCTTTTAAATCTCATCTCTCGCGTTGACGGTGCCGAATTTATAAGAACATTAGTCGCAACCAGCATGCAATAATTTCAGTCGTCGTCCATTAGCACCATACCGCCATATACTTTCAAAATGAGATACATAGCCGATGACAAAATGCGGAAATTTGTAAAAGTAACTTGTGTGGATATTTCAATTTCCACACTGAAAACGAAATGTCTTTTTTTATCGCCTCTTAGACACACTCGACACAAAGGTAACCGCACGCACTTCTCATTTATTTCTATCTCTTATTGTTATAATAAAATATAAACTATGAATACCATCGGTGTATATCAAATAATAATTTGATCATTTAATTTTAAATTTAAATATAAATTATTAACTTAACATTTAATTGTAAATTCATATATTACATCGATTGGATGAGTAACATCATACTATAGACCTTTCACCCAAACACTCTCGCTATTCATTATACGAATACTCATATACATACCTCAGCCACTCCCTCTATGAATTCCTTATCCTCACTCCAATCCTTTCTCTCGTAACTTCACTCTCCCTGCGACGTAGTCATATGAACTGGAGTCATGGAATTCCATTTTTGGTGCTAAACGATTTGGGGTCTAACTCATCCTAGGGATCACTGTACTAATATGGGGACCCTTACAGAAATGAAATATAGAATATGTCAACTTTGGGAACGGAAAATGGCGGATCGTTTTGCCCAATAATTTTTTAAAGCGGAGAATATTTTTATACTTATCCATAAGATGAATTGGTATCTAGCAAAATGGCATACCCTGCTGTCACACTCCACTTAGGCGAATTCTGGGCAATTTCTTTCTCTGATCAAAGGCCTTGAGGCACGAAATTTGGTAGGGTAACCGCCTTCCCATTCACAAGTAATAGATCGTAAAGTTTCTTAGTAGGCGCCAAGCAATGACTTATTTCCTAAGTTCTCGAAACATGTGACTCGGATAAAAATAAACCTGTGATCACAGCGTACATTTTTCCCGTCAAGAAAATCGATGAGAGTCAGATATTGATTTATGATGCAAATATTCCGGACTCGAAACGCAGGCACTGCGATGAGGGATTAAGGCCCGGACACGGAGTTGATCATAACGTACGTAATTAACTTACGGATCAATGAGATAAACTTATTTAAAAATAACGAGCAACAAGCAGAATGGGCCATCACCATTACATCTTGGAGACACGATAGAATACTAAAATCAACTATGCAAATGATACCAGTTAGAGAAAATGGGCATCTAAAAAATTAACTAACCTTTGAGATGTGTTTAAATAGAGCGAAATTGAAAATCCATCAAAGGAAATATGGAAGGCCACAAAGAATTTTTCTTGAACTTATTTTTTATTGTGTTAAAATTGTTTTTTTATCATATACAATTGAACATTTGAACACAAAAGAAATTTACAGATGATTTATATCACGGTCCATAGTAGTAAAAATGGAATATTATAAGTTGAGTACTCATTATGGCTCTATTTTAGAATACAAAAGTTAATCACGCTTTACCGAAGCTGAATTTTGGGAAGTGGTTGAACTGGGGAATAACAGTAAAACCACAAAACTTATCGAAAAAATAACTCTTGAAACTCGATCACTAACAAAATAATATGGAATTACATAAAATAGAATTTGAAGATGAATGGATCAATTTTTTATAAACCTAAGTCAAATATACTCTGCCTTACAAAGACATTGAAGGAAGGCGCCAAGCAATCTTAAGGGTATTTAGTTTGAGGGGTTGCGACTCCGGCAATAAAAAATGAGAGAAAGAAGACTGCAAAAGTAAGACTTGTTCTAAAGCAGTATTGATTCCATTTTTTACGAATAGTTTGCGAATTATGCAAGGCAAAAACAAATCTTTGAACTTCTTGTTCGTCATTTATATTTTTATTATATTACGGGACTTTGATTATTTCCTCGATAGTCAGGTGAAATTGCACGACTGATATATTTACACTCCAGCGTTGAGCCTTGTAATCCATGGTTGAGCCCTCCTCAGTCTCCAAGAGCTCCCATTCCAGGTTACGTAGTGATTGTCTGACGCCTTGGATTCTTTTATAACAGCATTTTACTAAGAGGAAAATTTTATTCTGAATTTCGGATCTGGATCCCATATTCCCAATATAAATTCGATGAAAGTTCAAACTAACGAAGTGAACTTTTGCCATCGCGTCAAAATTTTCAACCATGAGTTTAACTTACGTTATCTTTCTCAAGGTGTCACAGCGTTAGATTTGTTGACGAGCATGTGATTGTGAAACCTAAGCAATTTACATGGTCAGTAAGACGTATTCGAGAGTACGTGGTATTCTGAGTCTGTTGAGCGGGTGTATTGGCGCTATTTCACATAAAACTATAGACTATATTGTGTTTATGATTTCATTCTAGATCCCTTAGAGAGCATAATTTGTGAATGGAAAATACGCTAACTTGAGAGTAGTATTCGCAATACTTAAAGTCATCTACTTTTCTTAAAAGTCATACATCAATTGCGTTATGGTAATGATACAATGGGCACTACATAATACAATCCACATCAACTGGAATTATTTTATACAGTACAAATGGCCATCTACACAAGCAACGGGTTTAGAAATATTGTTTAAGCTTCCTTTTCTTGTTTGAACACCAAAATTGTTGGTGAATGAGATCGACAGTAATTTAACAGAAAATTCTTTGCAATCTCAATAAGTGCATTTGCCATGATGTTAGCTCATCCGAAAAGTGGAAAGCCACGTTTATTCTCGTAAATTTCCGTTTTATGCTGGCATATTGGCTTAGCATGACTCACCTTCTTCGATTCCCCATTTCCACTATCGCAGAGCATGCGTAGGAATTCTTGGTCATGAATCTGAAGTCCTGGAAATGAATTCCAGGCTTAAGGATCACTATAAAACAGATTTATTTCCTTTACGCTCCATTTAAAAAACGAGTGAAAAATATCGACGGTTCTATCATGTTCTTTCCGAGGTTACTGCTTGAAATATTTGTGATTTTGATACTCTAATTCTTTTAATAGATTTTTATCCTTTGCAAGCATGCAGGCAAATCGATTCTCGTAGTGACAAATTCCTAGTGGTGACGAACAAGAACTTAAAGATTGATATGGCAAACAGTGGTAATTCTAGAATTATCTATAACAATCGATTTGTTTAATTTTCGAAGGAAAAATAGTACGTTTAGATAAAACAAAAAATTGATTTTAAAACAACTTTGAGGGATAGTAAAAATGGCTATTTCTATGGCTCTACTTCTACAGCTCTAACTTTAATCGCAAGCAAGTTTTACCTCCAAAAATTTCTTTCCGTCTCATTTATTCCGCGTTTCCTTATACTTGACTATCAAGGCCCACATTATTCAACTTTGAATAGTAAGGAAATCACTTTTTCACCAAAAAATTTGAATTAAAAGCCAAATCATTATTGTCTTCCATACGCGGTTAAGCCATTAAAGGCGCGAAAGCCATGAATTTCAAAACTGTTAATACACAAGAACGGGTGAAATGGATTACGTCTTATTGAAAATAGAATGCCCAACCTCTAGTAGCTGAAGATTCGTCAAAAAATTCCAAAATCAATTGTTTATTAAATTTCGGGCGACTGATTTTTTTCACAGCGAAATAAGCAAATAATTACAATTTTTCTTCGATATGTTCGCGTTTTACTGTTCAGAACACCAGCGCTCCAATACGGCTAAGAACCCAAAGAGAGTAAAAAAAAGACGAACTTTATTTTCGTTTCCCATTCGATTCCACCCTTCACAGGCATCCTTTCCGTTCATGAGATATGATTTCGTTCCCGCTGAAGTGAACTGTACAATAACACTCTCCTTTTGAAAGCTTGCCTTTGAATGGTGCAAATAAAAAAAAAAGTTCGATGAATTCGCCGCATTAACGAATTTCCTCCGAATTCACTCCGGGAATCCTTTGGAGGGAAAACAGAAAGGGGGGAGGGTGGGGAGGAGGGGGGAGGAAGTAGGAGAGCCGAAGGTGAGAGCTGATGTGGGAGAGAGGAAAAGAATAATTCGAGGCGATTCCCGCACTCCATCGCGTTCCATTAATCTACACCCTTCACTGAGAGCAATCGAAGGGGACATCCATAATGGAGTACATCATTTGAGGGGTGAAGCATGCAAGTGGATGGGGTGGGGGAGCGTGTGCGTGTGAAATATGGATGGAGCAATACCAGCTCCTTGATGAATCCAGTGAAGGTGAAAAGCGAGCGACAATAAATACGCAACACCCTGACTGTGGCTCTGAAAGCCGATTGTCTCATGACTCGGCGCTCCACATCGATCGGGAAGCAACAATGTGGGAGAGTGGCGGCGATAGTTAGGGGCCGAAAGACGGTCACACTAAACGCAAACCGATATCACACCATTAGGAATAAGTAGAATAATTGAGCGGAAGCGAACGCATTTAAAAAAAAGTTAACATGGCGAACAATTTAATGATAAACAAACAAATGGAAAATTTTATGATAATCATAGAAATAAAAGTGTAATTAATCAACAAAAATATTAATGTGCATCGAATTGAACGGCGATTACCAAGCCATTTAAAGCCATACTTGCTTTAGCCTGACGATAAAGGGCGATCTGCTCATGCATTCTGAATACAGAAATAGGACTATACAGGCTGAGGATACATTGCTTACACTAAAAATTCATTTAGATAGTTTGCTATTTAAAAGTTAAATACCGTTTGATGATGAGTCAAGAGTTACATAGCATAAAATTATTTTGGCCAGATTCAATTGCTTTCTCCTGAATTGGTTACTGGGCGGTAATTTTTTTGGGAGAATTGGGTGCATATGTGTTGAAGTTTTTTTCTTCAAAAATTTTCTTTTCTAAATTGAAAAATTGTTGAGTGGAACACCTTACCTGCAAAAATATTCGAGCCCTTTCCTAACAGAGTGTATAGTATACTTTTAAGAATAGATGTAAGGTATATATGTAAAAATTTGATTTATGTGTGGTGTATGGTATTATATGTTATAGCTTAATTTTTTTATGTATCTTTTTTTTCGTGCTGATTAATGGTTGTAAATGGGATGAGGATTCACTTGTTTTGTTAAAGAGATTTGTGTTTGTCTGGTTTTATGTATTATCTTTTGCAATTATTTGGGACTTGTGTGCCACCTGACAATTTCTATTAGCACATGTGTATTTATAATAATAATAATAAAAAGTAACTTTGGAATTACATATTTTTCGAAAAGGTATACGAAGACAAATTCACAAACAAATTTTTCTCCGAATCGTATGATGTTACAGTAGAAATTTTGAAAGTAAAGAGTAATGCTAGTAGAGAATAATGTTATGAACAAATAAGTATTTAAAAATTCCTGGGAAGAACAATGTCTAAAATCATTGCACTTTTTAATATGATAATAAAATCTGAGGTTTTAATCGGAAAAATCGATTAATAACATATATTACAACAAACAATAACAAATTGCTACCACCGTAGGATATATTTCGGTCACAATAAAAACATATTTTTTATCTTAATAAAATTACGAAATGAGGCTTTTCTTGGCCATCAGATCAATCATTCTCAATATTTCCCACTAGACCACTGCGACGCCATCGGGGAGATTAGTAAAACGAGATTGGGGGAAGCCATTTTTAAAGATTTAATATCCATTTGAAATCCTATAGTTGATTCATTTCAGGAATACAACACTTTTCCATCTTAGGTGCAAGGCGATAATTATAATGATACGTTAATCGGAAGATGTCAAGAAAACAAAACTGCATGTATGATGTCCCTTTTGTTTTCGCTTAATAAACAATAGGCGAAACAATGAGAAAATTTGTGGCTATGAAAGGAAAAAAAATAATAGAACAAAAAAAAACAAAAATAATCTTTTTTTGAATTCATGCCGAGTTAAAATTTATTTTCAACAATTACAGCCTTTCCATGACGTACCGATTCTTTTTGGTTTTTCAATCAAACATTTTCGAAAATATTACATGGCGTGGTCGGGATTGCTTAAACAAAAAATAGGTTTTCAAGCATGCATGAGTTGGAGCGAAAAAGTTTTAATTCGCCAATAATGACAAATTACGTCGAAATGCATTAATATAACTGCGAGACTACTATATTTACATTGATGATACCTATTCTTATGTCCTTATCATGCAAAATAATAAACCTCATCACCATTTCAAAGTGACTTCTATCTCCAAATTGGCGTCAAGAAGCAAGGACTTTGGTCCACAGCGTGATGAAGACTGGGCTATGAAAATAAGCTCACGAGGCACTTGCTTATCAATGATGTATTCTGTTCCTCTACATTGAACATGTGTTAGTTGCGGCTTCCCGAGGGAACAAATGAGTTGACTCTCGATTAAACGGAAGCTTTCCGAGCCATTGGGGCATCAAAGAATTGATGTCGAAACAAAATTTCTGCTTTTGGACGGCGGCCAAAGGTTTCAACGAAACGATAAATATGCAGAGAAACATTAAGCGAACAGATTTAAAGGGCACGGAAATGTATTTCCTTGACATTTTGCCTCATTATTGGTTGGAGTGAAAGCTACTGTCACCAGCTTTTGGTGAAAATAGACATTCTGGTTAAGGAACTATTTTAAGCGGTTGCAGAAAAATTCAATTCGAATGAATTGGATATCACATAAGGGGTCTATGGCAGAGGTCATTATTAACGAAAATAAGAATTAATATTTCCCTATCGTATGCATACTTCTATAATATCAACAGTATATTATAAATTAAATTATATATATATATATATATATATATATATATATATATATATATATATATATATATATATATATATATATATATATATATAGAGAGAGAGAGAGCCCAAATTATGTATTTATATTAATAAACAAATAATTAATCAGGAAGCTGTGCCCCTATCTACATACGGTGATCCTATCCTACCTTCTTTTGTGTTTCTCTTTCATAGTACAGTAGGTAAAGAGCTCCATGCTAAAGAAGGCAAAAATGCTTTTATCATAAATAATAAGAGTACGTGATCTAAAGAACTTCTTTCCAGACAACACTTTCTCTAATTTATTGACATTTGGTTATGTAATACTTGATTGAGTACTCTACTGCTGCCCATGACTAAGGAAACGTATATTGATGCATCGAGAATTTTACACATAATTTAAGCTTTAAATTTAACTTTCACACTGAAATTACAACTAAAAGTGCTGATTGAGTAATTTAAGATTTAATAATGTAAAATGAAATCCAAATAAGAAATTTCACTGCTGTAAAATGTCGGCTTAGGTTATAAATAAATAATTTGGTAATTAAATAAATCCTAAACGATTTCTTCAATCATTCCTTTGGATTTATTTCCTACTTCCTGTCTTATAACAATTATCGAGTTCGTGGTACCATTATTTGTAATTTAATTTTGCAAACTTAATAAAGCCTTAAAGCCGTAAAAATTAACTTTGTATAAAATTTTTGCAGAATCTAATATGAATGATATAGAGTTGAAACTGAGATTTTAGGAATGCACAAAGTAGTTTTTACCTGCGGAGTGGAAATATTTAAAATGGTTCTTGAGAAAAACTGAGTGTTGCAGAAAAACCGAATTAAACCACAGTTTTATGCTTTTATTTATTGTAGTATATGATAGAATTGGTATATCACCTATTAGCTAATGCACCAAAAATTTTTAACATTATTCTATTTATTGTAGAAAAAGTAAGGAGTCGTTCTCGTCGACTGTTTTGATTGGGGATTTCTTGTAAACAGGAGCCACTAGTTTATTTAAAATTCTTTTGAGTTCTTATTTCTTTAAAGAGAAGAATTAAGTCTAGAAAGAGCAACACTGAAAAATATACAAGAGACTACTAAAACACTTTCGAAACTTTTGAAATTTATAACTTATAGAGGATATTCTTGAAAAGATAAATATTTTTGCAAGAGATCTTTTCACACATTCTAAAATATGAAGCTCAGCGGGAACAAGGTAGCATAATTTCAGTGTTAAAAAACTGAAAACGCGCGAACAAATTCTTGAAAACTTCAAAAATACCATTTATTCTTTCGAATTTTATTTCAAAATTCTCTGAAACGACGCCTAGAAGATGAAAAATCCTTCGCCAAGAGAATTTTGTGCATAAATCCACGTAAGCGCATCACGAAAACGGCGAAATAATTAATTTTTGAGAGAGCAGTTCACTTAACTTAAAACGGTGTCGGAGGGACTGGCCATGAGTCGGAAGGAGGGTTTGAAGCCAATTTAGTGGGTTACGTGACAAAAATGGACCTCGCTGTGGACGGGCCCCGTGAAAAAAGACGAGAGGGGAAACTGACGAGGAGGAGGGATACAACTTGCGAAGCGGAATGGGAACGATGAACATGTCAATAAAAGTATTTGGCGTTGCGGTGGCTCGGAGCCTGAATCGCCACGTCTGATTCGCCTGAAACCCGCCACAAAATTACAATCGCCTAGCCTGCTCTTTCGTCTATTTTTTCTGGTTTTGAAAATCGAAGAGCCAAATCATATTTGTTCTCATTTCCTGTTTCAATAACTGTGTTAAACCCGAAAAATGGTTGCTAGGAGATTATTCACAGGTTATCAAACGTCAGTCTCACCGCAAAATTTAATTTCCCTTTTCATTATTTAATCACGAATAATTTGAAACTAAATATCGTATTTTAAACAAAATATTTAGCGATTTTTAAAGAACTACGTAAAAGTATGCTGCAATACCAGTTACATTTGTGGGATCAGAGAAGAGGTAGTTTTTGAGTACCATAATTTTATAATGAATTTTTGTTGAATCCAATCGTTTATTTGAATAATTCAAACCGAAATCAGCAAAAGTACTACCATCAAGTGTGAGCTTTGATGCCTATTCCATTTGTCAATAATTCACAAGCCGCCTAGGAGTGGAGGAGATTTTCATATTTATCATGCAAATATCATCATTCTCTACTTTAAATGAAATGTTTCTTTCGTGGAATCCTCGCTCATTCCGTCACTCTTTTCGTCTATAAACACGCTCATTGACACACTTTCCAAACGGTAGCGATTTGTTTGAGTTTTAGTCACATCGAATTGAATATTTCTACGTGAATCCTAAACATACACACTCTGCGGATAGGGCAAATCCGAAACGTCATTTCGAGTCTTACCGTGACGGAAGTGAGCAAACTTACGGCTTAATTTATTTCCGTTAACGATGGTTGAAAACGACGCAGATGTCCAGTTAGGCCAACTTGCGAGTGGTTCAAAAAAGAAACCTTGATGATCCCTGCATCCGTTCTTGCCCTTCAACGACTAATATCATGATCTATTTCCGCGCTGGTGTTATTTTTCCTTCCGTGTGATGAGATTCGTCATGAGACTTCGACCAGCGCTGGACCGAACCACCTTTGGTGCCTGTGCACTAGACCCGGGCGTTTGGTAAATATATTCCCCCCCCCCCCAGTCGAGAGTACCTGGGGGAGGATGTTGAGGGGGTGAGGGTAGCATACCTGCTGGGTCCTTATGTGACTATCAAAGAGAGTCCGCACGTTCCCGATGCTCAGTTCCAGTTGAAACTCGCCGTGAGAATCCGTGAAGTTCCTCCCGTAGAGATCGTTCACGGGTATGTAGTTTCGGTTGCCCTGGGCCGGGCAGCCAGCCGTGAATTTTACCTGCGAGAAGATAAACAAGCGAGCGTAAGTGGGATTCGGTGGTGAAGAAACACCGGGGGGGGGGGGAGGAAGGGAAAGCGGGGTGTTTGCTGTGTCCAACTCTCCCCTGAATTTGTCTTCCCTTCCATCCCTAAATTGCAGGCCGAGCTCGGATAATATTGAGTGGGGGTGAGAGAGAAAAAGATGGAGGCGAGAATGTTTCATCAGGCCGTCCAAGAATTTTGCTCGATGGTCAGTTTTCTTCTTTTCTGGAAGAAGGGGGGGACGTCTGTGGGAGGGAATAAGGAGGAAGACGGAGGAGAGGACTTTTCATAAAAAACCTTTCATTTCACTTGGTTCACTCTCGTGGGAGGATTGTTGCAATTCCTACTGGAATGTGCCCGCTTTTTACGAAGGGCGGATTTCTTTTCGGCGACTTGTTTTATTTCCCTCTCTCGAGAGTGCGAATTCCGTCGCTGCCTCTTTATTTTATTCCTCCTCCCCCTCCCTTGTGAATTCCTGGGCCCCTGCATTTAAAAGAAAAAATAAATGCTGAGTGTTTCGAGTTTTTCACTCGATTATAACCTGGGGGGGCTGGGGGGGCTCACGTGTCAGCTGCTATGCGCTGGCTTGCTTCACTTCCGGGAGGACTTCTCTAGGCTAAGTTGCTGAAATACAGACCAAAAGTTATCGCCGTTACAGTGAAAGAATTCGTATGGAACATGCGATGGTTTACCACACAGGAGTACATATTAATAAATGTCAAAATAGCTATTAAGAAGCATGTGTTCACGAGATAATACGATAATTTATATCTAGCTATTTGCTTGAAGGTAAATTAACGAGTGCCAAACAACGCAAGATGAATCCAATGGTTTCAGGATCTGCTTTCAGAAAATTTATGATCACAAAGGTTATCTAATGATGCCACCTATACGCCAAAAACGTTAGTATTGAAATAAAGTACAAGTATATTATAAAAAAGTACACTTTACCTATTCAGTGAAAACTTCAGGCATCTGTTTTTAGGAATGTTTTAAAATTGAACCTATAGCACACGAGTACAAAATTCATCTACCTATTACATTTTATCATGTTACCGATTAGGCACAAAATTTTAATCCCTCGAGAAATATGAAGATAAGTTATTACCATCTGCTATTAATGGCATTGTGGAGAGATACACTAAAAAAATAAATGAAATATTCGCGAAATGATTTCTTTAATTTGAGAGAGTTTAAAAAAATAAATTATTAGCCGTTTCAATTACCAAAATAACGCGGATTCAGTTTTGATTTTCCGAGTACTTATAGCATAAGCAAAACCAAGGTAGGGCAATTAAGCTTTTAATTTCTCATCATATGAATTTAAATAATTCATCTCTAGCTAAACCGTCCGGACTACAAGTCAAAAATACGAAAGTTATGAAAAGAAGATAATTGGAGTGAAAACGTGGTGTTTTTGAAAATAACATATCAAATCTATAAAATGCCATTGAAAAAATTACATCCGCCCATATATTTTGGAAGCGTTATCAGAGTATGAGGTCTATATGTTTAATTTATGAAGAGACAGAATTTATTGATGCAATCTCATTTGCAACACCATGAGGGTCAGAACGAAATGATTTTGAAAAGCTCCCATCAGAGGAAATAAAATAATTACCTTCTACATAAAACTGGATATTTTCTAAACTTGATTCAACAAGAATAAAGCTAATAAAAAAGGTGACTCATCAAAAAAACAGCCATTTTTTTAGGCAAGAAAATATTGCAATATAGATTTTACCGTGTTTAGCACTTACGAGGTGTGCTCAATATATAATGGGAATTTGACCAATTTGGAAAGACTTTTCTTTATTCGTCTCTATCGATGTTATCTCCTTCGAATTAGTCCTCATAAGATTATATACACTAATTTAAGCGCTTTTTCCAATCCTTGAAACACTTCTCGAACTCAATCTTTGGCATAGCTTTTAGCTCTCTAAGCGATGCGTTTTAATCTCATCTCTGCGTGCAAAACGACTACCCTTTAGGGTTATATTTATTTTTGGCACAAAAAAGTCACATGAGACCAATCTGGCAAATATTGTAGCTGGTACCTCATTACAGTGCTATTTTTGCCAAAAATTAACGAAAAAACAGTGGGCAGTGTAAAAAGGTGCATTATTATGGTAGAATATCCATAAATTTTTTCGTCACAAAGACGGAAGTTTCTTCGTATTGATTCACGCAAACGGCGTCGAATTTGTACGGAGTAACTTTTGTTGATCCCTTTACCTAGTGGTATGAACTCATGGCGCACTATGCCTTGCACCATGAGTGGTGCTTGCTCTATGCGAAATTAAATGGTTCTCGTTACTTTAGAACAAACCTCGAATTGTACATATTTGCCATTAAGATTTTACAATATAGTATGTTGCATACATAAATTTATTAATAATCCCTGTAGTCGGTTACATGATCCGAGCCAAATATAGGTTAAAACTAATTTTTTAAAAGTTTTTTAAAAATTTCTTCGCAAGAAAGAACGTAATTTTTGTTTGAACGGTTAGTTACGAAAAATTGAAATATCAAGAAATTAAGAATTTGGGTCTAAAAAAAATAGATAATATACGAAAAATACAAGGCAAAGGCTGTACATGTATTTTTTTTAGATAACAATATTAAAATATAAGACAAATATACTCATAGGAGAGTGAGTGAATGAAAATACAAGCCTGGGGTAGAAAAAATAATTACGCTGCTATTATCTTTTATATTTATTGCATAAAAGGATAAACAGTTCCATTATACAATAAGGAAACTTTCAATATATTTATTTTATTTTGAAGATATTATGGAACGGGAACATCGATTTAAAGGTGGCGCTGAACGTTGATAAAGAGTTAATTTCGGAATAAAAAGTAAATTTCAGACCTATTTTCCTTGAAACACTCTTGGTGAATGAATGCTGACATTTTCTGATCGAAGATGCTGTGATTTAGAGAAATATAACATTAATTCTGTCTCAGGAAAAAAATACTTTTTTGCAAGATTTGCATTTTTTTTTGGAAGATGGTTTACGTGCACCTTAGTGGAAAGGAGCTATGATACACACTTCACTTTGATTTCAATGAAAAACATTTATCTTACTCGTAATGTTACCACTATTGAGAAATTTTCACTACGTCATTATTCTGGATATGAATTCGCGTTTAAGTCGAATAAAAAGCCGAAATCTGAAATCGATGAATGTATACGATTGCTTTCTCTACCATGGTTGATATTTTGGACGGCTGAAACTTTTTTTTGTGACGACAGACGTAGGTCACAGAATGTCAGAGCGGATGTGTTCGGAAATCGTCTTTCAAAAGACTTAACCTCCATGATGAATCTAGGAAATTATGATTACGAGAAGAGAAGCAGAAGATCCGGGATAGCTTAATTAACTCCGCAATCCATTACTTGCACCCATCTTAGGCCGGAAATGGGGACCGAAGGATTTCATTAAAAGGCGAGTTTTTCGATTCGCCAGGGATTCAGCAATATCGATGGTCGAACGAATCTCTTCATCCCCATCTTTTACTTATTCAGCCATCTCCTGCTCTATTGAGTCATCAAATAACTTTCCTATACTTTAATTCTCCTTTCCTTTTCGACATTTTAGTTTTACCCCTTAAACTGATATTAGTGCTAACCTGAGTATCTTCCAATGTCCCCTCTCCCTTGATAGAAGGGAAACCGTTTTAATATCCCTTACAGTGAAGAGTAAATAATGCCTCTTCATTTCACCTAAAAACAATTTCTGCTTTCTCTTTATCCCAAACTATTCAAAGGTTCACGTGGCATACCGCAATGATCCCTTTATCGAAAGTCGAACACCTTAGTAGTATCCAAGTGTTAGGATTACTACACAGGTCTCCCAAACTACCTTGAAAATGAGGAAAGGGAAATAATTTACTATTTAAGTATTTCATTTTCACTCTCAGTGGGAAATAAGTTCATGGTTCTAATTCCAAATAAACTGCATGGAGAAACGAAATGTACTTTGCAGCAACAGAAATTATGTATTGAATTGAGAGTTGAGACAAAAATAGATGGGAAATAGTTGAATAGAGCGAGGGCAGAAAATGACGTAAAAAAAGATACATGGTAGTTGGCACGAGGAATATCTTTTCACGACAAAAGCTACAGGTAATCAACTACTCGTACATTAGGATGCGGCCAATCAACTTCATCAATATCTTTTCGCAGTAAAGAGAAAAAATGTACTAATCTGAAATATACGTTGCTTATTTGTAAATGGCTAAACATTTCTAATGCATTAGGCACGATGCAAACTTTTTCATGCCACAAAAAAACTACCTACAATCAGGAATTTTGAAAAATAATCGTTTCTATGAATAAACTAAATAAGTAATCTACGGATAAGAACTCACTATAACTCACAAGTAATGGTGTAGAAGGACACTTAAATTGTCCATGGGCGATTTGAAAGGTTGCGTTTCCTTCCATCTACTGAGTAGTAATCGACATTACCTAGATGTTTATGCACGCTTACGTATATAATATAATAATTCCGGAATTGAATGTGAATACCAGTTAGAGCGTGAAAAAATTACAACGCGCCTTCATGAGGAACGATTAGGGACGAACCTCTCCCGTTCCAAAGAGGAAGGAAGGATGAAAATGCAGGGTAGGCAAAGGGGAGAAGATTGATGAATAGAAGCACAGAAGGGGATCAGAACAAAGTTAAAGCCACGGAACAAAATAGAAATGTTCCCAGATCGCAGGCCAGCTACCAAAACGTATCCCCTCGCACTTCATCCTTAAAATTGATACAGAGGCACAGGGAGGTGAGACGCTATTGCAAAAGTCTTTTGGGTTCGTTCCTAGCGGAATGGTTCCTCTTATGGCCCGGAGGGAGAGCCAAAATACCCGTCTAACGGCGTCCGGCGAACATCTGCCGATTGGATTCCTTCCTGGGCCTCAATTTGTCCCGATATTGCTTCCTCCCCTCCTCCCTCCTACTCCCTCCGTCCCCTTTAACGCCCAGATAGGTTTGTCCCGATCTATTTCTTGCTCTATCCTCTTCTCTGTCTTCCTTTTCACTTTCGCCCCTCCCCTCCCTCAGCCTTCCTCTCTCCGGGGCCCCTCACTGCCCCTCCTCCGCCCGGAATTCTCGACGTCTCTCCACCCAACTTCATATGACCACCCACTCTTTTGTCACCGCTTCCTCTTCTGTAGCTTTTATTTCGTCAGCTCTTCATTTACCACCCTCTCGACTGCTCCTCGGCGGCAGGTGCGCTTGCTCTATCGCATTATCTTCCCTTCGACGCGTTTTTGTTCTCTTATCAAGCATTTTATTTGCCTCGTAAATATCGTTTCATTTCTTTGCTATGGTCAATTACTTCAGCATCTCGGCCGATACGTTAGCAACGTGAAGCAATCGTGGGGAAATGGCGCGGGGAGAAGGAATGAGTGCTAAAATTTCGAGTAATTTTTTTCCACCGTTAAAGATGAAAAGTTAATGAGACTCCCTTTTTGTCGTGACGTTGACATAATGGATCTGCTCGCTTTTTCTTGATTCCAAAAGATGAAATTAAAAACCTACTATATTTCCACGAGAATTCCTGCGTGAATTCTTCATCTTAAGTTCATGTGAACATCACATCAACTCACGTTTGCCTAGTCTAAATGTTAAAATTGCAAATGATTACTTAAATGAAAAGTTTTTAGCTTATTCCATTTTTTTAAACTTAAGTTCTGCATTTTCGTTTTCAGGCCTGGAGCGTTTAGGCATTTGAATTAGATAAAGAAAAAAGATACACCTAAAGCATCTGTTCAGTAAATGTCTACGTTGTCCCATCATTTATTGGAAGAAATCATGAAGTATTTATGCAACGAAACAGTAATAGTATTCTTATTAAAAAAATGAAAGCAGTAAAGATCGAGGCATAGGCAGAATATACCCAGCATTCATGATTATAAAAAAATATTCACAATGAAAAGTTACTACGGCAAATATTTTTTGGGTCAAAGAAAAATGACGATTTGAGTATAATTCTTTTCTGATTTAGTATAATTTGACCAAATTTTAAGATAGTTCACTCAAGATCAGTCTCAAAATCTCTTCTTTTCTTCTCATTCAGAAATATTATGCCGGCATGTATCATCTCCATGTACTGACTGCAGCACGCTGTGCTGAACGCTCATTAAAATTTATGGAACGTGCCTTAAAATTGGAGGCAATTAAATATAAAAGTTTGCCTCAGAGAAAGGAATGAAGATAAACTACTCTTAAGAGGTCTCACAAATCACTCGCCACCACTCTTAGCGAGTGAAGTTCATTTCCAAAATATCTTGGACTTGGGTTGTGTAGGAAAACTTATTCTAAAGTTTCAACATAATGGACGTAAATTACCTCCAATTAGGATATCGCAAGAGTTTCTATAAGAATTTACAGCAAAATAAAATTGTAAACTTTAGGCGCTACATGTAAACATGGGCAAAATCAATAGAGGGCTTCTCTAGTAGGAGTCAATAAGATTGAAATAATGCATTCAAAGTTGAACAGGTATTTGTCTTGTGCGAGCGGTGAAGAAGTTCATTCAAATCAGTAAATTATCCATCTTTTCCATATAATTTTGTCAAGAATGATTCTTACTTACTAAAGGATCGCCATGCATAAGATCAACCTATCATTATTATCATCATACTTAAAAGGTCTCCATTCTTTCCTGGTTTACTTTTTCAATGTTCCATATCCGACTCGTAAAGTGCCCATCTCTATACAAACATTTTGTTGAACTGCTTTCTTTTTCGAAACCTCGGATTCTTCATGAACGCCTGCTTACTTTGAGCTATTCTTTGATTGATATTGGTCGAACTTCTAGCATCCCAAGTTATACTGCTGCCCACACAGAAGAAGGATTCCATTTGTCCTAGTGTCATTCCTCAAATTGTAATATTAGGTCTTCAGCTTTTCTTTTTCGCACTCAAGAATTTTAGTTTTTTTCCCGTTGATACACATATACTATATGTATTGTATTCCCGAAGTATTACGTCCATTTAGAGTTGCTCGCAGGCCATCTCGCGTCTCTGCAACTACTGAGATGCCGTCTGCGAACCAGAATATGCTAAATTCTTCGCAATTCACTTTGACACCTTGGATGTCGAATTATTTTGATTATTTTATTGCCTGTACGTATCTGGATGTAGGAGGATTGTATATCTAGAAGAAAATATAATCGTATCGTACGCTGATTAGTGCTGGCGAGATGTTACATTCTAGTCTAATCTACTTCGTATAGTTTGGCTTCTATTTTCGTTCCACTTTTTATTTGCATGATTATTTCCAGATTCTAGCTGAGGTATAAGAATCGGTCATGTGGAACATTCAAAATACTTCTAGCATCTTAAACATCGTGTTCCATATGACTTTGTCGAAGACTTTCTCAATAACCAGAAATGGCACACGAATGGCTTCTTCATGCGTATCATTTTTTTCGGCAGTACCCACAAGATGAGCATTATCTCTTTTGTTCTACGGTTTTTCTAGAATCTGAATCAGGTTTTCTTAAGGCTTAATCCTATTCCTTCTTCTTTTCTTCGGCTAATTATCTGAATAACTATTTTCGGTGCGTGACACATCAGCATTCATGGTCTGTTTTCTCAAAATTAATTAATATATTCTTTGTTTCTACGGTATTGCTATCATCACACTCTTCTCGAAGTCCTCTTGTAGTTTTTTATTGTCGTACCTATCATTGAACTTGCTTTGACCCGGAGTTCCTTGATTATTTCTCCGTTTATGTCGTCAACTCCTGGTATCTTCTTGTTTACTTAGCTCGCAACTCACTTCTCGATATCTACGGACCCCTCTTCCTCCCTCTATCAGGTTTTATTCTTTAATTAAGTAAATTTAAATTATTTTGGGCTCTTGGAGGAGTTTTATTTCAATATATGTGTATTCCTTCCAAATCTTTTCCATATCTTCATGAGCATCTTTCCATTAGCGTTTCGGAAGTTGTGGGATTTTGTTTTTCTTCCCCAAAATTGTCTCTTCACCAGTTTGTATACCTTTTCACTGTCTTTGTCATTAATTTCCTCGCAGCAAGGTTGTGTTAACTCTTTATTGGTCTTCTTGCTCTCTCGTATGATTTGATTCCGCAAATTCTTATCAAGGGTTTCCTCAGTTTTATTTCTTAGATTCTTGTATTTTATTTTTTCTTTTACGAGGTCTTTCTTTGAGCTGTTACCTATGGTCCCTTTGATTTTTTTCGGCCTTATGAGTTGCCCATATGCTACTTTAGTTACGATTTCCTTTATTTCCTACCATTTTCTTTCTATGCTGGCATCATTTATTTCTTCTATCTTTATGTCAACGGTCACGGTGAACTTTTCTCTTGCTTGCTTTCCTACAGTATCTCTGTGTTCCATCTGCGTTCCTGTGTCAATTTATTTATATTTTTATGTAGCAGTCGGCTTCCTCCATATGTTACATACACCAGGTTGTGATGGCTATTTGTATCTGCACTGGTTTAGTTCATTCATTACTCAACTCCGTTGTTGCATCTTGTTCTGACAAGGATATAAGAAATTGGGTATCTTGCCCTGTCCCCCGGTATCTACCATGTGAATCTTCTTCTCCGATTTTTCTGAACAGGGTGTTTCCTCATAACACGTTTTCCTAGTTACAAAATCGTATGTCTTTATCTCACGGAATTACGTTGTAATAATTCGAATCGCCCAACGCTGCTTCCTTCCCGGCCTTCTTAAACCACGACGTTTTATTAATCCATCAAGATCAGGTTCTCCTATCCTTTCACTGCTCCTTTAAACGCTTCAAATTGTTCATACCCGTCTTCTACTTCCTCTTCTGAATGATTGGACGTTGGCATGCACATCTGCACTAGAACTGTATCCATAGGATTTAACTTATCATCAGAATCCTCCCATTGAATTGTCGCAACGATTTGTTTCTCCTTTTCCATTCCTTATTAAGTATGATTCTGACTCCTGCAACCCTCTGCGGGTCTCCTGAATACATCACCATGTACCCGTCGCTCCAGAAGTGGTCAGCCACGGTCCACTTAATCACGCTCACCTTCACGATGCTACCTCGGCCAATCTCCACTTAAGCATTTTCCAACTTTTCGGTCACTGCTAATGACCAAAGGTTCCATATCCCTATTCAGCATTTGATCACCTTCCCCTGCCAGTAGTATCCACCAGGAGACCCAGTTGGGGAAATATTTTGAAAGATTTTACCGGGCGGAATACCGTGACGTCATATTTCAATACAAGGCTGCTTCTTATATGGAGATACATTTGGCTGCTTCCCGTTGTCTCCCACATAGATATCAGGTCCTTCTGGTGGTGCTGCGACCAATTCCGTGACTTTCATTCTCGGCCACAGCTATGACAGTTAATGCCTGACCGATCATCTTGATCAATTTCATATCAGGGCTTTACCAACAAAAATACCCGCGGTATTAATTGCGAACACTGCAAAATTTTTACCTGCCCTTGTAAAACATTAAACATATTTTCCCAACTGGGAAAAGCTCAAAACGGAACGGTATAAGTTTATAATCTGACAATTTAATGATATTTGGGAACACGGTCATTCTGCAAATGGCCATCACAATTTAAATTCACTGCGAAAATTTGTTCGCTCGCAGGTCACGTAAACTTCTGCCCAAGACAAGACGCATTAAGATCTTAAAACGCTCCGATCCAATAGTTTTGGCAGAATGGCATGTCATACTGTACTTACTCTTTGATTTGACTCTAATCTCATTCCGTGCGCGGAGTGCATGGACATAAACTTACAAAAGGAAAGAGCACACGATAAATTAAAACCTTGAATGATTCATTGAATTTAACCAATCCACGCCATTAATCACCCCCATCCATGAGAGAATCTAAGAAAAAAGTTTGCGGTCAAGTAAATAGGCTCTCAGTTTCAAGCCGTTTGGCAAGGGGAGCGACCAAATCTTTAATAACAAGAGAAAAAAAGCACCCCTGGGCCTTTTATTGCTCCTGCTCATAGCCGGAGAACCCTCACCCGCGCCCTGACCGACCCTTTTCTAATTATACGAATCGAATCCGGCGTCCCAAGATTACGGACGCCGCCCATTGGAATGGCGCCACGAGCATTATTCTTCTTCTCCCCCCGTTCCCCTCCAGAAAGGGTGGGCCGTCGTGGCGTGCGGGTGGCCGAGGGAGAGGGTGCGAAGGGACGAGGAGAGCGACGTGGGGGAAAAATAATCCCAGGTCCTTATTCTTGGTCATTCTTAAAGGAGCGAAATAGTACAAATATATAAATAAATATATGTATATATTTATCTATATATATATATATATATATATATATATATATATACACACATATATACACACTCACACATGTTTATTCCGGGCGTCGCCTTCCTGAAGGCGTACGAGGGGTGGGAACCCCACTGGCAACGTTGTAAGGCCGTACAACAAGGGTGCTCATTTGAAGACTTTTGAGTAAATGTATTCACTATGGCAATACAGTTTTTTAACCAACTCTCTCCTACTACTCATGGGACACATCTTATATAACAATTCTCATCACTCTGGCCTCATCCAAGTGGCTTGTTGAAGCAAAGTGATCGTTCTCATGGAAACGGAAACTACGACCCGTGCGAACCAAAAATCCTAAACCACCTGGGCAATTGCACCTAAGGTCAACGATCCAAGATACAATGCGATAGAGGACGTAATCGTTAATATTAAAAAAAAAGTTTTCCCAACACGATGAAATAGGTGTTTCGACTGTTTTTTGCGGTTTTTCCGATTGCTCTTGCGCGAAATCCCTTAGCGGATCGTGCTGTGCCTAAGAAGTGAATGGATGGCCAAGGGTGAAACCGTTGGACGATTTGAAAAATCATAGTCCCTCAGGCCTTTTTTTTATACAGGTATTCCGACCTATAAATTTCACTGGACCAGAAAAATAATGATTTTAAAAGGATTGTTACAATTTGAAACACCAAACATTTAAATTAATTGGAGTAGAGGAATAGCATACCAGTATTAGCTACTTAATTATGGCATATATCAAATATATTCTTCCATGCTATAAAATCAAATTAACAAATCCACCTTCGTCATAAAATAAGCGCTCCCCTTATTAACATAGATTAAACATAAATTTCGACAAATTTAATCTATGTCCTTTAAATAAAGCAATTTACTTGCGAAATCGTAATGCAGAAGAAATATTTTTTAGGTTTAAAAGATGCAACTATTGCAACTATAGGCACATATATACATATGAAAGCCCTCGATATTTGTTCAGATAAAACATCAAATTAGCTTTCATGACCTCCTTTTATGATCTTCCATTATCTTCTCATGAGATCAACGTAGTTAGTCTAGCATTGGAAATAACACTTTAATGTTACCATGGGATGAAAGACACAAGATGGCAAGAGCTTCCTAGGATTGATTTATTCAGCCGGATTTCAAAATTGTTTCTTTTTTTAAAAAAAATATCCTTTTATGAATTTTCAACACTTTATTAATAATTTATACAATTTGGTAAATTTAAATTTGAGGTAGACTGGAAATGACATGTTTTAAGTAAATGCTTCCAGAGATTCCAGCAATGAAATTAAAAGTTGAATTTGAAAAACGTGTACATGCTAATACACTGCTTGCATATACATTATTAATTGTTTTTTTAATCTCTTTTTTCTTAAATTAATTCATAGTCACATTCATGCGCATGCACGTGTATTCAAATATATCCATTATACGCATATTCACATAACTAATTACCAATAGCCTGGCGATTTGGTGATTGAATTTCGAGGTAATTCACCACAAAAAAGGGGCTTCATCCAATACCTAAATAAGCGAGTGAGTAGAACTCAGTTTATAATGTTTAACATAAGGCACTGAAAGTTGGAGAATAACTTCCCTCTGCCTTTTCTGTGGTCCTACACGGTTTTCTTGTGAGATAATAAAAATCAGCTTAATGGGCAAAATTAATTTGGCAAGCATACGGAGATTCAATCGATCTGGCACCTTCCGATCTGGATCCGAACTCTGCCAGCAATAAACCAGGTTATTATGAATAGCGTGTTCCTCAAGCATAAAATAATTTCTTGCCCTTCAATAGAATACGAATTATGAAAACAGGTAAGTCGCTGTAATACATGAAAAATAATGAATACGAAAGTAATAAAAAGTACTTAAGTTTAATAACTATTCGAGGCATACTCAAGTAGTAAGTATGCCCAATATTAATTACTAAAATCCAATTGTAAACGGTTTTACAGAATAAAAAATACCAAAAAATAATTTAAATCCAGTTGCGACTCAAATATAGGAGTCCAATGGGAAGAATAGATTTCCTTCATTTTTGCTATCCGTTTTATTTATAATACTCATAGGCTCCTGTGGTCAAGAACACTTGGGACCCGCTGAACCCGACCACCTCACCCACCACGGCACTCCAAATAGGTGGGAAGCTTTTATCTTCCCTTGGTATAAGCTCACTTAAGGTCAATTTTCCCATCATAATTTTGTCGCAATCATATCGTCAAGATATCCAATGTACGCAGACACATTGAGTGAGGCAGAAAAATCCACGTTGTGTACTGTGGATTGATAATGAAACAGCTTTTACGAGTGGCGAAAAGCATGATTATGCAGTGTAGAGCGCACGCAGAGGGGAAATGAGAGGGAAGAGGAAGGCCAACATAGGACCTTTAATAATAATTAAAATTAAGTAAATCAGACGAGTGGTTGATTATTCTTTCGTTGGAAGTGGGAGGATCAGGCAGTTTGCGATGTCTGGAGTGATAATGATGATGAACACGCCATTAGAATGTTAGTTTTAACACTCACAACATCCACTGACCGAAATAAACACAAAAAAATTGCAAATTATTGTCGAAAGATGAATGGTTAAAATATTCATTCATGAAGAAACTATGTGTTTCGGCTCATGATTATCTTCATACTACTTCAGTTGATGAGCAGAAAGTATAAACCTAAAAGTAATACCCTATTATTACGGTAATTGGCGTAGTTTTTCTAATTATCAACTTGGTTAAGAATGCGGAGCTCAACTAATATAGTGCTATTGATAAACATAAAGAACTGGCTACAATAACCGGTAGACGGCAAGGAAATGTTAAAAAACAAATAAACAACAAACTGCGAATCTTAATTTTGCCCTTATTCGGAGAAATTTAGCGTCAGCTAAATTTCTTCGGAGGAACGTTTGGGACAAAGTTGTTCGCGGCCACGGCCGAGCGCAGCAGACTCTCGCGGTTGCCCCCTCACCTGTCTTCCGGAGAAGGCTTCGTTGGCGCTGAAGTGCTCCCGGTTTAGGAGGGTGAAGGCAAAGTCGGCGGACACCCTGATACCCTCGGACGCCGACCGCCACACCAAGTACACCCCCAGCACCTGCAAAGGGAGAGAAAACGAACGGCTGTAGATGAGAGGATTTGAAGTTTTTGAGGCGGGTGTGACTTTGTTGGTGAGAGAAGGGTGAAGGGCGAGAGGAGGGATGCTTCCCGCCGCCTCGGTGGTCAACGCAAATCCCATCATCACTCCCCGTCTTGGGGTCCTTGTCGCCGATTTCTTTCGCTCCTCTCTTTTTTCCTTCGCCCATTTTTCTCTCACGTGGAGAAGATGGAAGGGGTGACGCACACGTATCCCCGGTGTAGAAGGGGATGGATGGGAGGTCCGTTGAAATGGGGTCATGACCCACACCACGGTTACCGCCGCCGCCGTCTCGCCTCGGACCGCGCTAATTAGATCACATCAAAAGCAGGGTTCCCGGGAGTAGACTTTTTGAGGCGGCGGATGAACCCTCCGACGAGAACGGTTTCGTGTTTTTTTTAATAGAAGTGATTCTATTTGAATATTTTCCCCTGCATTCTTCACCCCATCCCATCTTCCCTCCCCTATATCCGACCGCGAGGTCATCCGTAAGGGTGACCGCTCATTAATTCGATGCGGGGGTTCCCCGAACAGTCTTGGCTTTGGCCACAGAGTGTCAAATGCCGAAAATTTTATCGAGTACGAGATAATATCGTCATTTAAATTTTGGATCGACGCTCGGCACATCCTCAACTATACATATTATTCGTGCGAACGAGTGTGTGCATGAATATGCAATCGGTTTATTCGCTATTCGAAAATGCTGAGGACTGAAACAGCAACGTCTAAGTTAATTGATGAAATTATGATAGAATTATTAAACGGATACATGTACGGTCAGTTACTGATTTTTATGCATGAGCACAATCTACGTTGAAAATTTGAAAATAACAGTGCGATCGAGGAAATTTTCATGTCAAACGTTTTTTTCTCCATTAGTCTATTAACTAATCAATTTGGTTATTCCTGCATAATCAAAATAAGTTATATTAACGATGAGAATAAGTTGTTCGCGAAACTGCGATTGACACGTACGTGAGCGAGTTTTTTCATCAAATAAAAACATTTGTTATCCTGGTACACCTGCAGAATTAATTAGATAGATTGTGTGTGCATGATGAATTGGCAATATACGAGGATGGACATCAAAACAATTCCGTGATACGTATCACTCCGTGACACAAATGCTAAACATTAAAGTATTGGATAAATATCTTAAAAACTAAATTGTAGACCATTAATCTGCCAAATGTAGTTAACATAATCGGATAGAAATTTCTTTTCTAATGAAAATAAATTTTATAGTGAGCATTAAATGATTTACCTTTTTAACGGTAAGGTATAAATGCGGTGTGGAACAAGAAGAAAGAAAATTTGCGATAGTTAGTGAGCGATACTTGATGCCTACTTACAGTTCTGAGGAATATTCCTTAGAGGTTTCTTGTCAGTGTAAATAAGTCAGCCAGTCATTACGTTGGCGGGGAAAGGGGGGATTAGATTAGCTGAAATTAGCCGCTAACGGACGATATTCCTCCCATTACGACCTTAATGGGTCTTTAGGCTGGAGAAGTCATCGTGATGCATTCATTTCAAAATGATGATTGACTTTATTCGCTGATGACTTTCCAGGCGAACATTAATAGGCGGCTACAAATCCAGTTTCATAAAAGAGTAATTACTCAGAAAGAGGTAGAATGAGAATAAGAGAGAGGATCCATTTAGCCATCATAATTGTAAAGCCATTAACAAAATTTCAGAATAATTGTACACAGAATTATTTTAGCTGTTCAATAAAAGGGTATATAGTATTATTACATCTGAAGTTCTTAGCTTGATGAATTTCCTGCCATGCTGTAGAGTGCCAAACATTTTAATGGCGACACTTTTATCGTTGGAGAAATCAACCTTGCTCACGTAGTAAAATTTTTCATTTTCATTTTATTCCACTTTTTTCACTTCTCCAAAATGCTCTTTATTTTCTTTAACTACGCTTGACATGCAATATATTTTGCGTATTGAATTTATAAAAGGAGACTTTCGTGTCAACTTTACGCACTAATTAAAGATAATAATGTACATATAAGATATCAAATGGATATGGAATCACTGTCATTGCCATTTATTAAGACATATATTCCCACATTGTAAATAAAATATATCACTTCAGTTTAGGAGTTCATTTTTTATTAGTAACTCGAAGATGTTGGGCTAAGAAATTATTTTCACCAACTTCCTCCTCCTTTTTATTCGTGCATACTCTGAATCGTGCAGCTCTAATATATTTACCATCAACATTATGGACTTATTCAAGCACGAACTTTTGGACATTGTGACACAGCTCCACAGCAGACAACGTCCGGTATGGCGCTCAGGTGGCACGTCATATCTCCCCGAAGTTGGACTCTTATCTCAGCCGTCTCCTCATGCAGAATGCAAGACTAGCCTTTTGAGAGAGTAAGCATGTTTTCTCAAGCAACATGCCTTCGGGTTGCTTGAAATCACTCAGAGAAAAAGATTGTAGTAAAAATTAATAGGCTACCTCGGAATGCTCGGGGACATGGAGCGGGGAGACGGGGATATTAAAAAATGCTTTCCGCCGCCACCGCCGTGCCTCGCCCGTCTTGGGAAAAAGGTCTCCCGCTCGGGAGCGCTCTTGTCAACGCATTTCGGTTTAGCCACCGTATTTACTCGTCCCGCCCCCTTTCCCCCCCACTATACCCCTCCCATCCACCCACCCACCGTCACATAAGCCGCCCCTTAGGCCCATGCCTTGCGACGTGAGCCCCGTTTTTCATAACACGTTCCCGTCGCCGGGAGGCGGCCCTCGGCACGCTAGCGAGAACAGCAATCAGATTTCCGCGTGGAGCTAGGCGACGTGGGAGATACAATGATGCCCTCGGGGGAGTTGATGCGCTGGCACCGAGGAATCCGCGCCCCCCTTCTCCTATCCTCTCCTCTACCCTCTAGCTGGAATCACGAAGGAAGATGCGAGCTTCAAAAGAGAGGAACGGAAGGAAAATGGCAGCCACCCTCGTCCTCCTAAGTCCCCTCGACCCCCCGTCTTCCTTCGAAATGAGGAAGCAAAGTGTTATGACGCGCTAATATTTCTCCTCTCCAAAATTTCCTTCTCCACCCGACTCTACTCTGACCTCCTCCGTTTCCCCCTCCAAAGCCCTGTTCTCTTTTTTAACGCACAAGGCTGGGGGAGAGGGAGAGAGAGACATGGGGAGCTCTCCGTGGCATTCCTCTCCATCTGGCGTGATTTTCTTCGCGATTCGCTGAAGCTAAATACTTTTGGGGACTGCTTTCGTCCGCAGCAGCTCGAGAAAGAGAGATATGGAGAGGAAGAGAGGGGTGGGAAGCTACTCCGCGGGATGGCATTGTATTCAGAAATGCCGCTGTCGAGACTGAATTTTTCAAGTTGACTCCACGGAATTCATCCACGGTCATCTGCCGCGTCGTCGGGGCTCGGTCCCGCAGCGAGGTGAATGCGGATGTGGGGGATGGGTTAGCGAGCCGGAAGGTGGGGAAGGGCAGAGGGAGAGAATATGAAATGTCACGGGTGACGGGGCGGAGGGATTTGAACACTGCGGACACTTTCCGCTCTCCACGATGTTTCCTCCAATACTGCAAACCTCTTCGCTCCCCACTTCCCACAGTGCATAATGCACGCGGGTCCATATATTAAAATGGGAGGAAAATAAAAAGAGAGAAGGCTAGAGAGAGGAGGAACACTAGGTAAGGTGGAATAATCAACGGAGAGTAGTGTGTGTGTGTGGGGGGGGAGTAGTACTTTTGTTTGCTCGCGGGGGCTCTTCGGACGAGGGGACGCAACTCCCGATAACGGAGAGATGCGCTCGCTCCGAAAAATTGGAAGATGAAAAGTGCGCGACGGGGAAAAGAAATGGGGGCGAGAGCGGCCACGACGACGGGGGAGAAAATCCCTGTTCACGAGGAGGCCCCACCCTTCTCCATGCAACTTTCCCTCCCTCCAATCTCTTTCACTTCCTCTGCGAGAGCGCGAACAACGGCATTGAGCGGTGTCGTAAGTGGGAGGCGTAGACTTGAGTCGGCTCCGCTCGCACACGAGAATGCTGGGAGCGGCAGAGAGGAGGAAGAGGGAAGGGAGGAGATGGGGGGGGGGGAGCACCGCTCTTTCCTCGAAGAAATTGCGTTCGACTCCTCCGCTCGGTTGACTGCGACGCTTGGCGATCACTCTGTTGCGGTCGTCCCCAGGCATATGGTCTGACGAGGCGTTGAGATTCGAATACGATATCGACGCGCGATTGCTGCGAAGTAGCTCAGTGAGGAGGAACAATGGGCGAAGGACTCGGATTCGATTCAAGGGGACACCTCTGAGAACTCCCAGGCCCTTACCGAGAGTCATTCCTACGAAGGGAGTCGGGAGAAGGCGCAGGTTAGAAGGATTTCAGTACGAGAGCCGCAAGGCTGTCTTTTTGGAAGGGAGCCTACGCGAAGAAAGCAAAAGTAAACAAAGGTCGACCCGGAGTTTTCTTAGGTTTGGCAGCTTAAACAAAGGAAGTTTTTGAATGCCAAAGGGGCTTTTTTCCCTCTCGGTACGAAGTAGGCACGATCACGGCAAACGAGTTCGAAGGCAACTTCAGATAGGTGACTCTCTTTGTGCTGGTCTAAGCTTTGCCCAAGCTAAGCAATTTTTTGTATAAACGATCCCCTTAAGAATACATAGGGGAAGAAACTGGTCCCATAACCCAGATGTGTGTCTTTCAAACGCAATATGGGGCAGTTATTATTTGCCAAGTAATAGTAATATTAGTCAAGCTCTACCCTCAGCAATCACATCATTCATCGGGTAGATTACACTAATGTTTTATCGGGGCTTGACCAAAGGTTCTAGACTTTCATTGGCAGCCAAAGAATCTAAAAATGAGGACTCCCTGTGTCACGATAATATATACTCTGAACGAACAACCTCTTTCATTAATTTTTGACCGTAGTAGGCCGTATTTAAATTAAATTGAATAATAGAGAAGATAAAAATGTTGATAACGACAAGTAGAATGAGAATATCGAGCACAAAACGAAGGAATAATGTATTATTCTCCTCTTTCATAAATACCGGGACTAAATCACTAGGGAAATGATAAAGCCGAGACCGTGAACTTGACTGACACTGGGTTAGTTTCAGGGGGTAGGTAAAAACAAGGTGACAGGTGAGAGGAAAATGGAAATCACACACACGGTCACTTGTGTATCTTTGGAAAACAGCGACCCTCGTGTACCTCAATCACGTACAAACAATGCAAATATGAATAAAGGAAATAGGCACAACCAGTCAATCACGAGGGTTTGTTAAGGAATAACAGCCACTCTCGTGAATCGCATTCACACACACACTCAGCGTTTGCAAGGATATATCCTATACCATGAACCCATTTATCTCACTAAGGAATGAAAATGATTAAAGAAAACTAAAAAATCAAAAAGACAAACTCCTAGTTAACTTTCGCAGTCATTTAATTACTCGGATAGTTTAGATCTTTGTGAATCGCACTGACTCACTCGCTCAGGGTTTACAAGGATTCCTCCTATACCACTTACCCATCGATCACAAAGAAGAATACAAAAATATGAAACGGGTGGAGACCAGTTCTCGCTCATTCACTCAACCACTCGGGTGTTTTCGGAAGCAGGGAGCTTTGTGAATCATGCGTACTCACATTTATGGGATGTATACGGATTTCTCATATGCCAGTGACGGGCCAATCATACAGAAAATGCAAATACGGAAAAGAAAGGACTTACGTTAGCGCTCAATAACATATTCACACGGGGGTGTAACACTTTGTCTAACACAGCCGTGCATAAAGTTAAATAAATAAGTATATATATACTATATTAAGTATATAAATAAAACAGCTCCCTGACGCCATCTCTTGGCCAAAGAATTGGGGCACATGGCTGCATAAACTACCCGCAGATTTACGTGTAAATTACGTTTCCTCGATAGCTCAAGTGATTAGAACATTAGCCCGGCAGGTCGAAGCATCCAGTGTTCAAGCCCCGGTCAAGGAAATACTTTTGCGCTTGTGATCTGCTCAATTCTGCCTTCCCCAACTCTCCTCTGTTCGTCCTCTCTATGTGTTCCTATCCCTTTTCCTTATTTCTACGTGAATGAGTATTTGTTCGCCATATGGCGGGTTTTCATGTTTGAAAGTGTGTGTGTGTATATATATATACATACATATACATATATATATATGTGTATATATATATATATATATATATTATATATATATATATATATATATATATATATATATATATATATACATATATATATGTAGCATAAACACAGTAATCAAGCCGAAGGTCTGTTTGGCAGGTGATGGTAGAGTTGACCCAGTACTATAGCCCGAAAATTCACACATCAGGTGGTGATTGATTTAATTGATTTTCTTCGTCAAATTTAAACAAAGACAAGATATAGAGATGAGTCTTATTTGCACTGCAGAGAGAAAAACCTGATGTCGAGGAACACTACGAATACTCAAGTAATTCTGACATCAGTCAGTCTTAAAGCACTGCTTGCACGTGATATACAATTCAATAATTATTACACTCCTACTTCACTAGAAGAATGAGTTTATCGAAAAACAAAACGAGACTGAAGTGAAAATCATGGTACCTTTCATATTAAGTATGACACACATCAGATGCAGCAAGAATATTTTCGATAATTCATTTACGTATCTATATTTAAGTTTTAAAAACAAAAAATAGACCTCGTTGAGTGAATTGCTCACAACAGATCTGTTTTTCATGGAAATGAGAATCTGGTTTACTACCCTTCAGGCACTGCCCACGAGTATGATCAAGTATCTGAATTTTCTTTGTAGTATATATGCAACAACTGTGGGTATTTATCACATGCAGTGAGTACCTTTAGCGCTATCAAATGTACAGGTACAAATGAGTGTTGACGGGCAGTAAAATTCGGAACCTGAATCCGGGAGAATGATACAGGTGATGGGAGATAATGAACTGCATAACTGAAGTCAGGGGGTGAAATACGCTCCATTGATAAACGGCCTTTCGCATATTAACGTCTGCCGAACGAAACCCATAGATGCGCGAAGTGCCAGAAATGTAGAGTTGCCAGACGTTTAACTGACGCATCATTGAATTCTTCAAGTGTTCTGACAGCGTCATCAGTGTTAAAATTGTAGCTTACTCTCAACGCTGATGCTCCGGAGCGAAATTTTCGGAGAGCCGAGTGAACTGTGCAAGCATCCTGGTCAATTCTGTCCCCAACTAGTTTTTTCGTTCATTTTTACGCCTGATATAAATGTTCATGCTCTCTAAATAGTAAAAGATCTCATATTAATAAAAATGTATTCAGATGAAATTTTTCCAGGATTCACCGGAAAGTGGTTTCAAGCAACAGACACTTTGATTTCTTACTCCTGCTATTCAGACGGTAAGCACGGTATACGTACTTTACAACAGAGAGCGCCTGTAGTATGTCTTTGAAATCAGCGTCGATGCTGCATTGTATGATGCATGGAAACTCAATAGTTTGCCACAAAGAAATCGGTGTCCGTTTAAAATTCAATGCCAATCCACGCAGTCGATCGTCTTGGCATTGAATTCGTTTATCGCCATGGTACTGAAAAATTCATTTGTAAACTGTCAAAGTCTAGGTAACTTTAAACGAACTCCCAAAATATTAATGCTATAAATACTTTTTTGTATCATTTATTAACCTCTGAACGTTAAATACGTGTAATTTTCATTCAGAAATGCTGTAGGCGAGACTGGATTTAAGTTAAATGGTTTGATAACTATGCTATCACTATGGAGCACTAAATGACAGCTTCAGGCGTAATATAATGGATATCCATAATGATGAAAGAAGACACTATACTTTTCCACATAGATATTTTTTATTAAGACCTAGGTTTCGTTATAGCGTACCATCTTCAGGTTCACCTGAAAGGTTCCATAAAGGTTCACATGAAGATGTTACACTGTAATAAAACCTAGGTCGTAATAACAAAAATTCTACGTGGAAAAGCAAAGTATCATTTTTCATCATTATGGAGCACTAGTTATTATACAAAGCCAATGATTAAATTCACTTAAAATTTCAAAAGTTTAAGTAGAAGATGTGCATCATTTTGCAAGAAGTGTTTATGTATACGTGAAGGAGCAATTCGAGTGAGCACTGTAAGCTATTTTTAATGATTATGAGGGGAAAAAATAAAGCGTTCGATTCCGGGTTTTATGGCAGGAACTCAAGAGATATTTAACCAAACGTGTTATCTGACGCTGAAATCGTGATACCTGAAAAGGTGAAAGCATGAAAAAGGTTCTAATAAAAAACAAAGCTCCCTGAAAATTTTCCTTAATTTTTTCAAGGGATTTCATCATTTGGCTTTCGGTCTGGCGAGGCCGCGTGCACGAGACGGGCGGACTAACTTTCAAATTACCCATAAATAAGATCATAAAGCTAGAGTAGTGAGCAATGGAATGGTACAAGAATTTCAAAACAATTTAGGAAATATTCAAAAGAATAAAGTAAAATTTAGTCGCTTAAAAAAAAAAAGTGGAACGACCATATAAAAGGAGAAATATTGGCTTAAATTATGAATGACTTTCAAATGGTAAATTTTACCGCGAACTTAATAAAAAATTCAAAGTTGTTCAGTTTTTCCCATTATTTGCCGGATCCATAGACAATAAGATATTTCAAAACATTTAGCCTCTCAGAGTGATGTCCACCTCAACCATATCTACCTCAATCCATTACAATCACACATCTCTGGAAGGTCAAAAATGCAAATGAACTACTACAATTGATGCCAGTTCATAAATGTAATGCTAATATTAAAAGTAACAAATTTTTTAAAAACAATGAGACGAAATCCAAATAAGGGTCGATCATAACCCTCTCTTGAGAGCTAATTCAATTTTTGCGTGAGTGAAGTTATTTTGGGATCATGCAGTAGTTTCTTTTAGTAGCAATGAGGATATGCAATAAAAAACTCTCAGGAATGTCTTTGCCACATTTTATGAGCCACAACACGAACAAAAGATAAAAAGATAAAATTATAAAACAATGACGCCATTTTAAGGACTAATTTTTTTCCTAAATTGAGCCCGAAAATCATCAAGAGAAATTCTACGGTGAACGTGAAATATACCTTCGTATTTTCTTATCCGGAGAAAGGTTAAAAATAATGTACTTGATTAAATGGCGATTAAGAAGATACCCCTGAGGCTTTTCCAGTCGCAAAACGCCTATTCCATCTAATTACTTGTTCTTCGCCTATACTGGGAACTGGTTTACTTATCCAAACGTGCGCATTCATGCACGCCTTAGAGCTTGACATGGAGTGAGCTATGCCCACATCTAAAAATGGTACTTAAGGTAATTTATTGTGAGCGTGGCCATACATAAGAAAGCTTGGCATGAGTACCAATTTATGAGGCCCCTTTGCTGGATAGAGATCGGGAGTCAAATATCATAAATCATTAGTTAGAAAAAGTGTTTGCTATCTGATGCTTCTTTAAAAACCTCGAAAAGCACTTGGAAATACATTTAGACTCATAAAGTTGCATTATACATGCGGTATCAAAAATTCAAAAAAATTTTACAGGCATGCGAATAATGTTTTATGATATGCGCAGGTTTTAGTTGGTGGTTTGTATTTTTATAAGTTTAAGAAATTTAACCTGTGCTATATATTTTATAATTAGACAAGACTAGTTGGAGGAATATTGTTGGCAAAATTGAAAGGTGCAATTAGCGAGATTTAATTAAAATACTGGATAAGGATTATAAATAAATTAAAAATCCGGCATTTTTATTAGAAATCGATAACTTTTTACAAAAATAAGCTAAAATATAAAAAGAAAGTACCGCAAGAAAGAATTTTATAGCTCCTTTGATACGGCAATGACTGCAGGTGTAATGCCGTAGCTTTAAAAATATAAATTGTAATAGAGATGAGAAATCTTAAAAGCCCATTCAGAGAGTCTCTCATGCATTTATTTTTGAACTGATTTCGCACAGGAAGGCCTTGCCAAGAATAGCCTAGAGATTTACGATGCGTCATCTGAGGTTTACAAAAATGCAGGCGAATACAAAAAGGGTCGCATAAATAGCAAAAACATACTGCAAAGCATTTAAGTCACATAAAGCGAGATTTAGACACGATGAGTGTTTGGACAGATGACACGCCAATGGTAGACTACGAGTACGCTAAGTATGAGGACCCTTAAATACAAGAGCTCTTTTGAGAAACGGCTCTCCGACGGAGGGCACATTATTCGGGTCAGCGGATGAATGCGCGCAGACCGAACCTGGATACCCACAGACAACTAAGCGCCTCTAAACGCAGCGATCCTGTAGGGGGCAACGTGAGGCCAGTCACGGAGGACCCCGCCCACTTGCCCAAAAACCCCTCGGTACTCTTGTCTCCTCGGTGCGCTTGGGCTACGACCCCTAGGGGAACAACCCTGGACGCACTTCAACGAAGGGGAAATATTTTCGAGCGTACCCCATAAATCACACTGGGACTCGTATTTTACTCCCGCAGATACCACTGACGATTCAATGAACCCTTTAGAGGTGGAGAAGCAAATCATGCTGGAGGCAAAAGAGAGGAGGAGAGAGAGGAGGGGGTTGGAGTCTACTACCCTATAGGTGGGCATATGGTCCCCGTGGGTGGTCAGAATGTCGGGGGGAGGGGTGGCAGAGAGAGAGAAAAACGGATGCCCGTCGAAAGGACCCTGGGCCGGGGCCTTCGCGTCGTTTTTCGTCACCCCCCACTCGTCCCTTCGTCCTCATTCTCCCCGGGACGGAGTCCTCGAAAACTCTCGGTGACCCCGAACGCTCGAAATTCCATTGCCGCACCCACTCGCCACACCTTTTTCCCCCTTTCGCCCCTCCTACCCGCCTCCTCCCATCCCTCTCCCTTGGTCTGTGTTAGCGCGTGAGAAGGGACGGCCCAGTCTCTCTCCTCCACCTCTCGAGGGGAAACATCCCTCCCTCCCCATTCTCCCGGCATAGTCCACCCTCCTCCCGAAAGGATCCGACGCGGACCAACCGTTTTGTGGATTTTGGAGTGGGATCCACAAACCATCGACCCCCTCCCCCCACCCATCCCGTCATCCCCATATTCCGTACCTCTTTGATATCTGCTTTCTGGTATGTCCCGCTGAGGGAAGGAATGGCATGGTGATTCCTCACTCGCACTCCCTACCCTTTTTTTAACCACGCGCGCTTTTTCATCGCTGCAGGGGGAGGTGAGGGACCACGTGTCTTGCTCGTATTCTTCTCCCCTACTGGGTGAAGGGGAGGGACGCGTGCGTGGAATATATCGAGAGACGGCGTGGGCGACGGAGCCGACCGTGGGTCTCCGTGGGCGGCGTCATTACCTGAATGAGTAATTAGGTCCTGTGGATCCGCGCGTAGACGGAGAGGGGCTTGGTAAATTGAGTTACTTTGGATTTGGCACGAGTCGATTTTTTTTCCTTCTCAACGCGCTCGTTAATGGAGAAGGATCGAAACTGTACCACGTAATTCCAAAAGGGACTGATCCGTCGGGATCTGCGCTATAAAACATACATTACAGCACTTCGAATACTTGAAGGCGTATCGAGGCACTACCAGAGTGGAAGATCGAGTTTTGTGCCGGTGGTTGATCAACATGGCACAATCATATTGCGCAACGCTCCAGTGGATTGTGGCATAATAATACTTCATTAGTGATTTCCGTTGACTTGAATGATAACGAACAAAATTAATGCAAAGTTAATTCGAAAGTTATTCATAACATAAGAAGTCAAAAGCGTTTATGGTAATTATGCTAATACTATATGTTGATTTAAATATATTTTAATATTATTCCAAAACTTTGCTAAAATATTGCTACATTTTCGTTATTTTGATTTAGTTTGGAGGGTTTTCCTCATCATTATTTAATACATTTAATACTTACTCAATTATTATATAAAGTCCAAAATACATACAACTAATTTGCGTATTATGCATTACCAGTATTTCCCGTACTTCATCGGGGCGTCTTTTTTTGAAGCTTTTTTTCCTATTTGACAGAAAGTTTTGCATAAAAAATATATTTAGTTATCAGGATATCGGAAAAGTAGTCAAAAACATTATATAATTTGAGAAAAATATAATAAAATATCTTATAATAATTTTTCCAGTCATAAAAAATCTACTAATATTTTATAATTGATGGCTAAATCAACAAATGCATGTTTTTTTGAGAACAGGTCGGTAATACCAGAAAGATTGACTAAATCAACCTCCCATATGAATAACAGCCATATCATCCCTAGCGTGTGATGAAATTTGCTGATTAGATAAAAATCAATAAAATAATTCCTGAGCGATATCAGAATTCGTTTGAGGTTAGCATTATCATGAAAAAATCTGAATATGATGATTAGAAGTCTTGTTTTTAATGAATACTGAAAGGAAGCATAAAGAAAAAAAGCTATTTATACTTAACAACTAAGGGTGGAATTATATCGAATGAAAATATGACGCTGCTAAATTTTTATTGGATAAGCTTACTCAGAAACAAGAAACCGTATTGTGACCATTTATTTAGTGACATATTTAGTTGAATGCAAAACTATTTGATATCAAATTTTTATGCAAAGATTATCAGCAATGTGCAATTTACTGAATATACTAAATTTAACATTTACTCTAGGGGATTTTATACATATTTAACAATAAAATTCAAGTAATGGTAAAACAAGCGAGAATATACATTTCTTAATAAAATGCCAGTGTTCTCTTTGAATTTGTTAAAAATCATGGATTGATACCACTAATGGATTGATAAAAGCTCTTTTGTAAAAACATTATTTTTTTAAATTATAAAATTAGTCTTTGAGTAGTTTTAAGGTAAACACTTCAGTATTTTAAACACACAATACTTGTTCTACTTAACATAAAATACAACTACTAATCACACAATCCTCACGACATAGGTACTTAGATCTGACTGTAGAAGAATTGAAATCTATTATTTTGCTGAATATCTGCTTATTAAATTTAATATATTACCGATCAATTCCAAAAACCTGATTACGAAACTGTTGTGGCAAAATGTTTCGAAACGAAAAAATAGTAACTTTGTGATTCCACCGAAAATTTATTTCGATGCGATCCGGGTTTCGACGTTTCTGAAGATGACGTTGAACGTCGTAACCCGGGTCGTATCGAAATAAATTTTCTGTTGAATCACAAAGATACTATATCTTCATTTCCCTCGTCTATTACATGAAAAGTGCATCTGATTGTAATACGAGAACATATTTTTAAGTTAAGTCCCAATGCCCAAAATGTCAGATGAATATTTAAAAGATATTTCTGATTAATTTTGAAAAACATTCAGGAATTCCATGGTAAATTAAAAAAAAAATATTGTTCAAATTCGGCATTGTTTTTTGTAGAAATGACCTAATCTTAAAATAATCGTACCTATTGTATTATTAGTATGTACATTGAAAATTTCAGCATAGAACCTAACACAATTGAATTAAATGGTTATCATTTAAATTTGCAAAACGCCTACAAAGGGTTGATGTCATTTTTATTAAATATCTCCCAATGTTGCCTAAGTTCCATGAAATCTATTTATAAAATAATTTACTCCACTCATTAAAATTGATTTGGTTTTTTCTGATTGAATCCAACAGAAAAATTCTCCCAAAAATGTTTTTGAATATTTATCATCAGCTGCTACCTCCACAATTAAGCTTATAAATATCTTTCACCATTCATCACAAATGTGAAGAAACGACTTTCACCTAATTATGAGAATACACTACCACATGGGAACTATTCGAATGACATTCATGTATTTCAAAACAATATTATCTCAAGGTAACATAGAATTTTACATTTACTACGTTACTATCATTTTATGCTGAAGCATGCAGTCTATGAAAGGAATAAGCAGTCAGCATTCACATTTATAAAAGAATTTTCTTTCCTAGTAAGCTCAACGTCACCGTAAAAATTTTATATTTTTTCAAGTGACGTCACACAACTCTACAGACCGACACTTCAGTAAATATACCTTAGGTTAATTATAAATTATTATTAAACACTTATCATAAGTTTGATCAATATTCAATCATACGTAATTATCTTCAAAGCATTGGCAGTGGAAACTTAAACGTAACACAACCATAGTGTCAACACGCTCAACAGTACCTTAATTTTTGCAATAATGTAAAAGCATACAATGAAAGTCACTAACTTACATATTAATGCATTCAACGGAAAAATAATGCGCTCAAGTTGAAACAACGGTTTTGGTTGGTATAGGAAAAAATTGGTATGGTAAAAAATCGCCTCTGAAATGCAAACATCAACACATACGTATTGATCATTGCAAACAAACGTTAAATATCCAAAAGCGTTCTAATAAATATGGAGGTATCGAATTTAAATATGTAGGACACGTGATTGCGATAGTATTATCAAGGCAGAAATATTTGAACATTATTACTTTTAAAATAAAAAATGCCTAATTACAAAAGAAAAAAATGATATTTTTGCACAAACGAGTGAACAACATTGTTAATTTACTTGATGAAAAAACTCACTTGGAGATCATGAAAGGCATTTAACAAACTACAAAGAGATTTCCAGCGATTTCAAAATCTTCTGATAGTGCAATTTAAGTAACCTGCTATTAACTACTTTCCCCCTATTATAACTTTAATGTCAAAAATTAAATATTATAATATTTAAGCGTCATTCTCCTAAGAACGTCGATTGGTTGATTTTTATTACACCGTGTTAAACCTCCTAAAGAGGACACATTCATATTCCTTAACTAACTTTCAGTTCAGTTAACTAAAAAAACTGTGTGTTTTATTGCATATGAGGCACTAAATGAGAATCATAACACATATTTTTTAAGAATACATGGTTGTTAAATTTTAACAGTGACTGTAACACAAAGTCATAATACCGGCCATAAATAAACTGAATCCAATAGTCAACGGGTATTTATTGACCGAATAACAATTAATATTTATGCAGGAAAATTTCAATGTCGTCGAAACTAAGTGTTACGTTTCCTCAAAGAAATTTCGTTCTACCAAGCATCAAACCGCATCCAAATCATATTCTGAACAAATTTATGATAAACTAAATTTGAAAGTCGTAGTAAAACAAAACCCAAAATTTTCCCGAGCTATAATTTCGCATTTATGCATTCTTCCTGGTTACCTTCGCATTTTCATACGTATCCATACTTAAAGCATTCACACTGTGTTCAACAACATGTCTATGTGGAAGCAAACGTAAACAATAACATGCGCACATGAATCTGTAACCAACATATTTCCTCCCTAATTTTGAAGCAAGCTTTGCCAGCAAGCCGCATGTGTTTTATTTTTTATCCCCAGTTTGTGCGTGTGAATGATTGATGGCCGCTGTCGCATCCATATGCGTGGATGAGGGTGTCACTGACGTTGGGGGGTGGAGGCGGGAAGGTAACCCCCCTCGGTGGTTTGAATTTGAATTTGAAAACTTCTACCATACCCTTTGCTTTTAATTCTTAATCATTTTTTTACATTTAATTAATTATTATGGAATTTGTTCGCACACCGTGAAAATGTATGCGACTCTTTTGTATAGCCTTTCTATTGTTTACTAGCGCAGACTTACGCATATTGCCAAGCGCTCGGCTTGGATGTCCAAAATAATAAGTTCTTTTAAGCCCCTTCCACGGAGTGCCATACTGTTGGAAGGCAACCGCGAGTGTCCCAGAATGAGAAGTATAGAAATATGACGTGCTTTTAGTAAACAATCTGGAACTTGCTTTCCTTTGTTGGGTAATATTTCTTTTAATATTTATATCCCTGCAATAATTCATACATCTAATAAGTTAGTAGGACAATCAATCTCATAAACGTATACGAACAATACTGCTTCAGTACTCTCGGAGAAAGATGATCAATTGCACACTCAGCGCGAAGTAATTCTCGAGTACTTTACCACTAAAGTTACCGCTTGAGTATTTTACTGCTTCATACATAGACTAGGTAGGGGATCTTTGACTTCAATTGGTGCATTATCAAATGCTCTTTTCATTAATTAATTCAGGTACTTTTTTCCTGCCGAATATCCAATTAGAGCCGTCAATGTAATCAATTGCGTATACATTTTATTGTTACCCATTTTAATGTAGTAAATATTCAGATTCAAAAAACAGATAAATAAAAATAGTACGATAGTATTAATTCTCTATAAAACTCGTAATTGTTGACAGCTAATGTAAGATAAATTCAAGGTTAACTATGTGCACGTCTTCAAGCGTTAGAAACGTTGACTAATTGAGATTTTTTACCATTTTGCGGTGAACGGAATTCTTTTAGGTTTTCTTTGAACGATAAATTAACGAGTTTCAAGAGTCATTAGGGATTCGATAATATTATCAGCCTGGACGTAAACGTTACCAAAGAAATGTAGTTCCAATTTTGTAAAAAAGTCTTCAGTAATCAAAACGTAGAGTTCATCCCATAATAAGAAAAAATACTTAAGCGGGTGATCTAAGTAAATACAATGATAAAAAAATGTACACATCAAGGTAGAACTATGCTTATAAAAAATATTAAATGGAGATGTCACTCTTGGAGCAAATAGCAACTATCACGAAGAGCCTCACCGTCTCAAATATGATTGTCTTTTTACGTGTTTCCTATGATTATCATTGAGTTCTATTGTGCCATCCAAGTGTTACATTGATCTCGTGAGTTCTTCTACATCATCGATATATATACGATGTATATATGTATATATATGTCATATACACACAACACACACACACATATATATACATATATATATATATATATATATATATATATATATATATATATATATATATATATATATATACACACACATATAAATCCATTCAAATACGAAAACCCGCCACATGGCAAACAAACATTCTTTCACATGGAAATAGGTATAAGGAAAAAGGAATTGGAACAGTTACAAAATACGAATACAAGAGAGATGAGGAAGGCGGAATCGAGCAGATCGCAAGTGCAAAACTATTCCCTTAACCGGGACTTGAACCACAGATCTTTCGACTTGCCAGGCTAATGCTCTAACCACTTGAGCTATCGAGGAAATGTAAATTTTATTGAAATCTGCGGGGGATTAATGCAACCAATTACCCCAATTCCTTAGCCAGGAGATGGCGTTGGGGATCTGTTGCATTCACCAAAGAAGAAATGGACGACACAAGAGGCAAGGACAGTAGGTAAAGAAATCATGCAATGCGATACACGATGTTCTATATACAGGACTGTATACACAAGGACTGTCAAGAAAGTAACTTACGTTTCGGGCTAGCGTGGCGGTGAGTTGGGCCAGAGCCACCATCTTAGTGTCTAAACGTCCCTACACTCAGTACTTATCATGCTGCTGTGGTAGTGCGCAGACCCTGGTTCTTCTACTGTACTAACTGCAAACTATTACAGTGTGCGCTGTAAAAGAACACTCCGCGAGCAGTGAAGTTCAATCTATGATTAGTTTTTACTGCCAAAAAACCACAAACCAGATGAAATCCATAGGTAAATATGGAAAGCGAACGGAGACGGAATAATAACAGAAGGCGGAGTGAGGCAGTGGCACATTAAGTTTAAAAATACCCACACTAATGTTTGCAACGAGGACTGCAGTGGCCGGCCTGCCTTATGACAGATGAACTGACGGATTGCAAGTTCTTGGATATCATAAACATTTGCCCGTTCACTATTAAACTTACAACACCACTGGCACAAAAACACTAAATTATCACTTAGTCGGTGTACAGCGCACATTTCCTGATGAATGTCAGCAGATTCTAAGTTTATTGCCATTGAAAAGTTATCCAAAAACGGATTTTACGTAGGACAGGATTTCCAACTTTTGTTCATTTTGACTAACTGCTCTAAACAAACTTTAAAAGATGCGGACTTCCAAACAAACACTACAGCTCGAGGCGTAGTACTCTAGCGTATGTGTCAATACGGCAAATATTTGGCTCCCACCCACTACTTTGCTCGCTACACGCGAAAATAAGTTACTTTCTGGTCAACCCTCGCATGCACACGCACGTACGCGCGCACACACACCTGTGTAGATGTGGAAGTCCATGGGTAGGAGGAGGGCATACTACCTATTGGGGAAAGTTCAGACTCGGGTCCGAGCAAGCTCCCAGGAGCCAAATGCACGCCGCCTCGAAAGTATTTAGCCTAAATGGTGAATCTGAGCGGATGGGAGAAAATAATTGTTATATTGCGAGGCATGGCGCATCGTACAACAATCATAAAAGACAAGTGTAAAGAGGCGTGTTTGGGAACGGGTAGCAATGCTGAAGAAGGTTTGCTAGAGGCGGGGTGATAGTTTATGCGGATATCAAGAGGTGTGGCTCATTGGTCTATTTAGGAGGAACAAAGTTTGCTATTTAGTTGGTAAATTATATTTCGGGTTGCGCATGAGAAGGTACTGGGATATTGAATAGAATTTATCAATTGAGATGAAAGGCAAGGAGTGGTGTGGAACATGTTATACACTTAGGTCTACGTATTGCATGGTATCGATGTAGATTTGTGAATGACGGAGGATTCTGACAAGGGCTTACTGGATTTAAAAAATCGGGTAAATTAGCGGGTTGTTTAAAGTGAAGGAAGGGAATTTACGCTTGGCGTTAATTTATGGTCGGTCACAATAGAGTAGACATATTTGAGACATTAGTAGACATGTTTAAGGGACTGATATCCTGGGGAGTGTGTTGTGAAAATGGAGAGGGTGTCCGAGTTTTTGGAAGGTTTGGGCGCGTGGAAGTTTCGGAGAAAATTTTTATTTAGAAGGTACTCGTGGAATCCGCGGAGTAGGAGCGCGTAATGTAAACTGGTTAGACATTTTTCGAGGGAGTTCGATATATATGTATATATATATATATATTTTTTTTTTGTTTAAAAATATATTTATATATATATATATATATATATATATATATATATATATATATATATATATATATTTTTTTTAAATATATTTATATATATTATATTTATGTTTATACTATATATTTACATATATTTTTTATTAAAAACACACGCACATGCAAACACATATATAAGCATGTGCACATGTACACTTCTTCTGTACACACTCGTACACGTGCATAAATATCGCAATGAGGTAAACGAATGGATAAGAAAAATTAATATCGCGCACAAATGAAGCCCTTAGGCATTAAAGCAAACACAATCAGCCATGAGAGTGAAGAGATAGTGATTTCAGGAATATTGATGCGAGATTTCTTTCGGTGGAGAAGACTGCCTCTGAACACAATGTGATGCGGGGAAAACGCTAAAAGATAACGGAAGAAGGGAATAATCCGAAAAAGTTCATCATCACTCATAAAAGCGAAAACTTAACGCGAACGGAGCTCATTACGTTTTGCTTCGTTGCACTTGGAACTCTAGGTCGTAAAGTGGGGAGAGGGTTTGGGAAGACTTTAAAATCCTTCGGTGCACCGTTGCGGCCGTAAAAACGAAACAGCCAGCGTTTACCCCTACATGCACCCGTGTCCTCGTCCGGATTGAATCGAAAATTTATCTTTTGCAAACCACCAACAACCGACAAGTGCCTTATCACATTAAAAAATTGTTTCACTTCCTTTATCACGGCGTTTCATGCGTTGGAAGTTCATTTCTCAGTTGCATAGAGAGTGGGATGGGTATTTTGCATTTTAATATTAAACGTGATGCCCTCGGGCAACAGCATATCGCCGGTTAATCAATATTCACTCACTTCGAGGATCAACTTTGACGTGCCCCGGCATAACAATGTCAGCTTTGCTTTAGATACTCATTCATTTTGTTCCCGGATTAGATGTCACCCATGGGGTTTCTTCTAGCGCTAATCGGTTCACTTTTATGCACGGTCGTCCCTTATATTATCCGTAAGAGTCTCACTTTATGACCTAACAGAGGAACTGGTAACGATACACGGCCTAATTCATGTGATTATGGAACCTTTCATATTAATGAATCTAATAAATCTCAAAATTTATCGATGAACATTGGCTGTGTTTTTTTATTGAATTTCAACTTAGAGATTATAATTTAATATATTAGGGTATAAACGAAAGCTTATAAAACGCTTGACTATTTTGGCTATCCTCACTTTATGGACATTCGACATTTAAAATATGAGACATCTTCTCCTGGAAGCTCGTTTCATAGATTTAAAGTATTTTTCATTTAATCATCAACAGGGAGATGAATAGTTTTCACTTCATTTTATTTCTCCATGCAGCATTTTTTCACTCCTTTAACAAGAAAAACAGGCTTCACAAACTTTCCGAACAAATTAATTCGAATTGCTATAACTAAAGTAGCATCACTGGACCTTTAGGATCTGCAATATCTAAATCTATCGCACGCAGTAAATATTTGAAAAGGTATTTTACAACACAAAAAACTATATACACTAGATGTGAGGATTAAATGGCGACTTTATGGAACCTATTTCTATTGCGAAAAATATATATCTTTTAAATTATATACTAAAAGAAGCCTTGTCACACAATGTAGCAACAAAATAATGACAGAATTTTTGTCTAATAATCAATTTATGGCATTTACTTTTCATAGATGTAATTATTGAATACCTAATTAACGGTATAGAACAGTAAATATATTGTTTTACATTAAATAAACTGATACACGATTAAATATCAATAGATATTTCACATTGAAATTGTTGACTCACATTTTTCATTTCATATTCAATGCTTGTGTGTATCTGATATTAGAGAACGGGATAGCAAGCTATACATTTGGAATATCAATGATTGGAAAATAGGTAAACATCACTGCTGTCATATCAATTTTAATGGACGTACGATAATTTAAGTCGGGCCCTAATAACATCCATGCAGAGCGGGTCTACGGAATTAACAAGGAGAAATAATGGAAGATATTGCCACGGATATTAATTTTCATTATAATTCATTTTACAAATCCAGTTATCTACGTGAAATCGTTGTTCAATTGCTCACCAAATCTACATTTCTGCTTTCTCATTAGCGTCCCTGAGCGAACGGCTTACACATGCTAATAGCCATCCATTTTGGATTCAACTAATTCTGACAGCAAAAGTGAAATGAAAATATTTGCTAAAAATACCCAATATATTTTTCCCCTCCTGCAACATGACTGAAAAATATGAGTACAAGTTAAGACAAAAAGATGAAAAGCTAAATTTTCTCCAAACAAAATTTTATACTTAAATGGTAGATTGCACTCGCGCAATTAAAATGTATTCATGCTGCATACTTCAAAGTATTTTGGGAGTAACAACTCACCTAAAACGATATACGATATATCTTTAGTTAAACGCAAAGAGTAAAGACTGAAATTCCGCCAACGTTTAAAAATTCATATCTGGATGTGAGTTATTAATACGGACTTCGGGAAAAATGGAATCTTCTGACCTGCGTACGTTAACCAAAGATAATTTATCTAACGCAAATTCGGTTGGTAAGCTCTAGTACGATAAATATGAAGGATTATTACATTTAAATATTTGATAAAAAGGGGAAAAAAAGTACTTATGTAAAATGAAAGTGGCTGCTGATGCAATTAACTTCATGAAATCTAAGTTAACGAGTTGATTGAATTATATTACGGTGGAACCGATTGAGGATATCGCCTTAAGTTTACGAGACCCAAGATACGTAAACATATGCAGGCATACTTATCTAACCCAGAGGTCACAAAAAATGAAACGGCGCGAATAAGATCTTATAGATAATAATCTGATTTCATATTAATGTTTCAATTGATTCAACATATTCATTTTGCGATAATAAAGCCGTTTTTTTAAAACGTTAAGAAGTCCATTAGACAGAGTACAATTTTTCACAAACGCATGACAGTGGGAGAAATATAATAATACTAACAATCAGGAAAATCGGTCAGTATTACTAATATTTTATGATAAAATATGAGCATCGAGATTTTTCATAACGATGATGCAAATCATACGATGTGATTCTTGACGTTTTTATTCCCTGAAGTAATTAGAGCATTTCAATCGGGTAACGAAAAACATAAATTCTCAGGAAACGCAGGCGATTAGTCCTATTTCAGTTTGGCTGAAAACAATCTCTTTCAATGATTAATTTTTATCAAATTTATACATTTGGAACCTAACCAAGAAGAAAATCGAATATAAGAAGAGGATTCTTAGGTCTCGAAGGTTTATTTACGAATTTAGACTCTTAGGACAAAAATAATTCATGTCGCTGGGTGAGACTAGCACTCAGGGAACTTGAGATATTGCATCGGACGGTCATCGAATAAAAAAAAAATAAAGAGAAGAAACAAAGTGACTCCCATCACTCACCTTGTCGTTCCGAGAAAATGTGATGGCCCATCTGTGATGCCCAGCCGTGAACTCTTTGGACGTAACATCACGTTCAAGATCGCGCGTGACGGATCGAGTCACGACGAACGTGAATACGTGCGTGTCAGCTCGATCCTGGAGCTTCGTGAATCTATAGAGAAGTGACATTTTGGGGTCACAGCCACCTCCTTCGTCTCTGTACCGCGTCAGTCAGCACAACGCTGCACGGTTGAGGCGAAACCGTTTGCGGCCCGCCGGTTCGCGGCCCACGGAGCCACTGCAGCCGGCGAAGGTCTTGGGGCGGGGGTAATCATGGCCTTCTAATCCTTGGCATGGACACCCTTAAAAGGAAATGGGAGAATGAAGAGGCAACAAGAATTAAGTGGTCTGATTATATCGATTAAAAGTGCACCACTAATGCTCAATGCCAAGAGATAAGAGCATTAAAAACCTCCCTATCTCATGCTCTCAGATAGTCTTCTTAAATGGGGGTTATTTGCGCTCATTATTTTCCATTTCTTGAATACAAACGCTTGGAATCGATTGATAAATTTATAAGGTCAGACTTATTAAGCCTAAAGATTGGCAAGATTTCAAGAATTTATTTAATGAAAAAAAACGTTTCGCAAGCCAATCCCAGATAAAAGATAAAGAAGTCCGGGATTAATTAAAAAGAAATAAAGCATGAGTTTTTATTATTAGCAAATTAAGTAAGATATAAATAGTATAGATGAGAAGATCTGGAGAAATATTTAGCCCAAGGAGAAAGAACAATGCATTGCTAAATTTCTTGTTTTGCATTCTTTAAATAAAATATCAATAAATCTGGAATTAAAATTCTGCTTCCTCTATCTATTTTCTGGTAGAATAAATTAAAAGTAGCAAAAATAGCTCAGGTGAGACAACATTTTAAATGATTTATTTCTTCATTGATACCGTACAATAGAAAATTTCAACCTAAAATGTATTTACAGACTCTGTTCATCATGTTTGAGAGAGTGACAAATCCAATACTCTTTCGGGTCCCGCTAAGCCAGTCAGTTCTGGCTCGACAGCGAGTGCCACAAAGACAAAAAAAGATAGCTATAAAATGTTGCAATTATAAAGTTACATTTACAAGGTTTGTAAAAAAAGTATCGGTAACAATTTTTCCTGACGTGTAAGCGAAGTGCAAAATTCATACCGTTGGTTAAGTGTGGACATGATTGCAAATCATATTAATATTGATACAATGACAATGCACACCATTATCACTGAAAATTTGGCGATGCGAAAGATCGGCACTAAAATCGTCCCGATGGTCTTGCAGAGTCGAGCGGCTGCTTGCAAAGACCTTCTGCAACGGCATCGTGACGATTGCCCAACCCCCTTATAGTCCTCACTTGGCACCCGTAGACTATTTCCCATACCAGAAGTGATACCCTCCCTCAAAGGAAACCACCATTGGACTCTGAGTGCCGTCAAAGAAGCTTGCACGCGTGCCCTTAAATACCTTCCGGAATCTGCCTACCAGGGATCCTTAGAGTCGTGGAAAATCCGCCAGTAAAAGTGTGTCGACGTTCAAAGGATGCACTTTGCAGAATTTTGAGGAGTTGTAGCAATATCTGATATTAATCTGTTTTACCGAATTTTTTTCCCGATACTTTTAATAAAAACCATGTATTCTGTCACACATTTTGTTCCAAACCCTAGTCCTTCTATGCAATAACCAATATTTAATTTTCGTTTTCACGGCATTTACTGGCTGTGATATCCTTGAAAGTATTACACTAAAAATTAGTGGTAGAGTTACCTTCAATTTTCTCCTACCTTAATTTGTATGATTTTTGCTTTGTACTTAATTGCCCCTTAATTGCATTTCCTTTATTTGCGCATCACGTGCTTTATATCTGTTATTAAAATAGTTTCCTATGACACAGCGTCACAGCCTGTTAACAGGTAGAATTTCCTGTTGTTAAAATTGGAAATTCTACCTGTGGACACTTATTGACAGACACAGATATCCCATCTAGAATATTTGTATTTTTTTATCTAGCCTCAGACATTCTCTCTAGGATATTTTTCTGCTTATTTTTATTATGTTAATTTTTTGTAGAACCAGTGGATCCCCATACTGTTATACAATATCTTAAAATACTCTCCACCAGTGCAAAATACATATCTCTGAAGTGTTTTGCACTAAAATGGACAAAGTAGTAGGGGCGTAAGGAGAAGAATTACGCTAGGCAACGAGGCTTTCACAAGGAGGAGGGAGTTGATGAGAGGGACGTTGAGTAAGGATGTTAAGAATAGGCTCATGAAAACTTCGAAATGGAGCGTAGTTATGTGTGGCGCGGAAACACGGTCACTGAAGCAGGGAGAATGTTAGAAAAACGAGGAAAAGGCAGGAATAGGATAGGGATGTCATACGGTGATGAAGAGGGGCTTGTTTTAGAGTAGAAGGTTGGGTTGTATTTTTTGTTAGGAGAAACGAGATATTTATTTTGTAGTTGTGCCCATCCAAAACCTACCTTAACCGGTAGGTTACCTAATAATAATATATATATATATATATATATATATATATATATATATATATATATATATATACACACTAGGCCTGTTCAAAAGGTTCCAGGACTTGATGAATAGCGCGCCTGCAGTTGGTTATTTTTGAATCTCCTTGAGAGCATTTTTTTGCAAAAACTTCCCAAATAACCGCCTTTAACTACTTGGATATCTTGTTTTGTTGATCAGTTACGGCCGTTCATGTGAAGGGGTTGTCGTGAAGTTCAGCGAAAAATCAAGCTCCTTGAGGGAGCAGCGGTTCTCTGTGAAATTCTGCGTGAAACTCTGCAATTCCTTCATGAGAACTTTTGAGTTAATGACCAAGGCTACTTGTGGGGATTTTAAGAAACGCACTGCGTGTTACGAGTAGTTTGCCAGGTTCAAAAGGGGGCGGAAATCTGTGGAAGAAGGCGAACGTTCCGGAAGGCCATCAAGGTTAATTTGATGACCTCACATCGAGAAATTGAAATATCTCGTTCTTGCAAATCGACGTTTGACTGACAGAAAACATGCAGAAGAGTGTGGCATTTCAATTGGTTCTTACTATGATAACCTGACGGTAAAATTAAGGATGCATCGAATCACCGACAAAATCGTTCCTCGCCTGATGATAGCAGATCAGAAAAAACATCGAGTTCAAGTTTGTCAGGAACTGTTTGATCGAGCTGATGAGGATGAAACATTCTTGTCCATGATCATAACAGGTAAAGTCATGCGCTCATGGATATGAAATCGAAACAAAAGTGCAATCTTTTACAATGGATTGGCAAAACACGCCCCGCCGCAAAAAAAGCTCGACGAATTCGTTCGAGTGTCAAAAAATGCGGACTGTTTTTTCGATATAAAGGGAATTGCGCATCACAAAACCTACCCTAAGGGCAGACATTCAACACGGAGTACTACCTGGGGGGTATAAAACGCCTAAGATAGAGAATCAGGCAAAAATGGCCCGAACATTGGAGGAGTGCCGAGTGATTTTTCACCACGACAACGCCCTGGCTCATTTGTCTCTCAAAACTTGTAAATTTTTAGCCAAAACAAAACCGATGTGCTTTCATCCCCACGCTATTAACCAGACCTAGCTCTATATAACTTTTTCCTCTTCCCTAAACTAAAAACTCTCCTGAAAGGAAAAAAAATCGTCACCGTGTCAAAAATAGAGAACAATTAGACGGGAGAGCTTATAAACATTCCGGAAGAAGTGTTTCAGGAGTGTTTCAAAAAGTGGAAACACCATTGAGATAAGTCTACGCGTTGGGGAGAAGACTAAGGGAACCCTGATCAAAAATTTGTTGGAAGTATTTTTGAAATAAAAATTTCTGAAAGTTTTTGAACATACATCGTATGTGTATACACACACACATATACATATACATATACATATACATATACATATACATATACATATACATATATATATATATATATATATATATATATATAAACACACATTTTTATACGCAAACAAGGGAGGAGTCTTATTGATTGTTTTACTCGTATCAAAGGTGTCTCGTTAATAAAGAAAAAATACGAAATTTGAGCGGTCCATTAATTTGGTTTTATTTTCTATTGCAGACTGATGATAACGCTTGAACAGAGATTGACCCTCTAATGTTTCCTTTAAGTTGAATTAAAACATCATTTATGCATAAATCGCATGGATTCGATTTTATGAGTTACAAAGGAATAAAAAAATGAACTACGAGGGTCATCCGGAAAGTAGTACCCGTTCGTGAAATAAAGACACAAAAGTAAATATTAACAAACATAAAAAATTTTATTTGAAAGAGGATACTTTAAACTACTTCTCAACATAATCTCCAAGCAAATTAAGGCATTTGTCATAACGTGTGACAAGTTTCTGTATTCCTGCTGCATAGTCCTTCGCCGCCAGCTCATTGAGATACGCGAGGGACCCATCTTGCACAAATTTTTGCATAATGCAGATGGTGTTTAACAATTTCATGAACAATTGTTCGAGAAACATTGGGAAAATGCTCACAGATGTCATCAATTGTGACGCGCCGATCGTTCCTCACGAATTCGTCAACTGAGCTCACCAGTTGGTCTGTAATGACAGACGGTCTCCCCGAACGCTCATCGTCGTGTGTGTTCCCCCTCCCCATGTTGAAGTTGCGACACCACCGCCGAACAGACGACTCGTCCATTACATTGTCTCCATACACCTCCTTTAATTGGCGATGAATATCACATGGGCGAACGTTTCTTGCATTGAGGAATTTAATCACTGCCCTCACTTCACAACTGGCGGCGTTCTCAATTTTTTTAAACATTGTAAACAATCACAGAAACAACACAGGCAATGCTAGCGTCACGCAACTTGGCTCAGAGAAGGCAGACAAGCCACTGAAGCTATCTGACCTCGTCCAGCGGCTACTCGCGTCGTCAGCACTTCATGCGGCACGAACGGGTACTACTTTCCGGATGACCCTCGTAAATAGCGAGAATAAAATATGGGCTTTTTTGTATTTTTCTTTTCCTTTTAAGTATTAACGGTGTTTCTACAAAAAATGATAAAAAATCATTCAGAGTTAACATTTTAAAATGGAGATATTTTAATAAATGAAGCAACATTTTTTAAAACGTCTGTTTTTACCGTTCTCTTTTTGATGGCAAATATTGCTGCGTCCTTTTACAACCTTACGAATTTCATCAATTTTAAATATCTTCAGACTTATTTAAATGAATATAATATGGCCATTATCACATCTTCATGGAAGAATTATGGATTTTAAAGGGGGCATATCAGGTGATGGATTTCATTACTTTAATACATCACAAGCGTTCAATGATTTACCAAGTCCCTTAAGAGGAAGGGCACACACAGTTTTATGTGTATATAGAGGAGAGGAATATTTAAATTCTACAAAGTTATTCAAATTGTCGATCATTCAAAGTTTGTTGCTACAAAACGGAAAAAAAATTGTATTTAAATCAAAATCAGGGTAAGAAAGCGGAATTCTAATTCTGCAAATTACTCATAATAAGCCCAATAATACCGCGTCATCGGTAGATACTGAGAGCCAATTCGCATAATCAGCATATATATATATATTTTATATATATATATATATATATATATATATATATATATATATATATATATATAATATATATATATAATATATATATATATATATATATATATATATATATATTATATATATATATATATATATATATATATATATATATATATATATTCCTACCTTGATTCCTAATGTAAAGTCATTACTTTACTGAATAGTCAGCAGCAATAAAATTCAGCATCATAATACTCACAATGAAGTTCCATAGAGTGACGCCAGAGAACACTCGTTATCTGAAAGAGGCAAATTCTTTGTTGAAACTGAGTGGGTTAAAAATAACCGAATCCGTAGCCGGGCGGTTTCGTGACGCCGTGCACGGGCGGTTCCCGGCAGGCGCATGGGCGCCGGATCCCACGTCCGCACTGGCGGGCCCGACGACGATGGCCCCCAATCAGAATATTCATGCGCGTGGACGTGCGGAATGAAGACAGCGGAGAGATTACAGGCGGCCGTGGGGTACCGGAGAGTGCGGGCTCCCGGAGAGCCACGGGAAGTGCGTCAAGGGGAATTGGAGGAAGTGAAGGGGCGGGTGGAAGAGAGGACGGGTCGGGGGTCAGCGAACGGATTTCTCGCACATTGCCCCAGGGACGGTCGCCAATTCGGACCTCGATCGGCCCATCAGTGTGCGCCTGTCGGTCAATTCCCGACTCAAGTATGATGCAGGCTCATAAATAAATCAACCCGAGAGAAACTCACAAATGATTCCATTTATTAGAGCGATAGATTGAGGAAGAAGCCAAACCGGAATAACGTCACAGGAAGGAATACAAGTATGATGAATTAAACACATAATAGAATACGTAATATGAAGACGTTGAAGTCCGAAAATATGAAAGTGAGAATTGATTAATCGACGGGAGATTTATGCTGACAGCCGTGACCGATCATTTAAAGGGTTGTTTACCACTGTATTAAATATGCTATAATTATTAAATTTAATACTAAGTTCGTATGAAAACATAACGGAAAGAGCTATAATCATTTAAAAGTCATTTAGAAATAGTCGTGCACATTAAGAGAAATCATATTCCTACGCAATCTTTGGGAAAATTGACCCATTTTGGAGTGCATGCATCTATCACAAGTTGGTAACCTCTTCTCAAGGTGTTGATGAGGTCCACTACGATACAAACTTATTCGATTAGAGAGAATTCCAATCGTGTGGACAGGGAAAGGAAAGAGTTCGGCTCCTAGCTACCTTTTCTCCCCCCTCATTCCCTCCGCCACCGATCGTATCCCAATACTCGGGGCGGGGTTGAGGGCTGGGTGCGGTGGCGGGTAGAGTCAGGGTGGTGGTGGCGAAGGGAGGCTTTGGCCCGGCGGCATCCCCCTCACGTTCCTTCCCCGCCTTGCACCAACCCGTTGCGAAGACGTGACGTGCCACTGAGAAATTGCGATTAGGTTCCAACCGTTCTTTATGGCATAAAAACCCAGCGTAACGAGGAATTAAGTCCCGTGGACACGCGCGAGGCCTTTTCGTCCATGAAAATGATGGAGAGAATGAAATGGAGTGAACTTTTAGTGCGGAATAATTTAGTTGCCTAAAAAAACGTGATTCCCCTCTGCGAGAAGGAGATTAAGCCGAAATGTCAAACGTGCTTGCATAAGCTGAATGCAAAAGCGACAGATAATCAAGATTCCTCTAATTTTATAGGCGTTTTTATTAGATCTTTTTATATAAAATGTAATAATGAATTCAGGCATGTGATTATCTCTTTTGATTTTTTTGGTCCATATATGCATTATTAATTAACGAAATTATTTAATTACCCATAAAAAGCGTTTGATGTGATGTGAAGGACAAAACATTTTCAAAATCGTTTATGATAAAATTAATGCTAACTTGTTACTTTCCCAAAATATTCCTTAATCTTTGCTTGTTAAAACTATTAGAGTAAGGATATTAGCCACTAAGACCGGAAACTGAGAAACTTAAAATAGCAAAACAATTACATATTAAACAAATGTGATCAAGACTAGTTGTCTAATGATAGCTTTTATGAAGAGACTGATGTATAAGAAAGTTTATAACTCCTCATTACCTCTCTTATCTCGATCCAGAATACCTACCCTCTACCTCGTTCACCCAACATTCCCCCCCTTGTCGCGATTACTGTTATCCAATTGTTACTAAATATGTTCCACATCCAACGATTTTTCTTTATTTAAATTCCTCCAAACAACTTCTCTTGCCCTACTAAGATCATTTCCTCGTTCGTTTTCCACTCTGTTTTATTAATTTTTTCCATTTTTCTCCACAATCACGACATTAATGATACAATCAAAACATAAATCTTTTATCAACGACAAAGTTCCAGAGTCCAAAGAAAACTACGTTCCGTATTAGAGTTTAGCTACTCTTCTTTATGAGTACTTGATCCTTGCATCATCTCCCTTCTCTTTGCTAAAGTTTTTCTGACAAATCCAATGTTTCTTTTAATATTCGGCCATTATATTTGGAAACACTCAATAAATAAATGGCGTTTCACCTGCATCTATTTATGCCTAGCAGTGTTAATGTTGAAATTCGTCTCCCTATTTCTTGAAAATTTTTATTTCTTCATTTTCTCGTAATTGATTTCTATCACATACCTATGATAGTGGTTCCGTAGCGGGCTCAGAAATGGAAATATTGCTTCGCCTGGCCTACTAACGAAAGCTTGATTGACTGAAATTATGTCTGACTTGGTCAATTTGTCACTTACATTCACTTCTGCTTCCAACCTTTCCCATACCTCTATTACAATTTTTCTGTACACGTTTAAAAACAGACGATGTGGACAGGCCGGTCCTAACCCCTCTACCTAACACCACATATCTTGATTTATCATTTGCTAACCGCACAAGCGCACTTGTGTAATATAAAATGCTTCGGTTTTAGATAAATAAATAAATAAATATATATATATATATATATATTTTTATATATCTGGCTTTTCAATTCCTTTTCTCCCTTGAGAAATTTGGTTTGCCACCGAAAATGCGAAATACGTTTTCATGAAATGCGAGTTTCATTTTTCTATGTTTCTCCGTGTTTTTGTTCGCTAGCGCTATCTTGGTTTACATTATTTTTCACATCCATGAGAGTTTCCTTCAAGTTATGTACATAACTTGAAGGAAACTACTTCATTACTTCTGTAACTCTGTCCTGAGGACAGAACTCTGTCCTCAGGACAGAGTTCTGTCCCTCTCTTCCTTGATAAAGGTGGCAACGACCACCGAAAATTCGAAAAATAGTGAGTCTCTTTTTTTGCGTTTTTCTGTGTTTTTGTCTGTGTCCACTAGTGCTAAGTGTTATACATTATATATATATATATATATATATATATATATAACGGTCGTGGGTCGCGGTAGTCCAGGGGGTAGAGCGTTGGACTGCTGAGCAGAGGTTCCCGGGTTCGATTCCCGGGCAAGGCACTCTGCAGCTCCACCCAAGCTAAAGTGATTTTTCGGGTACCAGGTCTTCCTGGGAAACCATAACCGGCACAGGGAAAGAAACTAGCCCCCCTACCCTGATGTGTGAGTTTTCACACGCCGTATAGTACTGGGTGATCATCACCTAGTAAACCGACCTTCGGGTTGATTACTGTCTTTATGATTATATAATGTTCCTCAGCTGCCTCGTCGCTTTCTTTTTTATCTCGTCAATGCCAAGAATTTCGTGATACATTATCAGGGGACTTTCTCCAAGCTGCAAACGATGACCCAGATTTTCTGCAAGAGATCACAACTGGAGATGAGTCATGGGTCTACAGTAATAACCCTGATATAAAGCCTAGTTTTCCCAACAGTTGGTTCATGAGATAAAGGATAATGCGTCGATGCAGCTGATTACCATTCCGTAAAAGGACTTTGCCGATTGTTTTGGAAATTAGAAGAGACACTGGGATAAGGGTATGAGGTCCCAAGGGGAGTACTTCGAAGGGGACGGAGTCTTAATTGGAGTCCATAGACTTCATCTAGAGTACTATATCTTAATATGGTAACCTAAATTCTCATATACGCGATATTTCTTCAATGTATCCTTTCCATCTTTTCTGAATACAGTGTGATATTTTTCCTATTCTGTATCTGATTACGTCCATGACTCTTCCTCTCCTTCTTACTGACAATGCTTTTATCTTTCTATGCAGTGCACCCCTTTTACACTGCCAGTATAATATGAGGATGTCAATATTCTCGCACTGCTCCTTCCACCTCACCACTTTTTCATTAGCTATTCCATGACCTCCGAATGACAATATAGCAGTTCAACAATTCAGTGAGCTGTCAATAATACAAAGCAAGATTAAAAATTGGCATATGATATTAATTGCTGTTTTTTAGTCTTATAAAAAGACTTTAAATTTGATTAATGAGTGTTTGCATTTTTATTGATCTTATAAGGTAGCTCTTTGATGGAAGGGATCATCCGGTATTTCATAAAAGGGCAGAAATTGTAATTGAAGATTTTTTAAACATTTTTCTATTAGCATAGTGAAAGCTGCGGTTAGTTAATAGGCTCCCTCAAAATTCCTAGTCCACCAAACGGAATCAGCGAGTACAAGATGGGATGAAACGCTCTCACTGCTGATATATAATAATAATGGTTCAAATCTGATTTATTTAAAGGCACCATATTAGTCTCGTCAAATTTCTGATTAATTTTTTTTTAAATTAAATTTTATATCGTAATAATCTTATTGGTGGGAGAATACATATGTATATATATATATATATAAAATATCTTCGAAATGGAACGCTCATCGGCGACACACAAATATATAAAAACACAGATGTAGATTTTTAGAATATAGAGACACAAAGAAAGGACACCGAATGCACGACCGCACTTTCCCTCCGCATGAATAACCACCGTTATTCCACCAAATCCCCCACCTTTCTTAATTATCCCATCCCTACTCACACCGCTTCCCACAACCAATCTTTTGACGACTGCTTCTCTGTTTCGGTGATTGAAATCCTTCCCAAATCTGCGAGTATAATAGAGGTGAGAACCCGCGAGATGGCGCATATCTGGGTGGCCCAATCATTCAAACCGCCCGGGCTGAACCAAGCCCACTGAATGCATCAATTGGCTGCCTACATATCCCCCCCACCCCCTTGTTCATTTCCTATTGGTCCCTTTACCTCTCCTTCCCCCACCTCTCCCCCGCACACCCTCTCCGCTCTTCCCCGAGAACGCCATTCTGAAGACGACAGCCGTGCTGTCGAAACGTAAAATAACAAATTGTGAGTGTCCTTTCTTTGTGTCTCTATATTCTAAAAATCTACATCTGTGTTTTTATATATTTGTATATATATATATATATATATATATATATATATATATATATATATATATATATATATATATATATATATATATATATTCAATTGATATCGTATTTCACTAATGGCTAATACCTGAAGAGGTTTAACCCAAAAGACGTTAATGAGAAGCAACACAACACCCACATTTAAAAACTAATACTTCACTCATATTTCCCACTGATCTTTTGAACACAAACATATACGGCCAATTACTATTTTAAAACAATTTCAAGGCAATCTAATGATATACTTTTCCACCATTTGCTACGAGATTGGTCAAAGTTACAACACGATTTATGGTGAAGATTATCTATTGGCACGCTTGATTGACTTAAAATGAAGGTTCAAACACAGTACAGCTACGCTAAGTGCACTCACAGTTTAATTTCCACTTCGCTTGGATCAGAGGAAATTAAAAATATCATGGATCAATCAGTCGCGAATTGTAATCGATCATGGACGATTGAAAACGACTTTTTCACTTCTTTGGAGAGGAATATATATTTCCGCGGCACTGAGTTCAGGTGCAACTTCAAATTGCATGGATCAAAAGTGAATCCTTGCAATGAAACACAGAGGTTATTTTTAACTCGTCCACATTGCGGCCACCAACATCGAGGGGAAGCTGAAGGAGGCGGGAGTGTGGTAGTGCGAGTGACTGGCCAACGGGCCTTCAATCTGTACCGACCACAGATTTTCCAATTAATAATACAAGAGTGTACCGAGGCACCATGCCGGTCGGCTTCCCCATTCCCCCACGGCATAATTCAAACGGCCTCCCCTCGACCGTATCCAGTTGCTCTCCTCTTCTCGGGTAAATATCGCCTCGTCTTATTTTGTTTCCCATATCTCTCTCTCTCTCTGAAACGGGCAGTGCCCCATTCCCAGACACACGAGACAACTTTATTTTTTTTCCTCTTTTCGGAGAATGCCACCTGAAATTGGCCTAAATCCTCAGGGCCCGGAGGGCAAGCAAAGAATTCTCTGTCTGAAAATCCGAGAGCACCATGAGAGAGAGAGGCGCCTTTCGAAGCCGACTAATACTTTCAGTCCGATAGTTTTCCTTGAAAAACATAAATCTTTGGAATTTAAACGAGACTATGACGACTATATTTGATTCCACTAATTCATACGTCAACAAAGATTTGCCTTTTTTTCAGACGTTCAGGAGTCCCGAATGGGTTGTTCGTATTGTTTTTCGATTTTCCACCCGCGAGTCTTTCCTTTTACATCATCTTTCAATGTTCAAATAAAGATGTAACGATAAAAAAACGAATATGCTTATTGTTTAGGTAGGATGAATTTGAAAAGGAAAGGAAACACATTAGCTTTGATAATAAATCATTATGCCACTGAGTAAACTAATGCTTCTTTCCACAAACCTAAGAGTACGGATGTCTCGTGCAACTTGTTCAGTCAAATAATTTCATGGGAAATGAAGTAGAGATGACGAGGAGCTCATTGAGAGAATCTTGCAGTTAAAGTTAAAAGTTTAATTGAATACTGGTCAATATTCTCGGTGGAAAAAATATTTCTCCATGAGCTGTTTAGCGGGAAATGGCTCTATTCACTCATACAACAACATACTTAATTTTATCGACACCCGCCTCTTTAATGTCCTCAATGCCTTCTTATCAAGCAATAACTCATTCATTAATGCTTCATTGACAAATGGCAAAAGGTTGTCATTAGTTCGTACAAATAACCTCAGAAATCAACTCGGAATTAAATGTCCAACTGGCAGAATATCTGATTGGAAGTTGACAGATTCCGTATTAAACGTATCGACAGTTGAAATAATAATTGCAAGGAAAAGCCGTTGTAATTTTGACATAATACGTCGAAGACAACTGGCTGGAGATATTTACAAATTATTACATTCCCTTTTGCTATTAATCAAAAAACAAGTCTTGAATAATTAAAAAATTTTAACCCTTAATTATTAAAGAAAGTCAAACAGCTTTCGAACTCTCCTGGAGGAAATGGAAATTATACACTTTTAGGTATTGATTCTCAACTCTGAGAGTGGATTCGAGATTATTATCCGGAATAAGGTCTATAAGGGCAGCTATATTCGGTTGGCATTAAGTTAGTAGCCCAATAATTCACTAACGATCCACAGAGCTATTTCCAGTACCTATCCGTACGTGGATTATTAGAAGTAAACAAGACTAGGTCCCATTTGATGGTAATGCCAATGCTGGACAATTTGAAAGTCATTTTTAAACATAAATGGGAAGTTCAACAAGGAAGAAAATAGTAAATTATCTAGATTAAAATAAAAATTCAGTCATCGGAATGCTAATAAATAAATGAAATTTTCAATTGTTAAATGCCATTCCTCCCGTCTCCGAAAGTTAAAACGGGGGAGGATTTTTTTAACTTGGAGATTACGTTAGTGTTCCGTTGTGCCTGTCAAATCTAAAATTCGACCATTCACTCCCTTTGTAGAACTTGGAAGAAATATGGTTTTCAACTGAATAGTAGCATTAAAAAAAATCTTTCACGCTGTCCACTACGGAAGACTTATTCATCAACATCAACGAGGTTCCACACACGGTCTACCTTCAGCGTACAACGGCGATAATGGGAGTCGAAACATTTTGATTAATTGTTTCACACTGAGTATATGTGAGTGAAAAACAATCGCCAATATATCCGTCAGCGTTACGAGAAATGTTGCTAAAAAAGGATACGCACAAGAATGTGATACCACAATAAAATGAAACCTTAAAAATTACCAAATAAAGGAAATAAATGAAATAGTGAGTAAATTCATGTAATAAATTTTCAACGATATCTAAAGTGAATCTTAAAAATGCCTATCAACTAATACTTGTGCAGAAAATCGCTCACTTGGTTTTTCTATGCATATCTTAGTCCATGATTTTGCACTTGCATAAACCGTGCTCAGACGTGTAAAAATGAACCTACATACCTGTATTTAATGCATTACATATGTATTAACATTGAATTAGGTTGAATAAGAAGAAATAGTTGAATCGCTTACCTTGGTTTGACATCTACTACTCAGAATATGAATACGATTTTCAAATGATCTCTAATTTACGCAGCTCAGTGTTCAAGACAATTATAGTTTCCTGTGGGAGTAAACCTAAAGATACCACTTCGTAAAAGAACACATTATGAATTTTTTATTCCCATGAAAATAAGTCGTTCGTGTATTCAGGAAAATACAAAGTTCAAAGGCACAAATGTTTAAAATGCTATGAGCATCTCTTTATAAATAGATATGTAAACACTATGAAATGACCGGTGCAAGCTTTTGACAAGAGAAAAAAATACCAAATGACTTCATTCGCTATTGTTATATGGCAAGGTATCTTGAAGCGTTTAAGCTGGACTACACGCTACACTCTCAACTCGAAAACTTTAAGTACTCAAAAACAATGAAAACTGTGTAACTTGAGGTCTTTTGCCGTATCACTTCACTATAAACACCCATTTTGCTACACTATTAACGTTGAACTAGAGAAATCGGATGCCTAGGATATGAAAGATCGTAACGGATGATGTAGAAAGCCATAACAATATCATATATTTTATGAAGATTTTGAAATTGTTTACGAAATTATGTCACAAAAAAATCAAGAAACCTAAAAAGCATGTGGATAGGAAAGAAAACAGGATAAAATGACATAAATAATGTTTTCGGCAGGAAAATTGAGAATTGTAAAAACTTTTCCTGTATTAACATCTTTTACTCTTTTATTCATAACATCTCCTCGTTATTTTTTCCATTTAATAAAAATCAACAAAATATATCAACGAGTTTCACTCTCAAACCATTTGGCTCATGGCAGATAATGAAAACAGTCTAATTTGAAGACGGCTACGATGCATATGATACCGTACTATTTATCGTGGAAATTACTCCTCCAGAAGTATTTAAGCAAATTTAATTTGACATGCAATACTTGCGAAGAAAAGTTATTTTGCTTAATGTAACCAATACCAAGGGTCTGATTTCAATGGAAACTTGATCACCCGTCCGCTAATACAAAATGTCATTTTTCTGCAATCAATTTGGATGAAACGGGTCTCACGACGAGTGAATCAGCGTCCTCTTGGAAGTGATGAGGTTAGAAAAGAAGTGAGAAATGAATTTTTGCTGATTTATTCAATATTTCCTTTCACTTTTTTCTTGACTTTCAGCAAATATTGAATTAGGGCTAGCATGTGACTTGAAATAGGACGTGGCCGTTGGATAGACAACAACAGCAGTCTCAGAGAGAAGTGCCAAGGAAATTAATGAATTGCTCAAGACAAAATAAGGAAGGTGGAGGCTATTTCGTTGGAGTAATTCCTCAAGGATTGGAAGGTCTTGGATGAACGTGCCCCTTTTATCCCTAAAAAGTAGGCGGGAAGGGCGAAGGCACCAAGGCCTCGTTAAACTGTGCATCATCTTCAAGTGCTGACGTCTCTTGAAAATTTTATTGGGGTTATGTGTGGCAGTAAACGCCCGGGTCCTTAAATAAACGGGGAGGAGTTTAATACCCTCCCAGGCTTTTCGACCTTATATTTTTCAGAACTGTTTACCCGAAAACAGCTTCCTAACTTAGCCAGAAATAAAGTCAAGGATTTTGAGTCAATCCACCGCCCTTTCGCGGAATAAAAACAAGAATTTTAAAGAGACACGCGGAAGCCGTCAAGAGGAGGGGAGGCACTCAGAACGTGGAAGTTCGGCGGGAGAGCAACGGCAGTTACGAGCCACCCGCCCCGCAGCCATGACGATCTGCAGAAAAAGAAATCACTCTGCTCCCTATCGCGGCGGAGTTTTAGAATGACTAATTTTCGCACAACGAGACTCTCGTAAAATGCCCCTGGAGCACCGGCGGCAGCGTAAGTGATGCGGCCTAATGTCTATTCGGCGGGAATTGAGGAGGAGGACGCGAAGAGAAAAGGAAAGGGCCCAGTGAGGGTATGCGCGATCCTCGAGTTTATTAAGTCCATGAGCAAGTACGCTCTGGGAAGAAAACAGGAAGAATTAAAAAGAAGGTGGAAGTCCCTCCCCCCATAATCGAGGAGAAAATAATAGAGGAGAGAGAGTAAAATTGCGAGTAAGGAATAAGCAGAAAGGGAGCGAGATAGGAATAATGTAAAAACCTCGGAGCCCTGTCGCCGTGAATTTGTTATCATTAGGCACCCACCGCCCTCTCCCCCACCTTCCCCCGAACACTCTCGGTCCGCGTATTTCCCTGCGGCGACCACCTCACCCTCCGCCGCGTTCCACGGTGGTCTCGCGCACACCGACGCGCCCTCGCCGCGGGGGGATGTTTCCGAACGGGGGTGGTCGAGGAGGTGATGTTAGGGAGGGGTGGAGTGGGGAGCGTGGGTGGAACTATTTTTTCGGGCAAGACCTGAGGCAGTTTGTTTGGCAACATGTTTGGTTCGGGAAAAGAGGAGAGCGGAAGGGGTGGGTTGTTGCTCGTTCGGTCGGGACGTGTGCGTGAGGGAGAGGCGTATCGACGTTTATTCGTCCGGGAAACCACAAAAGGCTCAATCCCCCTCCTACAAGGCCTCCGGCCACCTCCTTCGTTCTCCCTGCCAGCCCTCTCCAGCACCCTCCCCCCACCCCCTTATGGCACACAGGGCTCTCGAACACGCTTAGTCACTCCAAGAGGGGGGGAAGGGAGGGGACCCATTGGGGCCTTCCTTCCCGCGCGTTCTCCCATTCGCCCGGTCCACTCCCTCACCGGCCTCTCCCCCGTTACTGCTCTCAACCTCACACACACACACATCCCAGGCCTCTCGACTTCCTCGGTGAAAGGGAAGTGGGGCAGAAAGGGTGAGGGGGAGGAAGGGGCGGGTCTCTCCGCTCATCAGAGAACCACTCGCCGCCGATGAGATGGCAATGGGGTCGGCGGCGGCAGCGGCGACGGTTTGTGGTTTACTGAGCATCGCGAGTCCGGGGAAGCGGGGAGGAGGCAGCGGTGAACGGGTGAGACGCGGGAATAAGGGATGCGAAACCAACCTCTTCCGCCCTCTCTCCTATCATATCCCCCCCCACCAACCCTCCCGTTTCGAGCGCAGAGCTATCGGTGGAGGGGTGTCGATTGCGAGAGTCGATGCCCACCGAGCGTCGATGCGTCAAGCGACGGTGCGGAGACGCCCGCTGCGGTGTACTTTCCTCACGGCAAGACACCTTTTGCGTCAACGTGACCCTTTTGAACAGACCGTCGCTGAACCCTATTTTGTGGCTTCAGTTCCGCTGTGTTGCAGGGAGAGGATTAGGGTTGTGGTCTCGAGCTAAAATCATGCTGTGGCGATGGGATGGAGTGGATGCAACGGACGGTTCAGTATCATTCCTTCAGTCAACTTACTCTTTTACGCTAAATAAAATCTTGCGTCTAATCGGCTGTTAGACCACTTGTTAAAGTTGGGAAAACTCATCACATAATTTAAAAATTTAACGCCCGCCGAAACAGTAAATATAAAAAACACAAGTACACACATTTTAAGCTTACTCCCTGGTGATAATCATGTTGTACATACTAATTGACATTTCTATGTCTTGCATCGTATATAAATTTTAAAATTAACTACAGCAATATACGCTGACTAAAAATACCCATCGCGTATCCTGAATTTAGATGGCAGTGTTTAGCGCATGGAGGCAGTACAAATTGACTTTTTAAGCGGAGGGATTATAGGAGCACGAAATATCTTTTTACCTCATGCAGGTTTATCGCTAATTCCAAAAGTTGACATTCCCGAGAATTGATTGAATTCTATTTTCATTTCAATGAGTACGTAGAGAACTATATGTTAGGAATGCAAGTTTAGCATACCGGAAGGTGCAGGAGTCCTACATTGTGAAGATTTGCAAATTGCCTTATGCTGGAAGAATTGTATTCATCTCTATCCTCCTATCCATTTATCTTCTCCAAAGCATCCAATTATTAAAAATTTCTTAAATATTATTTTCTCTGGACTTGCCTCCTCTTCATGATAACCCTCATTAGACGAATGAGGGAGGTATAGGTGTGTTGGTTTGCATTTGAGATCCGTGTCGTTAGAAACTATCCGAATTTCACAAAGGTTTTCTCATGCAAAAATGAATCAAAGGTTTCATTTCAAAAAATGAAAATAATACATTGAAACACGGTTACTATTTGCTTCAGGATGATATTTGAAATAATAAAATATTTAATATTCCGCTAAGGTGCAAAATACTTCTTCTGTGCGGATCCAGCATCGCGTTACCGTAGGACTAGAGCGAACTCCTCCATTACAGAACTCGAATCTTCTTTTTAAATTCGATCGATAATTGCCATTAATTTTGAAAGACAGAATAAAGTTACGACATGCGGTGGACCAAATTAGAAACACTGCGAAATATTCTAAATGAGTTAAAAGCAGCCAAATACTAACAACATCAAGCTTCTAGTGTTTCCCAAAAGTTCCTTTTTTATTAAACTCTCGCAATTTTTTGCATTATCTTTGAATTTGGGAGTACTTTCTCTCACAAGTTTTCATAGAAATAGTAGTTTTGATGGGAGGCGACCAACAGCTAAGGTCATTTGCGCCATTAGGGACGGATGGGAAAGGAAGGGAGGAGAGAACCTGGCGTCGGCATTAGCCTACACTTGTCCAAAGGCGCCAAGGGGTCCGCAGTTTAACGTCCCATCCAACGGACGTCATATTCACTCCTAGTGCTCTCCAAAAAGCACCTCAAGTAGGGATTGAGATACCTCTGAAAAATATTCAACACCGCCGGGATTTGACTCCCGGCTCTCTGGGTGGGAAGCCAGTACGATAGGCCACCGCAACCGATAGCCACCGCAACATCTCGATCCCCCTTCTTTATTTACGTATGGGCCAGTCTAAAATCCGGGATACCACTAAAAAATATTTGTCGTCCCCAGAATTTGAACCCGGACCCTCTCGGTGGGAAGCCTGTAGGTTAGTCACCGCACCATCCTGATCCTCTTTTATGGAAGGATAGCCCAATACACTGTGATTAGTGCCTGTTCGACTCCAATCCGAGAAATCCCACTATCTCTTTTCAATCATCTCCGATGTGGTGCGTATCACCGCCGGGAGATCTGTCTCGCCGCGTCCATCGAGATTAATTCGTCCATCAGGGACCGAAATGAAGCCGATGAACTTAAAATGGAAATTTTATCGATGCGTCGCCCATACACCTATCTGGTTGTCACGTGCTTATTTCATTACCCACTGTCGCAATAAAATATTCTCGTTCGGTGGCTTGCGTAAGCGACTGCGCTCTGATTTCATCGCCTCGTATTTTTTTTACAAAGTATGTACTTGTGTGTATGCCTGCATGTTTTTATAGACACGCACACACAAAGCACACGAACAGGGGAACGCATTCCTCATCATCTGCGATATTTCAAAGACCCAACCGAAGAGGAGTGGAGAGAAAAAAATCTTTCACCGCGAAATCTTCGTCGATCAATCAAATTCAGCCCTGGCTCCTGATCGATCTAATCATCAAACCACAAAGATTTCTCTGCAGAGGGAAAGAGAGAGAGAGAGAGAGAGAGAGAGAGAGAGAGAGAGAGAGAGAGAGAGAGAGAGAGAGAGAGAGAGAGAGAGGGAGAGAGAGAGAGAGAAAGAGAGAGAGAGAGAGAATGAGAGGGGAGATAGAGAGAGTGACAGAGAAAGAGGGGATGGGGAATATATGGGAACAGGAGGCAAGAAAAACGATCAGCCGTTGACAAAAGCCTCGCGAATGAAATTTGGAAACGGAGGTGGAAGGGAGAACCGAGCAGATTCACTTAAATGGTGATATCATTGTAAAAGCCCTGCTTGCCTTCGGTTCACCTCATTTGCTTCGCGTGTACCGCTCCGTTGGGGAACTTTGACCTAAGAGACGTCGGAGCAAAACCTTGCGGAGCAAAAACTTGGTTCTGCTGTCTCAGGTCCTAAACCTGTTGTTTTCATCCCTGGGAGCAATCCGGTGAGCACACTTGTGTCGTTCCAGACAAGTGGGACTTAATTTATGACCTTCATTCACTATGCTTGCCGGGTAAACATACCGTATATTATCAGCATAGCAAATAGGTGCCTTCATTACTTCATACCGAGGATTTGTGTTGTCTTGCTGTACTTGACAGCATGCCTTCGTCTAGGCCATACATTTTCGTGGTAGTCTTTCATGTGAAAACAAATAACAGACTATAAAAAAGTAGGATATTACCAAAACTGATATTAATAGTGAATAAAATATTTTTAAAATTTGAATTTTAATTGTGAATAGCAAGAATCAATTAAAACCGATAGATACGCAAGAATCTCTAGCCTGCAAGGTAATTCATAATGTTATGGTCGGTTTTATTCTTATAAGAGGCAACTATTATTTCAAAGAGTCATCATTATTATTAGTCATTTTCATTTAAATTGAAATATTTTCTGAAAGAAAGTGTTTCGGAATGTGAGGATTAAGTGTGTATTTAGGCAATAACGCATAAAACCACTTGGCATGTGGTATGGTATGAAATCAAAGTCATAGAGCTGGGACAAATGTCATTCCGTATTTACAATGAAGATTCATTCATTAAAAAGTTACCCTGAAGTGATCATCAAATAGATAGCTTCGAATAAAAATAACGAAGACCCCGTGTTTTCCTAATAAACTTGATTATCGGCATCCGTACGCTATTTACACCATGTTCGCGAAAGTTTACGAAATGGGGGTATAATTGAGATAGAAAGCTACTCTTCCTGTCATGTTCTGCAGAGAAGGTAACTGCCGCAGTTTTACTTGCCAAGGTAATTGAAATTATGACCCTTAAAATGGCTCCAAAGGACTGACTGGCACTCTCACTCACCGATGCCGCAAATGAAAACATTCGAGTTCACCCCAGCTGCGGATCATTTCTAAAATTGCGGCCTTCGCGGGCGACTGCTGCACTCAGTGAGGCGGAAGAAACTGAAATAATAAAATGACGCCATCACAAACAATCGCTCCAATTCTCCCCCCCCCCCTAACAGGTCACTGCTCTCTTCCAGCCGCCCGCACGCTCCAGCACCCCCAATGTGTCCCCACTGCGCACCCATTAGACCCATTCCCGCCTACTCTTTCCCTCCTCGCTCACTGCTCTACCCTCCATATTTCCTTCTTCCATCCATACTCCCAGCCCGACAGTATACCGCCGCACTCAACAGTATAATGGGGCCGAATGGCTGGGTCGCTGAATTAATATCACTCGGGCACAAAATTACATTTTTATCTGTACCCGAAATCATTGGCTCCCATTAATTTTACGAATACGCGCGATTCTTGGAGGACGGAGGAACGCGCGCGCAATAATGGAGCATCAATCTCCCAACGTGATTAAGCTCCGCATTTGTCTCTCGTGGAAAGTCCCCTGGTTGTTGTCATTATGTCTTTCGGGAGGTCGAATGGACGTGGAGATCGTTTTGTTCGTGTTTCGTTACTCAGTGGCGTCGAGTAAGTAACCTTCGCAGCCCTCGCTACCTTCTGGTCGTAAAGAATACACAATTTCTCCTGTTGTACCCAGTCCCAATCCACATGCCTCCGGCAAATGAAGCTCAGAACGTTCAAATGAATTTAAGTACCTTGGTGGAATTATGGCTATGAAAATGGCGATTTTAAGAGAGCTCACAGAAATATCAGAAGTAAGAAGCTTGGTAAACCAATGATAGAAGACAATTAATTTAATGACTTTGCATGGAATAAAAGGAGGTTAAATAGTGTGAAAATAAAAAAAAAACTAGCATCATAATTTATGTCGATTTTTTTGGTATTCATCCATTTTTGAGCATTAGTCCTGAATGTAAAGCAATACACATTTTTGTAACTATTTACTTCTGTGTACTTAGATACGCAATTTTGGAGCTGTGACTTCATTTTCATTTTTAAGTGTTTAAATTAAGTTGATAAAATTCAAAAAATCAAATTTCAGGGAAAATATTTACCGACAAAATCATTTCCTAAGTAAATTTTGTTCAATGAAAAAAATAAAAAACAATTCATAACTATGACTCCTACAAAATGTAAATGCATCGCAATTTGCGATTGGGCACAAGTTTACAGGGTTCGTCCGGAAAATAAGTGTACTGAGCTCAGGAAAAAAAATTTATTACACTTTTACATATCTTAAGCTAATATTCCTCAAAATAGGACCCTCGTGAGTCGGTACACTTGTTCCAGCGGCGTTCCCATTCCTGGAACGCTCCCGCGAAGGCATCATCGGGAACCTCTCGAAGACACGTCGTCACGGCCTCTTTAACGGCGTCCAAAGTCCCGTATCGCGTTCCTTTCAAACTCCTCTTTATCTTCGGGAACAGAAAGAAGTCCGGTGGTGCCAAGTCCGGGCTGTAGGGCGGGTGCGGCAGCGTTGCCACGCCGTGCTTGGCCAAGAAGTCCGACACGACAAGCGCGGTGTGAGACGGCGCATTGTCGTGATGCAGCCGCCAGATGTTTTTGATCGCTGGCCGGACGCGGGCGACTCGTTTTCGAAGCCTGTCGGGCATTACACTGCTCTGCTATCATCCGAACACTAAGACGACGATCAGAGTTCAGTACATCGCGAACTTTTCGCACATTTTCGTCGGTGAGTGTCGTTGATGGGCGTCCAGGCCGTGGTTCGTCGTCGACCTCTTAAGACTCTGCCCTCCACGAACATCTTGTGCCACCGAAAGATCATGTTTCTGGACATGGCTGACTCCCCGTAAGCCTGGTTAATCATCGACAGTTTTGGTAGACGATTTCCCAAGCTTTACCG